>NC_134699.1:11038447-11409281 GCF_050947455.1 Rhinoderma darwinii | reverse complement strand
GAAAAGTTTCTCTTTGAAATCTTTTTCTTTTTTTCATCTTAGGATGCGGAGATCAATACAGTTTGACACCCACACCAGTGTTAGTCAGTATCTTTTCCTCATGTGATCTTCTCATCCTGCCGAGTGAGTTTTGTCCATCTGGTAACGAGGATGACAAAGAAGCGGCTTCTTTTGTACCAGGGAGAGTAAAAAAAAAATAATCTTTGACATTTCCGTGGTTTGTGAGAAATGTAAAGCTCTGTAAAGTGGATCCATTCCTATACACAGTGTTGTCCTCCGTTGTAACAAGGGGCTAAAATTCGAGAGAGTATGAACCACTATCATATTAGTCATAACTTATCATATTAAGAATGATGTCATTGTAGTTGTAGCAGAGCCGAGTTTGTTGAATACTGCAGCACTGACTTTGTCATCTGGTAAAGCTCATGGTAATGTCACAATGCCTTATGTGGAGAATTACTCTATTATATTAATTTTGATACAATAAGTGCATTACAAATGTAATCACATCCAGAGGTTAAAAGCACTGACACATATGTGTTAACTCGGAAAACCCCTTTAAGACCACCTCATGGGTTGATTGACAAATACTCTTGTAGATCTATTGATTTATCCTGTGAAGTGTACATGTTCTGTATAGATGGAGGTTGGGCCCATTTCAACTAGTGGGCCCACGGATCCCCAGTTAGACATTGTTCATACATGCCTCCACCTGTTCTGGCCATGACTTCCAAGCAGAAGACGGTGGCGGCCGGGACGCATCACACTATTATGCGTTTGGGGTTATTTATTTGTTATTTTTTTTGTTTAGTACAGACGGTAAGAGACCTAGGGGGACATCACAAAGCCCCTGTTCAAGTTTTTTTTAAATTCTACTATTGTGTTCCCTTACCACTTGTATCTGATCCTTATTCCATTCAGCTGACGTCCTACCTCAAGCACCTTCAGCCTCCTCTAATGTTCCCTAAAAATATCCAGCTCTTGCACCCTACTTTTGCAGTAGTCAACCATGATCCTCCATAAGCCACCAGTCCTTCGCAGTCCATACCCCATTGTGAAGGTCTCTGTTGGATAAAAGAGGGACTCCCCTACTATCTTGGTGAGATAGGATGCCAGTCAATGCCATAAAACCTGACCTCACCCCATCCAATGACAGGTTGGGCTTAGCACCTGCTTTCTAGTTGACTCCTTCCTTCCCTGGCCCCTCAGTCATGGAGCGCCGTGAGGTGCCACACTTATTTTTTTTCTACCAGAAGGCAATAAAAAATTGAATATCAATGACTTACAAATCATCTTATTGTTAGTTGGAAATATTATTTTTTATATATATTTTTTTTTATTGCTGCATGGAATTTTCCTATAAAGTCTGTCTCTGCCGGTTTTTGTTATATGACCCGGGCAGGCATTTGCTTGTGGTTAAGGGCACGCCTCATTTTCTAATGAAATCTTATTACTTCTGGTGTCGCTCTCAGGCACATACACTATGAATAACGTTGTAGACAAATACATGAATAATGCAATAAAGCCCGCGGTTGTGGTGATCGCCCTATACATCAATCCCTTGTTATTGAAGGAATCCAGAACTTTAAGTTACTCTTTGTTTATCTGTCTGAATGTTCCATAGAGGGGACTTATCTTTCTGTTCTTGCCCATAGCAAGGTTTGCTCGTACGCTTTTGAAGTAAAACTATAATAAGCTTCAGAGCTGAAACCCAGAATACCTCAGAGGTAGAGAGAAATCATGTTACGATATAATCAGAACTCATCCTCTTCCTCGGGGAGTTGAAGGGTAAAAGGTCAACGTGGGGTCTCTTCATAAAAGTTTTCCACTAGTCCCAAAAAGCCCTATTTGCTCATTTATTCCAAAATGTTATTTAAAAAAATGTAAATGTATAAAGAAAATAAATGTAGAACAATAGAAGTTCATTCGAGATCATTGAAGTTTTGAGAAGTCAGGTAAATAGGAGTTTATATAAAGTTTTTTGTTTTTTTAAGTTAGGAGATGCATTGTACAGAGACTTTGTTTTTGGATATTTTTAGGGATTCATATATCAAATATAGTCTTGCTCTGTGTTCCTAATATAAATCTTACCAGTATCTATGACACAAGATACTTATCATCTGGAAAACTTTACAAATATAGAGCAAATGCAAGTCGAATGTGCAATGTTCTTACTAAACAAAAATAGTGGATTCTAGCAGGTCATACCGAGCAGGAAAGAATTAACATGTAACTTGCACCAAAGATGGCCGATGTGACAGAGATGTAGACCTTAAAGGTTAGGAAACCAAATAGTCTTGATTAAATTGATTTTAATAGTCTACCGTTTTGTGTATACAGCTCTTATGCAGATGAATGTGTCTATTTGATTAAATAACCGAAACAAAATGTTTCACTACCTTTCCTTGGACCTCTCTCTAATATACTGTAGGGTAACAAAAAAAAGAAAAACATTTTGAGTTTTCTTGGAAGCATTCAATTTGTTTCTTACACTTTTTCCCCACATTCGTACTTAAAGCATGTTCTGAATATATTTAGGAATAGACATTGACTGCATAATCTTGACTAGGAGCAACTTTCTGCAGCATAAGCAAGCCCCCCTTTCAACCCCATTGCCC
Organism: Rhinoderma darwinii; assembly: GCF_050947455.1. NCBI lineage: Eukaryota > Metazoa > Chordata > Amphibia > Anura > Rhinodermatidae > Rhinoderma > Rhinoderma darwinii. The sequence goes on along the minus strand of NC_134699.1, from coordinate 11,406,663 downwards.
TGTGTGCAGTGGAGACCAAGCAAGACTAAACCCCGCCCCTTTTATTAAGCCCAGCCCCTTCTTGCATAACAGCCAAGCAGGTATAAAACAAGGTGAAGCATAATTAATATAAATCCAGGTCTGTAGGGCAAAGTACTTGTGGTATAACCTGTGCCAGTGATTTGATTTTAATTTCAGTAAGGACAGAATAACTAAATTATACTGCCCAAGTAGGGCCAGCCTTATGTTCTATGGTGCCCTGTGCAGTATATTGTGTTGGTGTCACTCCATAAAGTGTACTATCATATCATGTACAATCCAAACCATATGGTGTCTTCTCACAAGTACCATACAGTTATATAATGTCCATATAACCATGCCGTACATTGGCCAAATAGCACTTCCATACAGTTACCTAAATAATACTGCTATACAGAGCAAAAATAACAAACGGTACAGTGCCTAAGTAACAGTGCCACAAACATACTAACATTCAGCAACCAAACACCATACAACAAACAAATATTAACATACAGTCCCCAAATATGAACATACAGCAATCAAACACCATACAACAACCAAATATCAACATACAGTCACCAAAAATCGACATACTGTCACCAAAAATCAACATACTGTCACCAAAAATCGACATACAGCAACCAAATATCGACATACAGCCACCAAATATCGACATACAGCCACCAAATATCGACATACAGCCACCAAATATCAACATACACCAACCAAATATCAACATACAGCAGCCAAATATCAACATACACCAACCAAATATCAACATACAGCCACCAAATATCAACCTACAGCCACCAAATATCAACCTACAGCCACCAAATATCAACATACACCAACTAAATATCGACGTACAACAACCAAATATCCAAATACAGCAACCAAGTATCAACATACACCAACCAAATATCAACATACAGCCACCAAATATCAACCTACAGCCACCAAATATCAACCTACAGCCACCAAATATCAACATACACCAACTAAATATCGACGTACAACAACCAAATATCCAAATACACCAACCAAATATCCACATACAGCAACCAAGTATCAACATACAGCAACTAAATATCAACAAAGTCACCAAATTACAACATACAGCCACCAAATATCAACAGTCACCAAATATCAACATAGTCACCAAATATCAACATACACCAATCAAATATCAACATACACCAACCAAATATCAACATAGTCACTAAATATCCACATACACCAGCCAAATATCAACATAGGCGCTAAATATCAACATACACCAACCAAATATCAACATACAGCAACCGAATATTCACATACAGCAACCGAATATCCACATACAGCAACCAAATATCAACATACAGCAACCAAATATCCACATACAGCAACCAAGTATCCACATACAGCAACCAAATATCCACATACACCAACCAAATATCAACATACACCAACCAAATATCAACATACAGCCACCAAGTATCAACATACAGCAGCCAAGTATCAACATACACCAACCAAATATCAACATACAACCACCAAATATCCACATACACCAAACAAATATCAACATACACCAACCAAATATCAACATACAGCAACCAAATATCAACATACAGCAACCAAATATCAACATACAGCAACCAAATATCAACATACACCAACTGAATATCAATATACACCAACCGAGTATCAACATACAGCAACCGAATATCAACATACAGCAACCGAATATCAACATACAGCAACCGAATATCAACATACAGCAACCGAATATCAACATACACCAACCAAATATCAACATACAGCCACCAAATATCAACATACAGTCACCAAATATCAACATACAGTCACCAAATATCAACATTCAGTCACCAAATATCAACATACAGCCACCAAATAGCAACATACAGCAACCAAATATCAACATACACCAATCAAATATCAACATACACTAACCAAATATCAACATAGTCACTAAATATCAACATACACCAACCAAATATCAACATACAGCAGACAAATATCAACATACAGCAGCCAAATATCAACACACACCAACCAAATATCAACATACAGCAGCCAAATATCAACATAGTCACCAAATATCAACATACACCAACCAAATATCAACATACAGCCACCAAATATCAACATACAGTCACCAAATATCAACATACAGTCACCAAATATCAACATTCAGTCACCAAATATCAACATACAGCAGCCAAATATCAACATACACCAACCAAATATCAACATACAGCCACCAAATATCAACCTACAGCCACCAAATATCAACCTACAGCCACCAAATATCAACATACACCAACTAAATATCGACGTACAACAACCAAATATCCAAATACAGCAACCAAGTATCAACATACACCAACCAAATATCAACATACAGCCACCAAATATCAACCTACAGCCACCAAATATCAACCTACAGCCACCAAATATCAACATACACCAACTAAATATCGACGTACAACAACCAAATATCCAAATACACCAACCAAATATCCACATACAGCAACCAAGTATCAACATACAGCAACTAAATATCAACAAAGTCACCAAATTACAACATACAGCCACCAAATATCAACAGTCACCAAATATCAACATAGTCACCAAATATCAACATACACCAATCAAATATCAACATACACCAACCAAATATCAACATAGTCACTAAATATCCACATACACCAGCCAAATATCAACATAGGCGCTAAATATCAACATACACCAACCAAATATCAACATACAGCAACCGAATATTCACATACAGCAACCGAATATCCACATACAGCAACCAAATATCAACATACAGCAACCAAATATCCACATACAGCAACCAAGTATCCACATACAGCAACCAAATATCCACATACACCAACCAAATATCAACATACACCAACCAAATATCAACATACAGCCACCAAGTATCAACATACAGCAGCCAAGTATCAACATACACCAACCAAATATCAACATACAACCACCAAATATCCACATACACCAAACAAATATCAACATACACCAACCAAATATCAACATACAGCAACCAAATATCAACATACAGCAACCAAATATCAACATACAGCAACCAAATATCAACATACACCAACTGAATATCAATATACACCAACCGAGTATCAACATACAGCAACCGAATATCAACATACAGCAACCGAATATCAACATACAGCAACCGAATATCAACATACAGCAACCGAATATCAACATACACCAACCAAATATCAACATACAGCCACCAAATATCAACATACAGTCACCAAATATCAACATACAGTCACCAAATATCAACATTCAGTCACCAAATATCAACATACAGCCACCAAATAGCAACATACAGCAACCAAATATCAACATACACCAATCAAATATCAACATACACTAACCAAATATCAACATAGTCACTAAATATCAACATACACCAACCAAATATCAACATACAGCAGACAAATATCAACATACAGCAGCCAAATATCAACACACACCAACCAAATATCAACATACAGCAGCCAAATATCAACATAGTCACCAAATATCAACATACACCAACCAAATATCAACATACAGCCACCAAATATCAACATACAGTCACCAAATATCAACATACAGTCACCAAATATCAACATTCAGTCACCAAATATCAACATACAGCCACCAAATAGCAACATACAGCAACCAAATATCAACATACACCAATCAAATATCAACATACACTAACCAAATATCAACATAGTCACTAAATATCAACATACACCAACCAAATATCAACATACAGCAGACAAATATCAACATACAGCAGCCAAATATCAACACACACCAACCAAATATCAACATACAGCAGCCAAATATCAACATAGTCACCAAATATCAACATACACCAACCAAATATCAACATAGTCACCAAATATCAACATACACCAACCAAATATCAACATACAGCCACCAAATATCAAACTACAGCCACCAAATATCAACATACACCAACTAAATATCGACGTACAACAACCAAATATCCACATACAGCAACCAAGTATCAACATACAGCAACTAAATATCAACATAGTCACCAAATTACAACATACAGCCACCAAATATCAACAGTCACCAAATATCAACATAGTCACCAAATATCAACATAGTCACCAAATATCAACATAGTCACCAAATATCAACATAGTCACCAAATATCAACATACACCAATCAAATATCAACATACACCAACCAAATATCAACATACAGCAACCAAATATCAACATACAGCAACCAAATATCAACATACAGCAACCAAATATCAACATACACCAACTGAATATCAATATACACCAACCGAGTATCAACATACAGCAACCGAATATCAACATACAGCAACCGAATATCAACATACAGCAACCGAATATCAACATACAGTCACCAAATATCAACATACAGTCACCAAATATCAACATTCAGTCACCAAATATCAACATTCAGTCACCAAATATCAACATACAGCCACCAAATAGCAACATACAGCAACCAAATATCAACATACACCAATCAAATATCAACATACACTAACCAAATATCAACATAGTCACTAAATATCAACATACACCAACCAAATATCAACATACAGCAGACAAATATCAACATACAGCAGCCAAATATCAACACACACCAACCAAATATCAACATACAGCAGCCAAATATCAACATAGTCACCAAATATCAACATACACCAACCAAATATCAACATACAGCCACCAAATATCAACCTACAGCCACCAAATATCAACATACACCAACTAAATATCGACGTACAACAACCAAATATCCAAATACACCAACCAAATATCCACATACAGCAACCAAGTATCAACATACAGCAACTAAATATCAACATAGTCACCAAATTACAACATACAGCCACCAAATATCAACAGTCACCAAATATCAACATAGTCACCAAATATCAACATACACCAATCAAATATCAACATACACCAACCAAATATCAACATACACCAATCAAATATCAACATAGTCACTAAATATCAATATACACCAACCAAATATCAACATAGGTGCTAAATATCAACATACACCAACCAAATATCAACATACAGCAACCGAATATTCACATACAGCAACCGAATATCCACATACAGCAACCGAGTATCAACATACAGCCACCAAATATCAACATACAGCAACCAAGTATCAACATACAGCAACCAAGTATCAACATACAGCAACCAAGTATCAACATACAGCAACCAAGTATCAACATACAGCAACCGAATATCCACATACAGCAACCGAGTATCAACATACAGCAACCAAATATCAACATACAGCAACCAAATATCCACATACAGCAACCAAGTATCAACATACACCAACCAAATATCAACATACAGCAGCCAAATATCAACATACAGCAGCCAAATATCAACCTACAGCCACCAAATATCAACATACACCAACTAAATATTGACGTACAACAACCAAATATCCAAATACACCAACCAAATATCCACATACAGCAACCAAGTATCAACATACAGCAACTAAATATCAACATAGTCACCAAATTACAACATACAGTCACCAAATATCAACAGTCACCAAATATCAACAGTCACCAAATATCAACATAGTCACCAAATATCAACATAGTCACCAAATATCAACATACACCAATCAAATATCAACAAACACCAACCAAATATCAACATACACCAATCAAATATCAACATAGTCACTAAATATCAACATACACCAACCAAATATCAACATAGGTGCTAAATATCAACATACACCAACCAAATATCAACATACAGCAACCGAATATTCACATACAGCAACCAAATATCAACATACAGCAACCAAATATCAACATACAGCAACCAAGTATCAACATACAGCAACCAAGTATCAACATACACCAACCAAATATCAACATATAGCAACCGAATATCCACATACAGCAACCGAATATCCACATACACCAACCGAGTATCAACATACACCAACCAAATATCAACATACAGCCACCAAATATCAACCTACAGCCACCAAATATCAACGTACACCAACCAAATATCCAAATACACCAACCAAATATCCACATACAGCAACCAAGTATCAACATACAGCAACCAAGTATCAACATACAGCAACTAAATATCAACAGTCACCAAATTACAACATACAGCCACCAAATATCAACAGTCACCAAATATCAACATAGTCACCAAATATCAACATACACCAATCAAATATCAACATACACCAACCAAATATCAACATAGTCACTAAATATCAACATACACCAACCAAATATCAACATAGGCGCTAAATATCAACATACACCAACCAAATATCAACATAGTCACTAAATATCAACATACACCAACCAAATATCAACATAGGCGCTAAATATCAACATACACCAACCAAATATCAACATACAGCAACCGAATATCCACATACAGCAACCGAGTATCAACATACAGCAACCAAATATCAACATACAGCAACCAAATATCAACATACAGCAACCAAATATCAACATACAGCAACCGAATATCCACATACAGCAACCGAATATCCACATACAGCAACCGAGTATCAACATACAGCAACCAAATATCCACATACAGCAACCAAGTATCAACATACAGCAACCAAATATCCACATACAGCCACCAAATATCAACATACAGCAGCCAAGTATCAACATACAGCCACCAAATGGCAACATACAGCAACCAAATAGCAACATACAGCAACCAAATATCAACATACACCAATCAAATATCAACATACACCAATCAAATATCAACATACACCAACTGAATATCAACATACAGCAACCAAATATCAACATACACCAACTGAATATCAACATACAGCAACCAAATATCAACATACACCAACTGAATATCAACATACAGCAACCAAATATCAACATACAGCAACCAAATATCAACATACAGCAACCAAATATCAACATACACCAGCCAAATATCAACATACACCAACCAAATATCAACATAGTCACCAAATATCAACATACACCAACCAAATATCAACATACAGCAACTGAATAGCAACATAGTCACCAAATATCAACATACACCAACCAAATACCAACATACGGCAACCGAATATCAACATACAGCAACTAAATAAAAACATACAGCAGCGAAATATCAACATACAGCAAATGAATATCAACATACAGCAGCCAAATATCAACATACACCAACCGAATATCAACATACAGCAACCAAATATCAACATAGTCACCAAATATCAACATACAGCAACCAAATATCAACATACAGCAACGAAATAAAAACATACAGCAACCGAATATCAATATACAGCAACCAAACATCAACATACAGCAACTAAATAAAAACATACAGCAGCCAAATATCAACATACAGCAGCCAAATATCAACATACAGCAACCGAATATCAACATACAGCAACCGAATATCAACATACACCAACCAAATATCAACATACAGCAACCAAATATCAACATACAGCAACTAAATAAAAACATACAGCAGCCAAATATCAACATACAGCAACCGAATATCAACATACAGCAGCCAAATATCAACATACACCAACCGAATATCAACACACAGCAACCGAATATCAACATACAGCAACTAAATAAAAACATACAGCTGCCGAATATCAACATACAGCAACTGAATAGCAACATACAGTCACCAAATATCAACATATACCAACATACAGCAACCGAATATCAACATACAGCAACCAAATATCAACATACAGCAACTAAATATCAACATACAGCAACCAAATACCAACATACGGCAACCGAATATCAACATACAGCAACTAAATAAAAACATACAGCAGCGAAATATCAACATACAGCAAATGAATATCAACATACAGCAGCCAAATATCAACATACACCAACCGAATATCAACATACAGCAACCAAATATCAACATAGTCACCAAATATCAACATACAGCAACCAAATATCAACATACAGCAACGAAATAAAAACATACAGCAACCGAATATCAATATACAGCAACCAAACATCAACATACAGCAACTAAATAAAAACATACAGCAGCCAAATATCAACATACAGCAGCCAAATATCAACATACAGCAACCGAATATCAACATACAGCAACCGAATATCAACATACACCAACCAAATATCAACATACAGCAACCAAATATCAACATACAGCAACTAAATAAAAACATACAGCAGCCAAATATCAACATACAGCAACCGAATATCAACATACAGCAGCCAAATATCAACATACACCAACCGAATATCAACACACAGCAACCGAATATCAACATACAGCAACTAAATAAAAACATACAGCTGCCGAATATCAACATACAGCAACTGAATAGCAACATACAGTCACCAAATATCAACATATACCAACATACAGCAACCGAATATCAACATACAGCAACCAAATATCAACATACAGCAACTAAATATCAACATACACCAACCGAATATCAACATACACCAACCGAATATCAACATACAGCAACCGAATATCAACATACAGCCACCAAATATCAACATACAGCAACCAAATATCAACATACAGCAACTAAATAAAAACATACAGCAGCCAAATAATACTGCTATACAATTGATATTAAGATACATATGCCTCGGATGCAAACTCATCAGTGGCGCCCCCTTCAGCAGGAGCTACCGATGCACTGATCCACCCATAAGGCCGGCCCTGACCACAAGAAAATCCATCTGAACCTGGGTATAAATGCTCATTATACTGATCTTTGTATCATGAAGCAATCCGTTCACCTCTAGGCCTTCTATCTTTTTATATTGGTTCATTTTGTAACTAAAGTTTGGAAATGTTAATTAAAAGGGAGCAGCTTTTGCAGATTTAAGCAAAAACAATCCGATCACCACACCGTGAAATTGGCGCTCAATTGCGTCGCTCTCCTCATTACAATGGGCTGTATCCATATGTGCTGAATATTTTATTTCATGTATTTCACACTGCAGGAAATTTTTGTTTTTTTCAACATTGCTATTCATCTGTGCATCTGTTATTAAAAAGAAAGTCTATGAAGCTTTGTAACAGCAGGATTTAATAAGGGGCACACAGAGGTACCAAGATAATGATGGGCAGTTTGCATTTACCGTGGACTTTCTCTGCTCAGCAGATTCAGGATTGATCTGTTCAGGATTATTTTTGATACTTGGCAGTTTTATTGCTCAGTGTTCCTCTTGTAAAGTTGCCGGCAATGCTGAAATCATTAAAGAAACAGCTGTTTATTAACCTGTCAGTTGGAATGATTGATGCCCGTTAGCTTGGATGGCATCTGTTAATGGCGTCACTGTGCATGGAGAAAATACGGATTGTAACTAGGATGGAAAGGGGGCGCCATCGACACAAAACAGTATCTGTCTGACGCGGTTTGGGTAACAAGTCAGAAAATCCAGTGGCCGTCACTTGAGACAAAGTGGCATCTCTTCAGGAAAGACGTTAAGAGCTACTGAGTCTTGTCAATAGCCGGATCTCTGGAGTACAGCTGCTGGTTGAACGTTGAAAGTACTGATTGATTTATGGCGTCTCCAGTTGCATCTGTACAGAGAAAAGATGGACTGTGAAGAGCAGAGAGACAACATCTGTCATGATGGGAATGAATAGAAGGCGCTTACGAGGGATCTGGCACCAGCGCTCAATGAATTGGTATTTGACGTATGGGCTGCACCAAGTAGAAGGACAGGTGATAGGATACTTTCTAAACAAGACGTGATCGGGGGGGCCACAGGTAGGAAGAACTCAAAGTATGCATTAAACGGAACCTGCCACCATAGGGGTCTATGGCATGATCCAAAATTAGTACCTAGGTTCTCAACCGGTCTACCATGCTTAGCTTTAAATATACAGTACAGTGCACGATCATACTCTTGGGGTACATCGATGTCATTTATTTAGGTAGGGGGTACATAACTTGGCAACATTGAGAAACCCTAAACTAGAGGACGTCATTGCACATTAAATAGTCCATAAGAATGACAATCGGGAGGCCAGAAGATATGAACTGACTCAAAAAAGTTTCCTGACACGCTGTATTTAATGCGTTAAATCAAGATAAAGATGACTACATCTGTATGTGCCACTGGCATGCTATTTTCTATATCAGGAGGTAATTTAACTGGTACAATTCTACCCTCTAGCTTGGGGATTTTACACCCATAAAGTATTCAATACCTGATAAATGGATTTTTGTGACCACCTGTAATAATCCTAATCCTTGGCTTTCAACCTCTGATATGTGTACCCCATGCCAAGTCTCTAGAGGGCACTCGCACTGTCTTCATAGCCTTTGGTGTACTTTGATGTCGTTTGTTTGAGTAGGGGGTACAACGTTGAGAAACACTTTTTTAAGTGATTAACATACATTGTTTTAAAGGTGTTGTCCCATTAGGTCATCTTCTGCCCATATGCCTTATTAGGACATGGACGCCATAGAGAAGGGTCCTCCAGTTGGGACCCCCTCTATTAACCAGGGTGGAGCTCTGCTACCAAGGGCACTGGAAGACTGAGCCTGGCCATGCATCACATGGTTAACCATTCATTTTAATGGTCGCCTTGTAATATCACATTTGCCCTCCAACAGTCACTGCTCATCACCTGCAGGTCCTCATTTAGGTAAGGGATTGTCCCGATGGTAGAACCACAAAAATGGATCCCACGTCCGTCTGGGTGTCAGTTTTTATTTACAAACTGCATGTCCGTCTAGGCTGCTCCATGAGTGGGATTCTATGGATCCCATTTATGGAGAAGACTGAATGGATGTGCTATATTTATACTAATAAACACTGCACCCCACACCTTCAAAATCATTCCCAACATTAAAGGAGTATTCTGGTTACAAGTTACCCCCTATCCGTAGGGTGTGGGGTAACTTGCTGATTGGTGGTGGGTGTCCGACAGTTCGGACCCACATCGTTCACGAGAACGGGGAGCCCGAAGTTGCCCGAACCCCAAGTTTGAACCAAGTGGCAGGTCGCTCATGCGCACTACCGCTCCATTCATTCTCTATGGGATCGCCGGAGACAGCCAAGTGCAGTGTTCGGCTTTTTCCTGCGCTGCCATAGGGAATGAATGGAGCGGCAGTAACCGTAATACCCCTTTTAAGTAGATCACAATAAATTAAAGGGCTAGTGCTGCATTAATTTCTTATTTACAAAATCATAGATAACGCCTTTAAATAGCATATCTAAGCATGTAAACCAGTTCTACCCACTTATGCACAGGGATGTCCATTTTTATGCCAATAAGAATGGATATCTCCACTAGACGATGCCTCCTTTGAGTCCTGATACTCCGCCTTTTAATTCAAGCCTTGTCCCCATTGGTCTGTCCTGCAAAAACTGAGCTGTTTTGCAAATATGACTTTGTATTGAATTTTTTTTCATCAAGCACATTAATTAAATATTTAGCAACCTGCAAATTCTGGTGAGTTTCCAATTTCTTGTTGATGACCAAGAAGGAGACATCTTAAAATGAATGATGTGCTATTTACTTAGTACATTTGGGATGACAGATGCATCAGACAAGAGCAATAGATGTTCCATTTGCCAAAATTCGCCTAAAATAAGTTTAAGTGTCGTCAGGATTAGGTCATTTCAAGCTTATTTGCTAACCCAGCAAAATGTAAAATTTGAAGGCTATGTACACTCTGGAATTTAAAAAAAAAAAATAGTAAAAAAATGTGTATCAGTGTGATTGGTGCAACTTTCTAATTACTTTCTATACTTTCTATTAAAAATTATTTTTACTTTTTGAGATACAGCTGCTTTGTATCCTGTATATAGAGCAGCTGTATCCTGTGCTGAGACCTGAAGCTGTCAGTTTAGCGGGACTGACGGGTTTAGTGTCTATAGGTCCTGCCTGTCTGACATGCAGGATCCACTTGTTATTAATCACATCTAAGTTATGAAACGCCCTATCTTCAGGCGTTTCCGTCTCTGACCTGCAATTGACATCAATGGGAGGCAGAGAAAGCGTTTTTCACAGGCGTTTTTTGCCCGCGGCGCTCAATGGCCATTGCTGAAAAACACGGCAAACGGTGTGCAGGCAGGTCAAAAGCCTTAGGCTGTCAGGGCATATTTGGAGTTGTAGTCTAGCAACCGCTGGATAGCCACAGTTGGAGACCACTGCTTTAACTTGTATAATACCATAGCGTTTTTTGATTAATTTGGAGATATTGTACTCTTGTTAGGATCTCTGTTCCCTGTAAGTGAATGAAAACATTCCTGATTATATCCAGAGTTTAAACAACTACGCTTCTGACAGTTTAGGGTTTGCTACAATTGAGTCCAGACAATCCTCTGTTACATAGTTATGTGTTTTTGCAACTGTACTATGTCCATCAAGTTCAATCAGGGGGAGAAAGAAGATGTAGATGAAGAGAGGGTGTAGGGGATTTTAGAACTTCGTCGTCCCCCCCGCCCCTGAACATCAGCAACTAATCTCTCCTGTCTTGATAGTTTGCTACAATGTACCAGTGGAGGTAAAGTGTATCAGTCTGGGGTCCTGACTGTTTAACTCACAGAGGATTGTCTAGACTGGATACAAGTGTAACAAAACCTCAGCTGTAGAATTATTAAGTCTGTACATGTTTTTGGATGAAAGCAAGAATGTTCTCATTTACTGACAGCAAGCAGAGATCTTGAAAATGGTAAAGAATTAGCACGCAGAGTATATTAAAACATTGTATATTATACCTGTCCACAGGTGTGTGTGTTATTGAAGCTTAGTACCATACAATTGAGCTGAACTACAATACCAGACACAACCTATGGACAGGTGTGGTGCTGTTCCTGGAAGAAAGCAGCTATCTTTTCCTAATTCCATAAGTAAGGCCTCATTCACACGAGCGTATCAGATTCACTCTCGTGAAAAACTAGCGTGAATCTGGTCCGTTATGCATCAGTGTGCTTTGCGAGTGGCATGCGTTATTCACGCACTCGCAAAGCACATCTTTTTTTATATTTTCAATTGAATTGATGCGCAAATCACACACCGCACACGCATGTGCATCTGTGTGCGGTGCGTGGTTTTCACGCACCCATTGACTTCAAGAGAACGCACCAATATCGGACATAGAGTGAGTTTCACTCAACGGATTTTCGCTGTGTGAAAACTCACGCATGAGTGAATGGCCCCATTGAAATCAATGGGTCCGTGTGCTGTGCGCTGTTTCCACGCACAGCACAGACGTGATTCACGCTCGTGTGAATGAGGCCTAAGGCAAATAGCACTTATTTCCCTCTGCAATAAAAGTTATAAATTAGTTTTTGGAGACTTACCGGATTCTTTTACCCTGTCATTTCATGACTTGTCTGCAGGCTGACTGTGCCATGTTCTTCAAAATTAACCTTCTCCTTATCTCAAGTGTCGGCAATGTATTTAATTTTGTTTTTTCCGTAAATGTATTGTCTTCAGGGTTATTTAGACTGAGGGAAGGCGTTATGCAGAAGAAAAAGTAGAGAAAAGAAATATATGCCATTAAATAAAATATTTGCTGGTCATTCTGTTCTTTTCATTGTGATTCCTCAAGTTCATTGTGACTGTGGTAAAAACTCTGCAAACTCCCCTGTCTCTTCTTACTTCCATTTAACATGTTTGAATCTGACAGCTCTGTACAGCGCTCTGCGATTTCATGATACAGAAGCTTCTTGGATGAAACAAGTTAGAATAAAAATATGATCTTTTCTAGCAAAAATCTCAGCCTCTTGTGCTCCAAGCTTCTTCCGGTCAGCCATATTAGCTATTGTGGGACTAATATCTTGCTCTCCCAGACACAGAAAATGTACAAGTCCGTCAGATGTAAGACTTCTCCTTCCTCCTCCCTCTGTTAGTTCTCCCTGGCAGAACATAACTTGAGGCTTCTGAGCCCCAATGTAAATTCTGTACCAGTGCCTCCACCTGTGCCATTTTTAATACTTGTTTCTTGATTTTAACCATCTACTGTGAGACAATTGTGACATCCCTGTCACTGAGCAAGGACTGCGTCTATACCCCTAGTTGCTGTAGTTGACCTTAGAAGATATGGTACAGTCCCTGCTAATCACTAAAATCTTGCCGTTTTATTTTTAGTGATGTGAAAGCTTAAACAGAAATACATAAACCTTATACACAGTCAAGTCACATTATTATGACCAACAGCTAATATCCAGAGTACCCGCCATTTGCAGCACGGACAGCAGTCAGATGAGCTGGGAGTGACTCAATAAGGTGCTGCTCGGCGGTTTCCGGTATCTGGTGCCATGCTGACTGAAGTGCGCCCCACATTTTCTGGAGGGCGCGTGGGGGAGTTTCCATAGATCGATGATCAATTGAGTTCAAGTCTGGCGAATTTGGGAGCCAGGGAAGTACTTGGAAGTCTTGGTCATGATCTTCCAACCACTGTCAGACGTTTCTAGCCGTGTGATATGTCGTATTGTCTTGCTGGAAGATTCCATCTACCCCAGGGAAGACAAACAGCATGTATGGGGGGAGGTGATCTGCAACTAAGGATTCATACCCAAATAGGATCAGAGTGCCTTCCACATGGATGAGTGGGCCCAGAAAATGCCATGAAAAAATTCCCCAGACCATAACACTGCCGCCACCAGCTTGTGTTCCTCCAGCAATGGCTGCAGGGTGTTTGTTCTCTGATGTTTCTCGCCTGACACGCCAACATCCATCTGTTGGATGAAGCCGAAAACGTGACTCATTGGAGAAGGGAACCATTTTCCAATCATCAGTGGGCCAAATCTGAAGTGCAAATTAAAGCCTTTTTTTCCCGATGCACCTGTTCGCATAGGAGCAGTGACCATCTGTCTGCGCTGTTTGAGAAATACTGCCACCCTTGGCCTGAAAGCCAATAATCCCTTTTTGCAACTCTGATAATACTCCCCTTTTACCAATGGCAACAAGTGATATGTGTTCAGACAGCCTATCGCACACCTTACATACCCACCAAGCCAGTCCACGACACCTCACTTCCTTCATGGGCTACGCGCTCCCGCGGTCAAAAGTAGGAGGTTGTCATAATAATGTGACTCGACTGTGTATATTTACATCAGTGGTCTGCAACCTGTGGTCCCCTACCTATCATGATCTTCCAAGTCCTAACATGCCATGAAAGCCGTAGGCTGTTATGGGATATTGGGTTTTAAAGTTCCACAACCGCTAGATTGTCACAAGTGTTGAATACTTTTACAAAGCTATAAAATCAACTCAAATATTTAAAAACTTAAAAAGCACAAAATGTATGTGCGCATTAAATACATAGGTGGGAAAACCTGTCAAAGATGCCATGCATGCATATGTATATCTCTCGTTTATGAGACTATACATGGGAACCCCCTGTTTTTATGGTCATGGGTGTCTTTCAGGGTCAGACTGGCCTAACAAGAGTACCGGATTATCTTCTGGTCGGCCCAGGCTCTGACACAATAATGGGTCCCAAAGGTCCAGAAGAAGACTCCCATTTAAGACATGTTTGGTGCCAACCACTTGGGTCTATTTCTTATGGGATGATTCCAAAGTAACCTACTAGTCCTTATTGATATGACCTGTGTGTGTATTGATATAAATAGTTTATTGTGCAATTCAAAGTGGATATACACATGTTCTGTATAGATGGAGGATGAATAATTTCCCCTGGTGGGCCCAAGGAACCACAGTTCGACACTGGTTGGACACTCACCAATCTGACTTTTATCCCTTACCTAGCAGATATATTATAAAAGTAATTTATCTGAACTTATTGTAGTAACTTATTATACACATAAAAGTGAGTTAGTGCTTAATATAGTAAAAGACTTTAGTTCACATTTTGTGATCTACATCGATGATGTTTTGTTTTTTTCTTCTAACATTTGAATGATCAACCCTGTTCATCCCACATCATGGCTGATTAACATAATAATGATCCACACGTATCAAGACAAATCCCTCAGTCATAGCAAAATAACACAAAATAGACACATTTGATCTTTCAACCATTGCAATTCCGTACAAAAGCATGTGTGAATGGCGGTCTCAACCAATGCCAGTAGTAGTAACTAATTAACACAAGGCATGTTCTGTTTGAATACATTGATTATACGTAACATCCCATAAATACAGCTTTTCTCTAGAATTCTCATCTGAAAGCCTGTCCTAAATCCTTTATTCAAGGTAACAAACCCGGTATTTGAAGACCGCAGCTCTACACAATTCATAACAATTCACAATTCATTTACCTTGCTTTGTAGGTTATGTTTACCACTTCTTGGCTGTTTTGAAAGCAATTTTTCCATTAATAAAAGAAGAAAATAATAATGGTGGAAGGCATTATTCATTGTGCACTTACTAAGGGTCAACTGAAAGACAAAGGGGTAGCACCTGTGTACTGAAAGAGATTCATGCTGCCTAAAGAAGATGGAAGCTCAACATGAATGTCTACTCTTGATCACCAATTTTTATCGACTTTTTTAAATCTAAATCTGTCCAAAATGATCTGACATATGTATTTATATATCTTTGTTTCTCTGATAAAGAGCTCTAAATAATGTGCAAAAACATAGATATTACTCCTCTTGTCCCAATCCTGCACCACGCTCCTGCTGTGCTCATAGCCATGGGTATGTCGTATATCCATGACCATGATCCCACTCAGATGATGTCATCAGGGGCTTCATTAAAACAAGAGATTGGATAAATTTGCCTGTGGATTAATGTACATCATTTTTTGGCTTAGAGGTTTTGTATTTTGACCCGGAATCTGAACTTGATCTTCTCCTGCCTGCAGATTTCGCCTACGTCTCGCTCCTTGTGGTTGTCATCTGGTACTTGTAATTTGACCTCCTGGTTCTGACCCCAGGCTTGTCTCCTGGTTATGTTTTTGTCTACTTCTCTGGCTTGTCGCACCTTAAACTACTCTCCTTGGCTTCGTTTCAACTCGTTTCTACAGTGCACATGCTGCTAATTGGTGACTTTTCCAGGGACCAGGACCTGGTAATCCAACTGGGAATGATCATACCCCTTGAGGGAATTCTAGGGTGAAAATCTGGGAGATTTTTATTAGGCTCTGCACGTTTAGCCAGCGTCAAACCAATTGTGGTTTAAGGATCCACTTATCTGGTGATACGTGTAATAGTAGTTAAATGATAACGTTTTGGCTTCGTGCTTCAACCGCGATAAAGATTTATTAAGAAATGAATCAGGGTGTGATGGTTTTTCCACGGACTTGCCATGTTCCAGTTATGGTGGTGCGGTCAACAAATATTGGCCTGTTGGACTTTCTCCTGGTGTGGAGTCATGAAAATGGTTGAAAACTGTTGTAGAACTTTGTAGAATTACATTTTCAGGGATTTCGGTGGAAAAATTAATCTCTCTCCGATACAGTAGTCAAGTATGCTCATATCAGTCGCATATTTGTAACCCAGCAAAAGGATTGTATGGCATTGAGAAATGGGAGGTTGTGGCCGGCCACTAGAGGGCGCTGTGAGGTTAGTACATCGACAGTGTTTAGTGTGTGGAGTGATATACAAGAGAGGTCTAGTGAGGAAGTGTCTGGAGAGAGGTCTGAGAAGCGCTGGACAGGAAGAGACAGAGACTGGACTGAGAGAGCTGTAGCAAGTAAGGAAGACATTGTGACTCAGATAACTGTAAAAGATAAAGAGCATTCTGGCCAGCAGCAGAGCATAAGTAATGTGAAGTATCAGACACGCATTTACTGGAGTTCCAAGTTAAGGAGATCCGGCTGAGTTAAGAGGAGAGTGTTTAGAGCAAGAAGCTGAAGACGCCATTTTTGAGCATAAGGTAACATAGAGCATTAAGTGCCGGATCATCAGAGAGTGCATTGTATTACATTGCCGGACCTCAAAGATCACATTACACTAAACCTGGAAGCTAAGAGACTTTATTATCCTAAGGCACAAGATAAAGAGAACATATTTTAATCATTACGGATTATAAGAGACTGTGTTATATTGAAGTGCCGGATAAAAGCAGAGACTGTATTGTTTACCGAGCACCAGTTATATTTTGCCTAGAGCTCAAGTTTTCACTGTTGTCATATTTTCTGCATGTTCAGTAAAGACAAAACGAATATAATCCCGGTGTCAGTAATTATTGTCCTTAAAGTCATATTACAACTTGGCGTAGTGCGGCAGGATGGATGCAGATACAATGGACGAGACAACATTATCATCCAGTGTGACCCATCCAATGATACCGGTGGGAGCCCTCTTAAATCATTTGCCAAAGTTTAATGGATCTGATCTATTGTTGGAAGATTGGAGTGAACGGCTGGAAGGAGCGGCACGGCTCTGTAATGTCGCTCCACATTTAAAAGTAGAATTGGCGCTAAGTACCTTAGAAGGAGAAGCTAGGAAAACCGTTTTGTTACAGCCAGCACGACATCGACAAACCTTCGAACAAATTCGGCAGCTATTAGATGATGTGTATGGGGATACGTCCTCTGAGGGCATGATAAGGAAGCGATTCTTTGCCCGCCAGCAGAAAGAAGAAGAGACACTGGCACAGTTTGCAAATGGATTACAGGAAATAATGGCAATGTTGCAACGTAAAGAAGAACAATCAGCCGGGTCCTTTACCAATGTACACGTAGTATTGCGGGATCAGTTTGTAATAGGTCTCAAGAATCCACCGTTAAGGAGAACTCTGAAGGAAAAGTTAAAGAAAGAACCAGATATGACGATTCATCAATTATTGACGGAAGCTATCGCATTGGAAAAAGAGGAATCGGCCAGCACTGATACGGTGGTCAGGCAAGCAGAAATTGTAACCAAGAAGAACCCCGACATGGAGGCAAGGATGGAGTCATTGGAAGGTGCCATGAGAGAGTTGAAAGCCGCTATTACTAATAAGCCTGACCCTGGAACTCCAGTTCGATACTCACAAGAGAGACAGTCGTTTGCGGATAGAAGGAATCAAGGTAGGAATGCTCCAGACCCTACCATCTGCTATAATTGTGGCCGAGCAGGACACATTGCTAGAAATTGCATGCGTTCTCACTATCAGAGCAATCGCAGGAATTTAAACTAGAACGACCTGTAGTTGAGGGGCAAACTACAGGAGAGTCCACGGATACATGCCCTGTGTTAGATGCTACAGATATAGTGGGGGAATGTCCCGTCGTTGTAGCAAAATTCAATGGCGTTGAGTTGTCATGTTTAATCGATACTGGATCTCAAGTGACCACTATGGATAAAGTTGTGTTTGAAACTTATTTCCCTTCCTTGTTATGTGAGAAGAGTGACACTTGGATAAGACTCAAGGCAGCTAATAGTTTACCTATCCCTATCCTGGGAGTTATACAAATGGACATTTCAATATGGAATCGTGATTTGAACAAAAAGGGGGTTATCATAGTAGAAAAAGCTATGGACTCTGACATTCCCGTGATTCTAGGAATGAATATATTGCGGGACTTAGATGGAGTAATGTCACAAGAGCTGGGCCCAAAATACTGGAAACAAATACCCACTCAACGACCTTCTCAAATGGCTTTACAGCGCACTTTAAAACATTGTCGCATTAATGGAGAACTGTTAAATTGGCCTGGAAGGGTAGGACTGGTTAAGATACCAGCCTCTCGAAGTATACAAGTACCAGCAGGCCATGAAATGTTGTTACCCTTGCCAGTGGGTACTAATAAAGTGTTAAAGGGCACCACTGTGTTAATTGAATCAGCTCTGCAGAAAGAAGGAGTAGCCGTGGCCCGGTCGATATGCAAGGTACAGGCTGGACAAGTATTATTACGAGTGGTTAATATCACGAAACAAAATGTAACCTTATTTCCCCGGGAACTAGTAGCTGAAGTGTTTCCGGTGAGGGAGGAACAAGTGGAAAGCCGTTCAGATTGGCAAGTGAGTTATCCTTGTGAAAGTGTAGCTGTGGTTACAGTGTGTCGAGCCACCACTCAAGCTAATGACACCATTGGGAGGCGATTACTGGAGCAAATACCTTTAGAAGGAACGGATTTGACTACCAGGCAAATAGATGAAGTGGCGGGAGTGTTAGGAGAGCACTACAAGGCTTTTTCCAAGAATGAAGCAGACTTTGGGTTGACAACAACTTTAGAACATGAAATACATACGGGAAATGCTCACCCGGTACGAGAACGATACCGTACCATTCCGCCCGCTTTTTATCAAGAAGCCAAAGTGTTGCTAAAACGCATGCTAGACAGTCATGTTATCCGACCCAGTAAGAGTCCATGGGCTTCTCCCATAGTATTAGTAAAGAAGAAAGATGGAAGCTTGCGGTTCTGTGTAGATTACCGGCGATTGAATGCCTGCACCGTCAGAGATGCATACCCTTTACCACGAATAGAAGACTCTTTGCTGGCTTTGGGTAAGGCCAAATACTTCTCTACCCTGGATTTGGCCAGTGGGTACTGGCAAGTACCAGTTGCAGAAGAAGATCAAGAAAAGACTGCATTTATCACCCCTATGGGGTTATACGAATTTTTGAGAATGCCGTTCGGTCTAACCAATGCACCAGCTACATTTCAGCGCTTGATGGAAGTTTGTTTGGGAGATTTAAACTTTGAATGTTTGCTCATCTACCTAGATGACATCATTATCTTCTCAGACACTTTCACAGAACATTTGGAAAGATTGAAAGTGATACTTACGCGTATCGAAGAACATGGTCTAAAACTAAAACCGGGCAAATGTCACTTGTTTAAAGAAAGAATTGAGTACCTGGGACACGTGGTTACTAGAGACGGTGTACAACCAATGGATGCCAAAGTACGAGCCGTGCAACAATGGCCGGTACCAAAGACAGTAACAGAGCTTAGAAGTTTCCTAGGACTGATTGGATATTACAGACGGTTCATACAGAATTTTGCTAAGGTGGCTGCTCCCCTATATGTGTTACTGAACGGAACCAAACCGGGAGTCGATCATAAGAGAAGTATCACTTGGGGAATAGAGGCTGAACAAGCCTTCCAAGAGTTAAAAAGACGACTAACTGGTGCTCCTGTCTTGGCGTATGCAGATTACTCTCTACCATTTGTTTTGTGTACCGATGGAAGTTTAAAAGGATTAGGAGCTGTTCTTTCTCAAGTGCAGAATGGACGGGAACGTGTCATTGCTTATGCCAGTCGGACGCTGAGAGATGGGGAAAAGAATCCGGACAACTATAGCTCATTCCGGTTGGAACTTTTGGCAGTCGTATGGGCGGTTACCGAGCGATTTGCAGATATCTTGCTGGGCGCAGAGTGTGTGTTATGGACTGACAATAATCCATTGGTTCATTTAGACTCGGCTAAATTGGGTGCTATGGAGCAACGTTGGCGAGCACGACTTAGCAAATTTAAATTTACTGTAAAGTACCGCCCAGGACGAGCTAATGGGAATGCAGATGCCCTGTCCCGTAATCCAGTAGATTTGCCTGAAGGACTGACTGAAGAGGAGTTAGAGGAAACAGAGACTCCTAATTTCCTTGCCAATGAAGTACATGATCAGATGCCAGGTGAGAATATTCAAAGTGCTCCGGTGCATACTGTGGAGCCCATAAGAGAAACCATCGATCAATGGACTGCTGAAGAATGGAAGAAACAACAGTTGCAAGATATTCAAATTCGGACTGTAAGAAGATGGGTGCTAGAGGGATACCGACCCAATCAACGAGAGCGATTGCG
The DNA here is from genome assembly GCF_050947455.1 of Rhinoderma darwinii. Taxonomy (NCBI): domain Eukaryota; kingdom Metazoa; phylum Chordata; class Amphibia; order Anura; family Rhinodermatidae; genus Rhinoderma; species Rhinoderma darwinii. The sequence goes on along the minus strand of NC_134699.1, from coordinate 11,384,897 downwards.
ATTGTCTGGAGTGGGACAGAGAATATATCGCCAACGAGATAGATTGGCAGTAAAACAAGGGATATTGTACCGCCAAGTATTCCTACCGACCATGGAAGGACCCGTCTGGCAAGCTGTGTTGCCGGAGCGAGAGTTAGAAAGTACGGTTAAGTGGATGCATGAGAAAAAGGGGCATTATGGTCCTGAAAAGACTTTCCGTTGGTTGCAACAATTCTACTATCATCCTCTGCTGTTTGCAGTGGCACAGAAAGTTTGTCAGAACTGTAGAAATTGCACCCTGGCCAGAGCGGCTAAACAACAAGCTCCGGTGGGCCATATACAGACGCATTATCCATTACAGTTGGTCATGATGGACTATTTGACAGTAGATGAGTCTTTACAAGGGTACAGATATTTATTGGTTGTGATAGACCACTTCACCAAATTCACAGTGGCCGTACCTACCAGAGATCAAACGGCTGAATCTGCGGCACAGGGATTGTGGACTCATTTCATCTTACCCTATGGATGTCCTTCACAGCTTCACTCTGATCAAGGAGCTTGTTTTGAGGGGCGAGTAATAGAAGAATTATGCAGATTGTACCAGATTAAAAAGACCCGCACGACCCCGTATCACCCTCAAGGGAACGGGGCCTGTGAAAGGATGAATCGGACCATATTGCAGTTGTTGCGAACACTGGAAAAACAAAAAAAAGAGAGATGGCCTGACTACATTGCAGAATTAATCTGGATCTATAATAACACTGTACATGCCACTACTGGATATTCTCCTTTTCTGTTAATGTTCGGAAGAAATGGACGATGTCCCCTAAATTTAATGATGCCTATCCCGGAAGAACAAGAAGAGTGGATTCCGCAGACCTGGATGTGGGGTCATCGACGCAAGGTACAAGAAATGTATAATTTAGTGGCGCGGAGACTGGGGCCTCATGATCTTACAGTAAATCAGAAATTGAAGGAACTACCTTTGCAAGTGGGTGATAGAGTAATCGTGCGAAATCAGGGTGCAAGAAGAGCAGGAAAGCTGCAATGGAAGTGGGAAACCTTGGCGTATGAGGTGGTGCGTCAGCCCAATCCATATATTCCTGTATTTGTGATCAAGCCGGAGGGTAGTAGTGGCCCTTTGAAAACCGTACACAGAAATATGCTGAGACCCTGCACATTTATAAGTCGTGAACCAGAAGCAAACACTAGAGATCCTCCTGTTGCAACACCCGTTCCCATAGATGAAGGTTGGTGGAGTCCGCCGGTTCAAGTACCAGAGAGACAAGAAAGTACCAGTGAAGTACAAGAAGAGAATGTTACTCCTGTGGAAGAAGAGTTGTCACAGGTACGTCATTCTCAGCGATCCAATTTTGGAAGACTTCCTTCTAGGTTTGAAGGATTTGTGACGCCACAGCAAGTTGCCGGGACGGCAACTGATAAACCTGGGGGAAAAGATGTAACCCAGCAAAAGGATTGTATGGCATTGAGAAATGGGAGGTTGTGGCCGGCCACTAGAGGGCGCTGTGAGGTTAGTACATCGACAGTGTTTAGTGTGTGGAGTGATATACAAGAGAGGTCTAGTGAGGAAGTGTCTGGAGAGAGGTCTGAGAAGCGCTGGACAGGAAGAGACAGAGACTGGACTGAGAGAGCTGTAGCAAGTAAGGAAGACATTGTGACTCAGATAACTGTAAAAGATAAAGAGCATTCTGGCCAGCAGCAGAGCATAAGTAATGTGAAGTATCAGACACGCATTTACTGGAGTTCCAAGTTAAGGAGATCCGGCTGAGTTAAGAGGAGAGTGTTTAGAGCAAGAAGCTGAAGACGCCATTTTTGAGCATAAGGTAACATAGAGCATTAAGTGCCGGATCATCAGAGAGTGCATTGTATTACATTGCCGGACCTCAAAGATCACATTACACTAAACCTGGAAGCTAAGAGACTTTATTATCCTAAGGCACAAGATAAAGAGAACATATTTTAATCATTACGGATTATAAGAGACTGTGTTATATTGAAGTGCCGGATAAAAGCAGAGACTGTATTGTTTACCGAGCACCAGTTATATTTTGCCTAGAGCTCAAGTTTTCACTGTTGTCATATTTTCTGCATGTTCAGTAAAGACAAAACGAATATAATCCCGGTGTCAGTAATTATTGTCCTTAAAGTCATATTACATATTCAGATGGCTTCGTCCTTCAAGCTCCATGTAAAGCATGTTTTAACAATGACGTAGAAACTTCTTGCTGCATCTTTTGGTCCCCAGATACTTTATAATTGTCCTAAATCCTGAGCGTGTAGCAGAACCGACCATCACTATGTTAGTTCAGTACCAGTAGACATTGTTTAGCTCTCACTTTGCATCAGATCTTTTTTCCCCGGGGATCCCAGATCACTCAACAAAGACATATCAGCCTCCTCCACCGAAATGATTGACACTCCCCGGGGTCTCAACATTCGCAGATTGCTGCTGGTAAACCTGGTTCCGTTCAGCTTCATTGGACAAACTCATTCTTGCTGAGCTTCTTTTTGTCCAGGCAGGTGAACATCGCTTTCTTTATAATTGGAAATCCTCTGTTTAGGAATGCATTATTCACATTCTCGGACCTGGATGGCCTGTCATTCTTCACACTGCATAGTCCCTGCTTCTCAAAGACGGATTAAAACACAAAATACTCCACAATTAGGGGAAAAAAAGAACTTGGATATATGAACTTTGTTTTTAATAAATGGCCATTTCTTGAACCAATCTTCTCGACCATACTGTTTCCACTATCCCTTAGGCCCAATGCACATGACCGTTCGTAGAATGCATCTGTAATTATGAACCCATTCATTTTTATTGCCCACAGACAATAAATGATATTTACTTCCCGTAAAGTATATTTACGGGAAGATGTCCGTGCCACAGAAAAACTCCGCAAAAGATAGGACATGTCCCTTTTTTGCTTTTTACGGACCGTGCTCCCATACTTTATATGGGAGCACAGCTTGTGAGCGGCTGGCTGTGCCCGTAATCACGGACCATGATTACGGGCACGGTCTTGTGCCTTAGAGCCAGGACTGATTTTTTTGGGAATATTTTGGCCCCCATTGCCAAAAAGGCAGGGCATCTTCACGTGTCTCTAATCCTCTACTTTGTACCTCATTGTGCGCAGTTGGTAAATATTTGGAGAAGAGGGTCACTATGGGGTGGTAGAAAAGACCATACTGATGAATGTGGGCCTGTTTTTTAAACTAATTTGCCCAGGGCCCTAACAGCAGTACCAGTTATAGTGCCCTGATGGCATCTCTGCTTAGGACACATTAAGAGAAGTGTCCTATATCTGTGGCTTACTGTAGTAGACCAGGTATACCAAGGACCTTCTTAAAAGAACACTGTGACCAAAAACTGATAAATTGCGTTATGCCTAGTGCAGGATGGGATGAGGCGGCGCATGACGCAGGAATTTATAGAACACCAAAGAGAGAATCCTTGTCATGCTCCGCCCCCTCAGACCCTGCACTAGGCGTAGGACAGTTCTGCCTGGATTTGTCCTTGTAAGAATAGATTAGGTTATTGCTTCAATGAGATATGATCCTAAGATGTAAAAATGGCCATATACTTGTGAACTAGAAGTTTAGCAAAGGCATTATTTGTATGTAAAATCCAATTTTTTGTAATTTATTTTTGGATGGATTACAGATCAAAATTATAGCCATAGGAGAACACTTTGACCTCATGTACATGGCCTTATCATGGCTCCATACAAATTGTGTGGAGCCATAATATGGCACCCATATTTGTCTGTGGGCCGACATTCCACCTCTGTATGCCTTCAATTTTATATGGTAGCTTTTATGTCGGATTCATAGAGAAACGGATCAGGAAAATTGTGCTATGTTCCATCAGATGCTATATTACGGAGAAAATCAACATAATGTGTACCACCGTGCGCATTAGGCCTGACTATGAGAAATGTAAGGCACTTAAGAGGGTTTGTCCAGAATTAGGAAAACATGTCTGCCTTTTCAAAAAACAGCGCCACATGTGTCCACAGGTTGTATGTGGTATTGGTTTATCCTCATTCACTTCACAATACCAGACCCATTAATAGGTGTGGCACTGTTTTTGGAAGAAAGCAGCCATGTTTTTCTCATCATGGGCAATCCGTTTATGCATTCAATCTATGGAGGTATATGCTTAAAAGTGAAATTCCCCTTTAAATCTTTCTCCTACTAATAAACATAAAAAAAATATAATGCTCCATTTGAAAATAGGAATTTTTGAATTATCTATTTTGGTGGCCGCCTTGGAAAGCATGAGATGTTTTAATAAAGCATAAGAAACGATCTCTCCTGCTGATTAACTAAAATGAAATATGATTGTCTAAAAAACAACGTAATATGCTGTTTCTAGGTAACAACGAGGGAAAAAAATCCCTCTATCTGCCGGTGTGAAGTCAAAAGTTACTTTTTAAACCTCTAAACATTTTACAAATCTGCTTTGAAGATAGCAAATCTCCTCTAATAATGCAGGTAAATTATTTTTATAGAGAATCATTTGGGGAAGGCCGTTGCACAGTTTTAGCCTAATTAAACATTACATGATTCTCTCTCTTACCTGTATGGTGATTATACTAAATATTTAATGCTGTAAAAGATTATCTGGCGCATCGTCTACGTACCCTACAATCTGTTCTCTCTCTGGAGTTTGTAAGCTCGTGTATTATGCTGTGATCTAACTAAAATATGTAGGTTACCTATTAGTGTGATATAAAAAAAAACTAAACCTGGCCTTATAAATTAGATATTGTTGGACAATTTTGTCTAAAGGACAACCCAACTCTCCCCCAACAACTACTATTAGAGGAAATAAGGAATGAATAATGAGCAGCATCAAATGTGTATGGCAGCCACTTATTCCCACCCCATATTGTTTATGGGCAGTTGGGAAACAGCTGGTCAGCCAGAGGTCCGCCAACATCTATCTCTTGTGTACGGCCGGCTTTGTTTGATCACAACTGTAAACTGGATGTCTAGTGACTACTATCTTGCATTTGCTCTTGTCAAAGCTGCTTATCTTGGCTCAGGCATTTTGCTTGTCATTAACCCACCACTTAATAATAGTAATGAGGTAATAAAATTCTATCTTTAAGGCTGGGTTCCCACAGTGCAAATTTTGCGTGCGTTTTTTTAAGCCAAAACCAGGAACGGAACCTAAACAGAAGAAATATATAAAGGAAGGCCTTCTAGGTCTGCTCTCCTGGATCCAATTCTGCACTGTGGGAACCCAGCCTAAGTGTACCAATTGTTATTTTTTTCTGCATACATCTGTAGTACATATAAATGAATGAAATCTCGTAATATATTTTTAGGGGAAAGTGGCATCTTCAACGCCTGCAAGAAGCCTGTTGTTCCCCTTTCTCTGTCTGCAGGCTCATTGTAAGTGTTCAGAAACCACCTTGGCCACCAATAAATCCCCCTACTGTAAAACAATTATTAGAAGGGAGAAAGGAGGGGAGAGGAGGGGATGCCGCTGCAGTATCTCACTCCATGTTTCAGTGAAACAGAATGTGGGAAGAAAAGGAAGTGGTAGCAGCATGGGGGATATCTGATTGGCTCAAAGCACATAGCACAGCTCTGACATCACACCAGGGAGAGTCCGCCCACATAGAAAGCATGGAAAGAGAAAAATGTGCATTTATAGAAACCAGCAAAGCGAATCACTCTGATACATTGGGCATAGCTTTTTATAATTTTCCCGTTCATTTCCATTATTTTATGGTACTTTATGCCAATTATTGTAGTATAATTAGTAATGACAGCAAATAGAAATCACTTGTGTCTCTGTACGTGCACCATAATGTTAAAAATTACAGATTTCTCATTGTGTCCTGTGTTTCCATATCATCTGGTATATAACTGGAGGTGGCAGCAGTCACAGGAGGCCTTAATGAGAAGAAAAAAAAAAAGGTCTCCTTAAACCTCTCGCTGCACCCACCATTACTTAATTGCTTAATTAATATCCAAGATGACATGAAAGGACGAGGAGCGTGTTTCGGTAATTACTCATCCAGACTGTAAAAGCATGTTCTTTAAAGAATATCCCCACCCAACAGGCAAACCATTACAAGGTTGATCTCTCCATCATCATTCTATCCTGACAAATGTGAAGATTATATCCAAGATCTGTAGTCACCAGTAATAATAAAATGAATGGTGCAGTAAAGATTGCTACATAATATCTTGAAGACTGTATCAAAAATATGTTTTAAAATAGTTAAAATTATGGATCATGTTTCAGGATAAAGCACAGATTTCATATTTTCTTTACGCTGTGTAATTTCTCTTTGTGCTTATTGTTGCCCCCTATTGAGTAATGTACTTTGTAACTATTATAATATTGCCCCCTATATACAAGAATATAACTACTATAATACTGCCCTTATATACAAGAATATAACTACTATAATACTGCCCCCTATATACAAGAATATAACTACTATAATACAGTCCCTATATACAAGAATATAACTACTATAATACTGCTCCCTATATACAAGAATATGACTACTATAATACTACCCCTATATACAAGATTATAACGACTATGATACTGCCCCTATGTACAATAATATGACTACTATAATACTGCCCCCTATATACAAGAATATAACTACTATAATACTGTTCCTATATACAAGAATATAACTACTATAATACTGCTCCTATATACAAGAATATAACTACTATAATACTGCCCCTATATACAAGAATATAACTACAATAATACCATCCCCTATATACAATATAACTACTATAATACTGCCCCCTATATACAAGAATATAACTACTATAATACTGCTCCCTATATACAAGAATATGACTACTATAATACTGCCCCCTATATACAGGAATATAACTCCTATAATACTGCTCCTTATATACAAGAATATAACTACTATAATACTGCCCCTATATACAAGAATATAACTACTATAACACTGTTCCTATATACAAGAATATAACTACTATAATACTGCTCCTATATACAAGAATATAACTACTAATCATACTGCCCCTATATACAAGAATATAACTACTACAATACTGTCCCCTATATACAAGAATATACACTACCGTTTAAAAGTTTAGGGTCACTTAGAAATGTCCTTATTTTTTAAAGAAAATAACAGTTTTTTCCAATGAAGATAACATTAAATTAATCAGAAATACACTCTACACATTGTTAATGTGGTAAATGACTATTCTAGCTGCAAACGTCTGGTTTTTAATGCAATATCTACATAGGTGTATAGTGGCCCATTTCCAGCAACCATCACTCCTGTGTTCTAATGGTACATTATGTTTGCTAACTGTGTTAGAAGGCTAATGGAAGATTAGAAAACACTTGAAACCCATTGTGCAATTATGTTAGCACCGCTGTAAACAGTTTTGCTTTTTAGAGGAGCTATAAAACTGACCTTCCTTTGAGCTAGTTGAGAATCTGGAACATTACATTTGTGGGTTCGATTAAACTCTCCAAATGGCAAGAAAAAGAGAGCTTTCATGTGAAACTCGACAGTCTATTCTTGTTCTTAGAAATGAAGGCTATTCTATGTGAGAAATTGCCAAGAAACTGAAGATTTACTACAGCGGTGTGTACTACTCCCTTCAGAGGACAGCACAAACAGGCTCTAACCAGAGTAGAAAGAGAAGTGGGAGGCCCCGCTGCACAACTGAGCAACAAGACAAGTACATTAGAGTCTCTAGTTTGAGAAATAGACGCCTCACAGGTCCTCAACTGGCAGCTTTATTAAATAGTACCCGCAAAACGCCAGTGTCAACGTCTACAGTGAAGAGGCGACTCCGGGATGCTGGCCTTCAGGGCAGAGTGGCAAAGAAAAAGCCATATCTGAGACTGGCTAATAAATGGAAAAGATTAATATGGGCAAAAGCACGCAGACATTGGACAGAGGAAGATTGGAAAAAAAGTGTTATGGACAGACGAATCAATGTTTGAGGTGTTTGGATCACACAGAAGAACATTTGTGAGACGCAGAACAACTGAAAAGATGCTGGAAGAGTGCCTGACGCCATCTGTCAAGCATGGTGGAGGTAATGTGATGGTCTGGGGTTGCTTTGGTGCTGGTAAAGTGGGAGATTTGTACAAGGTAAAAGGGATTTTGAATAAGGAAGGATATCGCTCCATTTTGCAACGCCATGCCATACCCTGTGGACAGCGCTTGATTGGAGCCAATTTCATCCTACAACAGGACAATGACCCAAAGCACACCTCCAAATTATGCAAGAACTATTTAGGGAAGAAGCCGGCAGCTGGTATTCTATCTGTAATGGAGTGGCCAGCGCAGTCACCAGATTTCAACCCCATAGAGCTGTTGTGGGAGCAGCTTGACCGTATGGTACGCAAGAAGTGCCCATCAAGCCAATCCAACTTGTGGGAGGGGCTTCTGGAAGCATGGGGGGAAATTTCTCCCGATTACCTCAGCAAATTAACAGCTAGAATGCCAAAGGTCTGCAATGCTGTAATTGCTGCAAATGGAGCATTCCTAGACCAAAGCAAAGTTTGAAGAAGAAAATTATTATATCAAATAAGAATCATTATTTCTAACCTTGTCAATGTCTTGACTATTTTCTAGTCATTTCGCAACTCATTTTATAAATATAAGTGTGAGTTTTCATGGAAAACTCAAAATTGTCTGGGTGACCCCAAACTTTTGAACGGTAGTGTAACTACTATAATACTGCAGCTATATACAAGAATATAACTACTATAATACTGCCTCCTATATACAAGAATATAACTACTATAATACTGCCCCTATATACAAGAATATAACTACTATAATACTGCCTCCTATATACAAGAATATAACTACTATAATACTGCTCCTATATACAAGAATATAACTACTATAATACTGCCCCCTATATACAAGAATATAACTACTATACTACTGCTCCTATATACAAGAATATAACTACTATAATACTGCCTCCTATATACAAGAATATAACTACTATAATACTGCCCCCTATATACAAGAATATAACTACTATAATACTGCTCCTATATACAAGAACATATCTACTATAATACTGCCACCTATGTACAAGAATATAACTACTATAATACTGCCCCTATATACAAGAATATAACTACTATAATACTGCCCCCTATATACAAGAATATAACTACTATAATACTGCTCCTATATACACGAATATAACTACTATAATACTGCCCCCTATATACCTATATACAAGAATATAACTACTATAATACTGCAGCTATATACAAGAATATAACTACTATAATACTGCCCCTATATACAAGAATATAACTACTATAATACTGCCCCTATATACAAGAACATAACTACTATAATACTGCTCCTATATACAAGAATATAAGTACTATAATACTGCCTCCTATATACAAGAATATAACTACTATAATACTGCCCCTATATACAAGAATATAACTACTAGAATACTGCCCCCTATATACAAGAATATACCTACTATAATGCCACTATAACACCAACAATTAACATAACAAGGTAGCTATATCCTTTTATGAGACCTCCACCCACTTTTTTTATCCTCCCGTATCTTGAACTTATTCTGATCTTTTTTTTTTTTTACCTTGAATGAAATTTGATTTATTTCTTTCCATTTTACCTGCCGCAAAGCGATTGCCAGTTCTTGAGAACAAATGGCAGGTTATTACAGCATAAGAATGAATCCCAACTCCAATGGGGAAATAAGACAAGACACAGAATGGCTGCAAGCCAGCGCTCCCAGCACAATGCATCACAGGAAAAGTGCAATAAAAGAAGTTTGTGCTCTGTTCTCTCCACCTGATAGAGTTGAATGCAGCAATGAGAATATCCATGTCTGGCACACCGCTCAAATGATAGAGGAAAGAGACGCCATAGAAGAGTCTCATTACCGGCAATGTCCAGTAGAGCGGACAGTTGCTTTTTCCTCGGTATTGGGGATTAATAGGGCCACTTCAGCCTCTTGCACAGACCCTTCTATTGCTTTTTATTTTGTTAAACAAGCGCTCCGCCGTCCGCCTGCGTGGTTCACTTTTCTGAGGAGCCCAATGTTCTTTTCTTCAAATAAGACAAAGACATTAAAGTGTCTGAGGACTCTATTCACACTGCGCCATTTTATCAAGATTAGGTTGTACAGAGGATCATGAATATGTTTTCTGTTCTGTCTAACTTTATGTCCAGGCTGGAGGTTGCAGAAGTTCCTATATTAGGTCCAATATTGGGTGTGAATTCATTTATCACTATATCTTTATGGTGGTCGGCTCCCAGTTTTTTTGGATAAAAAGCTCCAAATCCCCTGCATAAACATGCTAAAATTCTGGCAGCCTCCAGTCACCACTAGAGGGAGCTTAGGCGCTAACTGTATCTTATTCAATGTATAAACAGTATGCAGTAAGCTTCTAGTCTCCCCCTAGTGGTGGCTGTAGGTAATGGGGCATGTGGTTTGTACTCTAAGGTGAAATTATGGCTGGTACTTTTACAGGAGCTTTGATATGAGAGTGCTGACTGTGACTGGCTAGGGTGTGTGTGCGTGCGTGCGTGCGTGCCCCTAGGTGTATGCTTATGCCCCTGAACCCCTTCTATAACAATATTCCTTGAAAAACTTCTCCAATTTAACATTTAGCTTGCAGTCTCATATTACGATCGAATGCGTTATTAAAAAAAATATGTAATCTTTTTAAAATTCCGTCTTTTTTCTTTCTTCCCCCGATTCTATGCATGAGACCTATAGCAATGTCCTTCTTTTTTTTTTTTCTTCCTTCTTTATGAATAGAATGCAAGAGATACAGTGAAGACTGACACAAGTCAAATCATGTGCCATTCAGTTCTTGTGGAAAGCTGAGTGACCAGCCTAGTGGTCATTGTAATGACTGCTATTAGTGGCAGTCACTCAGCAATTGTTTCGTGAGTAGTTTCACACTGTGCTTAGATTTCTCTTTTTAAAAATCTTGACTCCCATTTATCTTGATAGAAGAAGAGCGGCTATTTTGGTCTGTTGTCTATACCCCCTACGTGGTTTGAAACTCCATCACGTCGGCAATTGATGGCGCAGATTTGGGCTTTTAATGAGATCTCCACATTGACTTTGTACATAGGACTCTAGAGTAAGGAAATAAAACAAGGTTAGTCGGCTCCTGGTCAGGAGGACAGCTATTAATGTAAGCACTAGTGGCTAATATACACATTTAGGTGACATGATTTACGAGGTGGCCGGCTGCAGGGCATAGTCTCAGTTGGAAATTGTTTGCCACTCGAAAATTCCAGCTGTTTTCGGTAACATCCGACAAGCAACCTTACAGCAAGCACCAGAAGTCGTGGATCTCTGCTGGAATTCGTGAAGTCTGAAAGAAAAAATACATAGAAAAATCTGCAAGCTCTGCAAAAAGGCCGGAAGAGTATACAAGGAATATAGAAGACAAACGATCCCAAGGTGGCTCTGCCCTAGGAAGCAGCTTTGTTGTTGTTTTTTTTTGTAAGACTATTTAACCTTTTGGTAGCCAGATGTATAGAGGGAATGGAATGAATGGTTTAAATTTAGCTTCAATCTTTGCAGAAACAGCGCCACTCATGGTTATGGCTTTGACTGGTATTGCAATAAAGTGAAAGTTGTAATACCAGACAGCCTATGGACCAGAGTGGCGCTGTTTCTGGGAAAATAATATCAATTTTCCAATCTCATACACCCTCTTTTATGCGTTTGTAACATATTTTATTTTCTAAAACGATATGAGCACGCAGGGGGGGGGGGCTGTTGCATTGATTTCTATAGAGATTTGCTGCCGGCAGTGGTTAAAATAGGTACTGCAAGGGATGAATGAAACTGTAAAGGGCAATCAGATTTTGGAGTGGTTGCTGCTTTGGAAGTGCTAATAAAGGGGAGTCCTGGTTCTGGGACCCCACCATTGGAGATAAAGCTATATAGTTCCCATTGAAATCGCTGGGCTATCTGTTGTATTTTAATGGAAGTGATTTTAAGTGATTTTAATGGAAGAACAAGATCAAACCGCAATAAAAAAAAACAGAGCCCCTCTATCTGGTCAGCGGGTGATGCCCCCATAGTGCCCCTCTGTGTCATCTTGCAGGGAAGGGATTATAGTAAGAGGATATGTGAGCTCCTTTGCCCCAGGTGGACACTTTATTATAAGAACCATTATGAAGTGTGAGCCATTCTGCAGTCCAAGGGCACAACTTGTCCCGGATCTCCTCCGGGGTAACATTATCGAGATGTAATGCTCCCTTACACTTCTTATTTGATGCCTTATTCTTGCAGCTTCTGAAATACTGGAGACATTTATCAAAAGTTTTACCCTGGGCAAAAAAAAAATTACTCACATGTTTATCAATAAGAATATCCAACTTTTTCCAGGAAAAACATGTTTTGTTTCTTAGACTGAAGGAAAGTTTTAATGTATTGTCTCTGATGGTTGTACCTGGGAGATATTGCATATGTGTACATAAGAGTAGACTGCGGTGGACTCGGGACAGAAGGGTCATTTTGGATAAAATTAGAGGAATTGGTATTAAATGTAGATTATGATTTTTTAGCATTGTAAATGGCTACAGATCCAATTCCGTCTCATTATAAAGGTTGTTCATCTGCCTTTCTCACTTGACATATGACCTGCCTTCTGCTATTATGGTTACCTCGATCAGGCCAAGGTTTTGAATGTTTTTCTCTGACCGCAATTGGAGATCTGGAAAATGGTGAGGAATTGAAACCCAAAGTATATTAGAAAGTGGCATAAGCTTCCGTTAGACAACAATTAAAGGGGTTATCTGGTCTAAAAAAAAAAGTGTTTCTCAATACCCTATTAGTGGAGGGGTCCTTATCTACAAAGAACAAGTCCCGCTATGAAGGACACGAGTCCACGACACATCCATACATTACACAGTAAGCCCATTGATTTAATGGGTACCATGTAATGCTTAGTGTCCCATGTGGTGGTTGTGCTGTAGGGGATATTGAACATTTGCTTCTAGGTTTACCGGCAGATTGCAGCCGATTATTCATAGTCCCAGCAACAGGACACCCTGATCAGTTTATTAGATTGCGACCTTTCTAAGAAATCGGAATTTTCCAAATTGAACAACCTCCTAAAAATAAATGTCCATCCTTAAACACCATTTTTTTTCTTTTTAATCTAAATAGATTCAAAATTCTGTATTGATTCATTTCTTAATATATGTTTTTTGCAGTCGATAACATAACATGCTGGCAACCTGCAACCACCACTAGGGGGAGCTTAGGAGCTTAATGCATACTGTTTATACTTTTGAACTTAATAATAAAACACAGTATGCAGTAAGCTCCTAAGCTCCCCCTAGTGTTGGCTGAAGGAAGCCTGAATTTTATCATTAAAAGAGGTTATTCGGGACTTTACAGAATCGGCAGTAGGGCAGGGGCGTAACAATCTATCATATACTCACTCCCTGAAGTGTCCCCTGATACGGCACTGAGACTGCGTTCTCTACAGTCCTGGAAGCTCCAGTAGCAATCCTGTGCTGTTCATGGCAGCATCACCGCTGACTACAGCGATTAGCTGCAGCTGCGCGTGAGATCTGCAGGAGATTCCAAGACCAGAGTCAAGGAGAATATGGTCTCAGTGCTGAAGCGGAGGGCACTTCAGGGGGTGAGAATCTGCTAGTTTAATATTTACACGCCCTCCTGCCAAGCAAGAGGTGGTATAAGGAAGAGAAAAGTGTCTAGTAAGATGCGCCAAATTTATCATACAGTGTGCACCACTTTGATCAATTTGGCGCATCTTCTGACTACCTGATCTAAGTTAAAGCTGTCTAAATATTAAACAATATTAGTAAATCTGCCCCTATGCCTATATAGAGGATTTGGAGCTCTATATCAGGAAAACAAATCTTTGACCACTATAAAGATGATGGACCTAAAAATGACATGACGATAAAAGGTGGAGATTCATAAAACTGGAATTCTCATTACGAACTTGCTAATGTATAATTACAATGGGAACAGTGAAATGTTTTTGGTAAATGTTATTTCATAACTTAGATGTGATAGATTACAGGTGGATCCTGCGTGTCAGAGACATGCAGGACCTGCTCACATTGAACCATTGAATTCAGTGACTAGCTCTAGATACATCTGCTCTGTATACAGGACACAAAGCAGCTGTATCTCAAAAAGTTAAAATCATTTTTAATAAAAACGAATTATAAAATTGCACAAAACACAGTTAAAAAAAATAATCACTAAGTACTATATGAGATCGATAGATAGATAGATCGATATGAGAAAGATAGATATGAGATGGATAGATAGATAGATAGATAGATAGATAGATAGATAGATAGATAGATAGATAGATAGATAGATAGATAGATAGATAGATAGATAGATAGATAGATAGATAGATAGATAGATAAATATGAGATAGATAAATATGAGATAGATAAATAGATATGAGATAGATATGAGATAGATAGATAGATCGATATGAGATAGATAGATAGATCGATATGAGATAGATAGATAGATCGATATGAGAAAGATAGATATGAGATAGATACGAGATAGATGGATAGATATGAGATAGATATGCGATAGATATGAGATAGATATGAGATAGATATGAGAGATAGATAGATCGATATGAGATAGATAGATAGATGGATATGAGGTAGATAGATAGATAGATAGATAGATAGATAGATAGATAGATAGATAGATAGATAGATAGATAGATAGATAGATAGATAGATAGATAGATAGATAGATAGATAGATAGATAGATAGATAGATATGAGGTAGATAGATAGATATGAGATAGATATGAGATAGATAGATATGAGATAGATAGATAGATATGAGATAGATAGATATGAGATAGATAGATATGAGATAGATAGATATGAGATAGATATGAGATAGATATGAGATAGATATGAGATAGATATGAGATAGATATGAGATAGATAGATATTAGATAGATATAAGATAGATAGATGATAGATAGATCGATAGATATAGATAGATAGATAAATAGATAGATAGATAGATATGAGATAGATAGATATGAGATAGATATGAGATAGATAGATATTAGATAGATATGAGATAGATAGATATGAGATAGATAGATATGAGATAGATAGATATGAGATAGATAGATATTAGATAGATATGAGATAGATATTAGATAGATATGAGATAGATAGATATAAGATAGATAGATAGATAGATATGAGATGGACAGATATGACCGCAATATTAGATGGATATTAGATACAATAGATGCTGTAGATAGATCGGAGAGAGACACTGTAGATATGCAATAGATAGATAGCAATTAGATAGCGAAGTTTACATTCTATTCTACTTGGTTCTCTATGACTGCAGCCATGATGAGTTCACATATAATGTTGTGAGCATTAAATAGAAGCTGCTTTCCAGGAGGAAAAGTCTTTGAATGAATGTTAACACTTCCATAGAATAGAATATGCGGCGCTTCTCTATACAACACTCGAGGACTTGTGATGACATCATTGTGTTTTGTAGTGATGATAGACGCAGCGTCTGCACAGTACTGGACGTGTATAAAGGAAAACATCAGCCATGAATGAGACTGTCAGATCTCATCCCACGTCTTTCCTAGTACTCTCTCAGGAGGCGGCGCGGGTGTTATGCTGGGGTTTGATGCCCTCTAGTGAGATGGGTCAGTGTACTGCACACAATGCCAGGCACCTACCCAATTAATATGCATGGCACTGATATATACAAGACTGCAATGTACTACCGGCTTCACCCCATGTGAGTGTCTATGAGATTGTGGACTCCGGAATGAACCACGTGGCACAAGGGGGGGGGGGGTACTTAATTAAACTGTCACAAGACAGAATTAGTTTTTAAAGGCGATTACAAATGAGGCCTTGTTCGCTGTAACATACCCCATATAGATTTGTCGAAAGTTAAAAGCAAAAGATGTCTCCTGCTGCTCGCTGAAGATGAAAGCAGTTAATTGGCTTTTAAGGAAAACAAAACAGCGATATTCCCTTGAAAACCTAATGGCTTGTTGGAATATTTTGGGTCGGTTTCGAATAATTCCATTACTTAAGAAAATAACCCTTCGTGTGCATTTGATTTGATCGCCTTTGTATCAGCGGTAGTAAAAGGGTTAATAAAAATAGAAGTAAATCCCTAGATCTGTTGTAATCACAAAATGGTAAACCAATCAGATGCATCACTCATAGCCACAGAAGGTCTTATGTCACAAGATCAAGATAATAATCTCCTTAGAAAAAACTCTGTGCTGCTGTTTACATTCCATTGATCCCCAAGTCCCTGATGACCAATGATCTGGTGTTCTAGTCCCTGCTTTTTGGGACTTTTAATGCCCCAGTTGCTGATTTATTGCTCATATATATGGTTGGAATATTTCTGAATTTTTGCTACTTTCCCTTGGTCCAGAGCTTCATTTTTGCAGCCAGGGCCAGATTAAGGAACCGTAAATTCCTTCTCCCCTTTCTGTGCAAAAATTTTAAAAAATAACTAATCTTTAGTGTTTTAATAGTACTGAAAAAAAGCCTTTTCCAGTCTGCCATATGTTTGTTTTAAGGTGATCTGTAATGTTGGCTGAACATGATGAAGATGGTGGAGGCCCTTGGGCATTTGCCCCATTTTCCTCTCCTATAATCAGGCCCTTACCGGCTATCCCATAGTTTATTGCTCAAGTACCGTGTATCCAGTGATTTAAAACAGTCCCTGGTATCCAGTTTCTTCGCCCCATTTACCTTATTTCTAGTGGTTTGGTGCCACTGTCCCTGGTGTACATAGTTTGGTGTCTAAATTTTAACTTTGTAAAGGTTTTATGTCCTAGATAGTCATTTACAGAAAATGTCTGCTCCATTCCTTGGTGTCCAGTGGATTGGCACTCGGTCATTTGAGTCCAAAAATGTTAAGCTCTTGTGTCTAGACATTTAATGCCCCAATTTCTAAAATTCCCTGATTTGGTGTCCCAATCACTGTGGTCGATTCTCCCATATAAAGTGTTAGGGTGCCCTTGTTTTATGAGTTCCTGCCTCGGCCCCTGTTGTCTAGCAGTTTAGTGCCCCAGTTCTTTGTGCGGGGCCAGTTTTAAGAGGTGGCAAACTGGGCATTGCCCAGCACCCCCATTTCCTTGGGCCCCCCCCCCCCCCCGCAATAACTGTACCCCAGGAGTAACCTGAGAGTAGAGCTTACCAACCTCCTCTATCCAGGTCCACCATGGACTCTACTATTAACCACTTCACTGTCCAGACCACCCGGGACTTTACCATTAAGTCCCATACTATTTAGGCATTGTATGGCAGTATTATATGGGCACTGTGTGGGCATTGAATATAAGTATTATTTGGCACTGTATGGCAGTATTGTGAGGGCATATAATGGAAGTATTATTCGATACTATATGGCAGTTTTGTGTGGGCATTGTATGGAAATATTTGACACGGACTATTGTGTGAGCATTGTATTGCAGTATTATTTGACGCTGTATGGCAGTATCGTGTGGGCATTGTATGGAAGTATTTGGCATGGTTTGGCAGTATTATGTAGGCATTGTATGGAAGTATTATTTGGCACTCTATGGCAGTATTGTATGGGCATTGTATAGTAGTATTTGGCACTGTACAGCAGAATCGTTTGGGCATTTTATGGTAGTATTTGGCATGGTTTGGCAGTATTATGTAGGCATTGTATGGAAGTTATTATTTGGCACTCTATGGCAGTATTGTATGGGCATTGTATAGTAGTATTTGGCACTGTACAGCAGAATCGTTTGGGCATTTTATGGTAGTATTTGACACTGTATGGCAGTATTGTATGGAAGTATTTGGCACTGTATGGCAGTATTAGGTGGGCATTGTATGGAAGTATTTGGCACTGTATGGCAGTATTAGGTGGGCATTGTATGGAAGTATTTGGCACTGTATGGCAGAATTTTAGTATAAACATTTGGGTAAAAAGCTGATGTGAGAAGTTTTGCTCATCTCTCATGACGTCTGATTTGTTTTTCCCTTTCACTGACTGGTAAATAAGAGTGTAATCTGAGGGTAGGCTGCCGAGAGAGAGAGGACCCGATCTTCCCTCGTTGTCACCAGAGACGTCTGATGTAACACTCTATATTTTCCAGTTCTTTTGTTCTCTTCCTATTGTTGCTTTTTTATATACATTATACACACACATTCTCCATCCGTCTAAATACCGGTCAGCTGCCTTTACATCTTTACCATTGAGCAACATTGTCCAATGTCCTATGATTTCCACCTTTCTCATTCCTACAGTCTGTCTTCCCTCTATGTATACTTATTGTTGCCTGCCTGGAATTACCCTGGGGACCGGACCGATCCCTCGCTGAAGACTTTCCATTTATCCTGTATGTCCTTCCCTATTTGATTCTGAGAGTCAACGCGCTCTCCGCACACAGGGCCAGGCCTGTTAGTGAAGCATTTAATATGTGTCCCAGACAGCGTACAGAACCCATTGGGGGAGATTTCTAAGCAAAATGCTCTAGAATTCTATCACAAATTGCGCCAAATTGTGATGCATACAACAGGCGCCAAATGTATACTTTACAAAATATCTAGAAAAATAGTTGTGACTGATGTCAGACGCAAAATGTGCCAAATTTTTTGGGTTAATTTCTATTGATGCCCCTCCCTTATGGTTTACCATATAGTGCCCAAATAATACAACCGCACAGTACTCAAATAAAATTACCGTAAGGCACCCAAAAAACGTTTTCCCATAATTTTGCATAAATAACACTTTCCAATCAATTAACTAGGGAATGTGTCTATATCCTATGTGCGACCACACAGGTCCCACACCCTCGAGCCATAGTCCAATATACTGTAGGAAAAAATATACAGTAGCATCTTATTGGTTGGCATTGCATCATGTGTATGTAGCATATAAGATACCACTGAACTTGGGGAGCTGGAAACTACTGGGTCACCATAAATTATAGAATAGCCCATCAGAGACAGGCCATGAAGAAAACAGGGGTAGCAGGGCCATAAGGGGCTCAATGATTGCCTACTGGGCTGGCAGAGAGTGGATTCCACCTTAAGACAGTAATTAAAGGGAGACTCAGACTAAACTTACACTTGTTAGGGTATGTTCACACGAGGTCATTACATTTGTAATTGACGGACGTATTTCGGCCGCAAGTCCAGGACCGAACACACTGCAGGGAGCCGGGCTCCTAGCATCATAGTTATGTACGACGCTAGGAGTCCCTGCCTCGCTGCTGGACAACTGTCTCGTACTGAAAACATGATTACAGTACGGGACAGTTGTCCTGCAGCGAGGCAGGGACTCCTAGCGTCATACATAACAATGATGCTAAGAGCCCGACTCCCTGCACTGTGTTCGGTCCGGTACTTGCGGCCGAAATACGTCCGTCAATTACGGACATAATGACTTCGTGTGAACATACCCTTAGGTCTAGTGCTGGGACTGAGGGGGCGGTGAATGACTCAGGGCTCGAATCCTTCAGGTTCTACTGTCCTTTAAATAATGAATCCTATCTTACTAGATCACTACAGGATTGTCACGAAGAAGTGGTTTCCTGTCAATGAGGACCTTACCAGGTCACCAGGGATGGTCCACTAAGTCTCCGAAAAGTAGAAAATCTGTTTCTGAGAAATGCATTGGAGGCTTGTTTGGGACATTTCTTAGGCTTAACCTAACCTTTTTTAACCCATTATATACAGTACTAATGCATTTAAAACAGATCATACTGTGTCCATCAGTACTGGGTACCCCAATTAGTGCAGAGAACTGGGGGTATATAAAAGGATACACTATAATAAGAAATTCTAGGAATCATTTCCAGCAAAATATCTGCATCCTCCAACAATGTTGAGCACGGATTCCTTCGAGGGACAGACATATACTGCAATTTGTAGGACGCCAATTTGTAGATGTGCTGGATAAGGAATATTAAGACATAATCACGCGGGAATACAGTCCCCAGTCTATTGTAAAGATTTGTCAGCGATGTTTGAGCTATCAGGCCTCATAACCGTGAAAGCTGTCAGTGCATGTCAGGGAGAATTTGATTACCAGCCTATGAGAGGCTGAAGCCTGCAAGTGCCGATCACAATGGGTTTCTGCACGTTGCCACATTCGGCCCCTGACAGGATCGGGGCTCAGGAGAGACGTCACTCTTTGTCTATAGACCTCCTTTCTAGCGTTTGAAATCATCCCCGCAGGAGTCGATGCAATCCCCACTGACTGTAGTTAAAGCGAAGCATCGCAGCTATATTTCACAAGTGACAATCTTGTGCTAATGCAAAAGAAAAGCTGGAACAAACCTTCGCTAAATGGCATTTGAAAATCAGCAAGTTTGCAGTGAGTTATAGCGAATACAATTCTCCTCTGCTGAGAGTGCAACACTGGGAATACGAGGCCTGGGCCTAAAAAACACATTACAACAGAAAAGAAAATGTCGGTCTCTGCTAAAGCCCCCAGGATGCAAATGAAAAGAACATCCCAGGCCCGTGGGGAGGGAGCGCGGAGTCTATTCATTTCTGAAACAAAATGAAATCTATGTTTGAAGTAGATCATTAAAGGGCATTTACCCCTTTAAATCAAACACATGAGCCCATATCAGTCATTTTCTACTCTGTTCAGACATTTCTTTGTTATCGTAGCCTAAATAACATCCATAAGGGCTCTCCCCCAGCTTTCCAGGCTATGAAAGGCATACACTTTGCACCTGTTTTCTCTCTATCCTAT
Organism: Rhinoderma darwinii; assembly: GCF_050947455.1. Lineage (NCBI taxonomy): Eukaryota > Metazoa > Chordata > Amphibia > Anura > Rhinodermatidae > Rhinoderma > Rhinoderma darwinii. The sequence continues at coordinate 11,364,098 of NC_134699.1, read as the reverse complement.
TGCTTTGCCCTGTGTCAGTCTTCACTGCTATTCTGACATTCTATTCATGAATTAGGTTCGAATCAGAAACGTTATAGATTCCACCATGATCGGAGAGTGCTGCGGTACATGACATTGTGGGAGGACATTAAAAGGCAGAATTGGTCATGATATGAATTTCTGCATCACAATGAAAATGTATATGTCACTCAGTCTGTGAAAAGGTAAATGTTGAAGGACCCTCCCCCATATCCTTGCTTCAGAGATGGGGAGCAGAGGCCATCGTACCCTCTATTTTGGACCGCCAAAAAACTCAAATTCACTCATCTCTCAATGTTGTTAATGACAATCGTTCTTGAATATACCATTATTAATAGTGCAATGATGTCATGTATTCATGATACATGTATTTTTAAAAATTATTTTGATATGGAAAAAATATAAAAAACATCAGCAAGTTTTAAATACCCTTTCGACTATATCACATTACTATACCCTGCCTCATATTCATACCGATCCTGTGGGAATTGTTCTTTATCAAGGAGTCCTTTCTCATTATCACATGTCCCTCCATTCCCCTAGAGTCCTACCGCCGTGATCTCATTTACATTGGTTACTCCACCGTGTCTTCAGGGCATGGCTTATTCCATAGGATAAAAAGTTAATGGCCCAGATGCAGTGATATTTTCCGGAGGATGAGAAGGACACCAGAGCCAGAGCCGTCACTGATACACACCAGAGATGGATTACCTTTACCTATAGTTATACTGCTAAGCTCGGGAAGCCACTAAATCATATGATTGTGCTTCTCGGGAGCCATGAACACTGTTATCCAGTGATAGGAAATAAGATGTTTTAGTTTTTTAAGAAAACACCTTTAGAATATGCACTGAGCATTAGTGTACCATGTGAGTTGTAGATTTCCTTGACTGTGGCAAAAATTTCCATGTACACCTTAGGGCTGTGTTCCCACATTGAGGTTTGTCGTGTTTTGCAGTAGATAAAGGAGTCGTCCCATCATGACATACCTTTTTGAAATGAAGCCGGTCCAGCAATCAGTTGATCGACACAGATCCTGCTTCAAAAACTCTATGCTGCAGGCAAAATTTAGTATTACATGGAGGCCATTCAGTGATCGATCACTCATGCAATACATTAGCTGGCTGGGTTTGCCAAAGCAGGGACTGCTAATACTTAGCGCCTCTCCACTGTGGCTCAAAAAGGGGGGTCCTGAGTAGGTATCCCCTTTATGATGTCCATATGGACCAGGATTCTCTTTTTTTTTATTTTTCGCAGGCAGATGTTACTGTGCATTTTAGTGAATTTGCAAATTTTTTATAATTAATACAATTGACCTACCAGTGTCATTAATTCTTCCACTCTGGTACCTCCTAGGTTTTCAAGCTGCCCTCTACATTATAGGTCTTTAACACCACAGGCAATAAAAAACCGCTGCATGTTGCTGGGCTGTACAACAGAATTTGCCAAAATGATGCCACCTTCTCTGACATCACTTCCTGTTCTGCAGCTATTGGCTAAAGTTGCACTTCACAGACTTCCTGCTCCGCCCACCTCCTGCATGCACTCTGCACATAACACTGGTTGCTAAGAGCTCTTCTTCCTTCCAGCTACTTCTCTATTCTTTCTGGTCCAAATGCTAGAGGACATAACTGAAATAGAGGGGAACTGCCTGAGCGGGAAGTCTGTGAGGTGCAGCTTCAGTCAGTAACTGCAGAGCAGGAATTAATGCCAGAGAAGGGGGCATTAAGTTGGCTACTTTTCCTGTACAGACCAGTAACATGCAGCCTGTGGTATTAAGGATCTATAGTGTACTGAGCATTTTCTCAAATATGGTAGTGATATGGCTACCACAACTCTCCCGCCTGTGAAACCACACTTAAAGTGAATGTCCACCATTTTTGTTTCTTAATCTAAATCGGTCCAAAATTTGGTGCTGATTAATTTCTTAATATATCTTCATAGGGGTCAGAGCTCTTATTTTCCTGATATATTGCTCCAAATTCCCTTCAGAGACCTTTTTAGACAGATTTAACTGATAAAAGTTTGCCTACCCACAGCCTCCACTAGGCGGTGCTTAATTCATACTGTTTTAATATAGAGTCCCTACTGGATTTTTAGCAGAAAAATCCAACTTTTGTCCACCAAAAAGGTTGCATGTTGTCAGATGCAGACCATCTTTAAGAATGACTATTGCCACAGAACAACTAAAGGGGCCCTGATGGGCATAAAGGTCCACAGATTTTACTATCCATACTAAAATTGAGACCCTGTTACCTTCTGTGATCAAAATTTGGAAGTGGATGGACTCACAATATAAGAAGGGTTTGACAAGGGACCCTAAATGCTGCTTGTTAATGCCAACCTGGGCAGAGGGGCCTGTGCTTGTCTTCCCTCCTCGACCTCTTTCCATGATGCTTGTGTCGATTTTCCCCTTTTCTTGTTTGCTAACATTGCAGTTCCTATGAAGAAAGAAGTCCTTCACAGGTTCTTACCACCCAATAGAAAAGGGGATTGTCCCATCTATGACTGGCCCTGTATCCGGAGGCCCCACGGCAGCCACATGGGCTTTCTCTATGGTACAAACGTTCTTGGGTTTGACCTAACTTAACAACCGCTTTAAGGATTTGTTAATTATATTGCAGTCCATGTGATACATTGTGACTGACAGTCCCACTTTATGCTAATTTGATGCAAATGTTTGGACTTAGAACGGACATCGCATACACTAGGGAATATAAAACATGGAGGTTACAAAAGAGGTTACAAAAAATAATAGAGCTATATAACACTTTTGCCCGTTTCCTGCATTGTACTTTTATTTTTTACCTTAATTTGTATTATTCATATAAAGGACTATAATTTTTTATTTTTAATGATGCAAAAAATGCAACAAAACAAAAATGCACACAACTATTTAAGGAACGTGGATAAGTGCGTATCATCCAAAGAAGGTCAGGACCCATGAATATAGATTCAAAAATAAACAAAAAGTTGTCTGTCTGCTGAAGGTATATAAAGCTGAAGTATGAACTTTTGTGACCTTGCCTAACACCCCATTACATAGTACAGCTCAACGGTCTCAAATAAAATTATATTTACTATGAGTCCCTTTAAAGGTGTTATCCTGGTATGGTAAAACATGGCTGCTTTCTTCCCGAAACAGCACCACTACAGTTTGTGTGTGGTATTGCAGCTCAGCCCTTCACTTCAATGGAGCCGAGCTTCAATACCACACACAACCCATCGACTGGAGTGGCACTGTTTCTGGAAGAAAGCAGCCATGTTTTACTAATCCGGGACAACCCATTTAATATTTGTTCACAATGACCAAGTGCAGACAATGATTATAAAGACTGGACACAAGTGCAGCAAACCCTCAGCTGTGAGAAGTATTAGCTCTCTCTAGCCTCTGTATGTAAACAAGAATGTTCCCATTCACTGACAGCAAGCACAAATCTTTGAAGCAAAGTATATTCAAAAGTTTCAGAACTTTTTCTTATTATTCAATGATTATGCTCTATTTACATGAAACCAGAAAACTCCTATTCCATAAATGTCTGCTAGGTGCAGGTCCTATTTCTGGGACATGCACTACTGTATAGAACTGCCTGGCATACGGGCAGAGTGTTAGGGGGAGTTCACACATAGTATTTTGGCATTGTTTGAGACGCAGAAACCACGTCAGAAACAGCGCCAAAAAACTTCTAAAATCGCCTCCCATCGATTTCAATGGGAAGCGGAAGGCGTTTTTTCCCGCAAGCTGTAAAAACTGCTCGTGAGGAAAAGAAGCGACATACCCTTTCTTCGGGCATTTTCGTCTCTAACCTCCCATTGACATCAATGCGAGGCAGAGAAAGCAGATTTTGCCCGCGGCGCTCGATGTCCGCGGCCAAAAAACGCAGCACACAGCGTGCAGGCAGATCAAAATATGCCTCAAATTTCCTGAGGCAGATTTTTCCACCTGCAAAAAAACTCTGTGTGAACAGGGTCTGAGTAGAGAGGAGGCCGAGCAAGCATGCAACTCCCATAGAACAGAATGGAGAGAGCTGGGCACATGTGGATCCACATCTCCATTCATTCTTCACATAGATGTGGGACCTGCATCTATCAGACATGAATGGCATATAAATATATGGGCAGCCGCAGCATTTATTATATAGTTCAGAACAGAAGAATAATATGCCTGAATCTCAATAGCAGCGGACCAGCTCAGATCCCAGGCAAAGCACAGCAGACATTAGCCGATTAGACAGTTAATATTTCCAAGTGCAGATATTTGCAAAATGAAATCAGGACCATTTGGGGCAGAATTTTCTTCAAAAAATACACACACAATAATGCTGTGGAGCTATTGATTCAATAAAGTCAAACAATATCAACATCAAGCTGACAGTTATTAAATCAAATAGACCATGGAAAAAGTTCTCTCTTAGAACAGTAAAAATTCTTAGTATATTTGCCACTTACATGAATAGGGACCAGAGATTCATGGTCAAAATGAATAGCTTTCTTGTACAAAGAAGTGCATTAATAACCGTGTGTGTGTGTGTGTGTGTGTGTGTGTGTGTGTGTGTGTGTGTATGTGTATATATATATATATATATATATATGTATGTATATATAATGTGTGTATTTCCATTCCTGAGCTGCAATTACCCATAGTATATCATTCCCTGGAAGCAGATATCTGGCAGTGGGCAAGCATGGGCAGTAAACGGCTGGCTGTCTCCGCAGGCAAAGCAAAAATATTTGGCAGTAGCCACCATATTACAATTTACATGGTATAAATCTACAAATAGGACGTCATAACACATTATTGCTATGGCTTGATCTTGCAACAAACCGTAATTACAGATGTAGATGACGCCAGGTTTACATTTGGCACCTGGCACCATCTATGTAGGTTTGCATGACAAGACATTGCAAGAGAGCCCCGTGTATGAAAGTAATTGCACACAACAAGTAGAGCCAAGCATCACATGCCAGGGTTTAGAGATTTCCATTGCAGGTTAAAAACAACTTTGCGGTTGATAAAGCTTTTTTTCTGGGGGAATAAACAAGTATTTTTCTATGGCAGAGAACTAGGAATCGGTCACCTCCTGGTTCTTTTGAAAAGGAGCAGGATTTACTCTCGCTTGGTTTCTATTGCAACCAGAGCAGAGGTGGAGGTTTCTGCTACAGCAATCTGCCAAGATAATTGTTCACTTTTCTTAAATACAGAAGAATAGAGAAGGAAGGGTAAATAAATAACTTCAGGTACAATATATACAGGATGATAGATAGATTATAGCCAGCTATGAGACAGACTATATATTGGTCATTTTCTGCTGTAATATTTCTAATAGAGCCTAATACCTCTCAACATTTGAATCCCCATTCATGGGACATTTAAATCCCTGCCCTAATCCGCCCACAAATTCTCCCAGAAATGCCCCCTATAGGGCACATTTACATATGACCCGCCATTTTGACACCTGTTTTGCTCAACAAATTGGATGGTGTGGAGAGAGATGTTGAAGCACATACACTCAGGGGTGTAACTAGGAAAGATTGGGCCCCATAGCAAACTCTTGACTGGCCCCCACCCTGGCGCCACAAGCAGCCCCCCTTATAAATTATGCCCCCTGTAGAATGTGCCATACAGCCCCCCTGTAGACAGTGCTATATAGCCCCCGCCTATAGACAGTGTCCCACCCCATTCGTAGATAGCGCCCCCACCTCCCCCTTGTAGATGGTGCCATACAGCCCCCCTATAGATATTGCCATAAAGCCCCCACTGTATATAGCGCTATACAGCTCCCACTGTATATAGTGAAGAACAGCCCCCCTTAGTAGAAAGTGCAGCACAGCCCCCGTTAGTAGAAAGTGCCACACACAGACCCCTGTAGATTGCGCCACACTCAGCTCCCTGTAGATAGAGCCACAGCCCTCCCCCTTGTAAATAATGCCATACGGTTCCCCCATGTGTATAGTGCCATACAGCTCTCCCCTGTGTATAGTGCCACACATCCCCCCCCTTTGTGTATAGTGCCACACAGCCTCCCCCTCTTGTGTATAGTGGACATGGAAAGGTGGGTTTTGAGGCAGGACTGTGACTCTTCAGTATAGCCACACCACACCGCACCATGACCCTCTAATGAGTAATTCGCATATAGTGTGCGTCGTTTTAAAAGTGGATTTTAAGAATTTTGCTGCACCTGAAAAAAACATACAAGGGAATGTTTGGAAATATTGTCAGGTCTTGTATTATCGCATGGTAGCGGGTCAAGGGGTTAAAACTACCTGACAAATTCCCATTAAATATACAATAAATTGAGAACAATTCCAGCTGCCCTGCAATTTTGTTATTATATATATATCCTATATAAACTACAGACCCAGAACAAAGTTCTGACATCTATACAGTACCACAACCAAGCTCAGTACATAAATACAGTACCACAACCAAGATCAGTACATAAATACAGCACTAGAACCAAGCTCAGTACATATATACAGCACCAGAACAAACCTCAGTACATAAATACAGCACCAGAATCAAGCTCAGTACATATATATACAGAACCAAAACCAATCTCATACGTATATACAGCACAAGAACCAAGCTCAGTACTTACATACAGCATCAGAACCAAGATCAGGACAAATACAGCTGAAGTTAGGGCAACCCCTGCCGTATAGGTTGGTACGGAGTAAAACTACAGCTCCCAGCATGGCCCGAACAATGGTGAGGATATGCTGGGAGATGCTGTTTCACAAAAAAAAATCATACCACCCATCATCTCGCTGCAGATTATACAGTGACTACAGTGCTGATTAGAGGCAGAATAAACATTTACATTAAAGAGGCTCTGTCACCAGATTTTGCAGCCCCTATCTGCTATTGCAGCAGATCGGCGCTGCAATGTAGATTACAGTAACGTTTTTATTTTTAAAAAACGAGCATTTTTGGCCAAGTTATGACCATTTTTGTATTTATGCAAATGAGGCTTGCAAAAGTCCAAGTGGGTGTGTTTAAAGTAAAAGACCAAGTGGGCGTGTATTATGTGCGTACATCGGGGCATTTTTACTACTTTTACTAGCTGGGCGTTCTGACGAGAAGTATCATCCACTTCTCTTCAGAACGCCCAGCTTCTGGCAGTGCAGACACAGCGTGTTCTCGAGAGATTGGCCAAAAATGCTCGTTTTTTAAAAATAAAAATGTTACTGTAATCTACATTTCAGCGCCGATCTGCTGCAATAGCAGATAGGGGTTGCAAAATCTGGTGACAGAGCCTCTTTAAGTGACTCACCGGTGACGTCTCAGATTCTAGTTCTTTTCTTCTTCCTCCGGTCCAGACATCTATGATTTCTACCGGCCATGACCCATTTCTGCAGTTTTCCGCTCAGATGTCTTCAGCTTCTCACTTTTAAAACATTTCTGCACCTATAAACAAAGTTAAAATTCTCAACACCTCTAAATCTAATAAAGCACCATACACTGCACCTCTAACTATAATAGCGCCATACACTGTGTCCATGATTATAATAGTACCATACATTGTCACACACACACCATGCCCCCTATAGATAGTGCCCCCATAGTCCCCTGTAGATAGTGACCCCCATAGAGCCTCTGTAGATAGTGACCTACATAGAAGCTCCTGTAGATAGTGCCCACATATGGACTCCAGAGCTGCAAGGCAATTGTGCTAACCACTGAGCCACCGGGCTGCCCTACATATAGCTTCCACTATAGGTAGTGCTCCACGTATAGCCCACCTCTGTAGATAGTGTCTCACATATAGCTCCCCCTGTATATAGTGTCCCACATATAGCCCACCCCTGTAGACTGTGCACTACATATAGCCACCCTGTTGCTAGTGCCCCGCAGGTAACCCACCCCTGTATATAGTGTCCCACATATAGCCCACCCCTGTAGACTGTGCACTACATATAGCCACCCTGTTGCTAGTGCCCCGCAGGTAACCCACCCCTGTATATAGTGTCCCACATATAGCCCACCCCTATAGAAAGTACCCTAAAAAAATAGCTCCCCTATAGATAGTGCTCTACATATATCCCACCCCTGTATAGTGTCTCACATATAGTGCCCAACATATAGACCCCCCTGTAGTTAGTGGCCCACATCCCAACATATAGAACCCCCTGTAGATAGTGGCCCACATATAGAGCCCCCTGTATATAGTGGCTCACATATAGAGCCCCCTGTATATAGTGGCCCACATATAGAGCCCCCTGTATATAGTGGCCCACATATAGAACCCCCTGTAGATTGTGCCCCACATACAGACCTCCCCTGTAGCTAGTGCCCCACATATAGACCCCCCTGTATATAGTGGCCCACATAAAGATGACCCCCCCTGTAGATAGAGCCCCCACTATAGATAATGGCACTCACATTTTTATGAGAAAAAAATATATAAACTTGACATACTCACATGATCCCGTTCCCACGCTGTTAACTGGCGATGCAGACATACTCTCTTCTGAGCATGTCTGCTGGAGCTGAACGAGCATCGCCCAATGACGCTGATTGGCGGGGCAGAATGACTTTCCCCGTCAATCAGCACCTTCCAAGCATGGAAGCGGCGCGATGTCAGTAAGGCACTGGATGGTCGGGCACGGAACATGCCTGGCCATTCAGTGCTAATGCATGTACTTGGCTGCCACTAGCACCGGGGCCCCCTCCGGTGCTAGCGACACCTACAGACATGAGAGGGCCTGTGTCGACCAGCCCATACGTGAAGGCTCGGCGGCGCGGGTCCCATAGTAGCGGCGCAACCGCTGTAGCAGACATAACGGGCATATGTGGGGGCGTGTCGGCTGGAGGCACGGGCCCCCTCAAGCCCCAGGCCCCGTAGCAGCCTCTACAGCTGCTACCGCGGTAGTTACGCCACTGCATACACTCATAGGCTTATCTGAGGCTCCATAAAATGGGGTCCTGAACCTCAGCTTTGGACCCAATGGGACATCATATTATAGTTCCAAACGTGTTAACGCAACAATGAAAAAAAATATTTGCTGATTGTAGAATATTGCTTATTTTGAAAAGTACCTTCAGATTATTAAAGGGGTTGTATACTTTGGACAATCCCTTTTTGTTAGAAGGGTCCCTCAACAATAAGCTTATTACAGGGTGTCCTGCTGCTAGAAATCCAAGTGACCAGCAGTTATCTGTGGAGGAGCCCAGCATTCCCCTACACCAGACCCAAAGGGGAAATTAAAAATTACACAGTTCTGATTGAAGTCAATTGTCTGTCCATGCAAAGCATTAACAGGCCGGGTCCTCCAAAGCAGAATACATTTTGTAGCCTCCCTGACTGACAGATTAGAGTCGTGAAGGGGAGAGCCCCATCTATTAACTCTTAATTCCCTATTAGGGTATTTGAAAATGTTTCCTAAAAAGAAATTGCAGCGACTATTATGTCAGAAATCATTTGTTACATAAAGAATGCAAACAAAAATTGCTGTTCTGAAGAAAATCTCTCCTAGGTCATGGACAAATGTCTTTTGTGTCTGTAATAACTAAAAGAAAAGCCTTGATACATAGTAACTTCTGCATGTGAGGAATCTAAAGCAAGAAGAATGTAACCTCCAAGTGATATTGTGCATAATTCAGAACCTGTGAATATTAAAGTAAAAACAATAGAGGACATCGGAGAAATACTTAAAATGCCTTTCTTGTTTGGAAGCCATTCCTGGTGGATCTCATAGAGGTTATTTGTTCGTTTCAGACAAAGCAAAGACAGAGATGCCTACAACAAAATGCACTTAAAGGATCTGACATCCTGCGCTCTCCCTATACTTAGGACAATGAGTCTGAGGATTTCATTGCCTTCCTCTAATTTGCATCTGATGATCTCTGACTATCTCAAGCGTGATTCATTAAAGTTATATAAACAGATAACTTATAGGGTCTAAGTGCTGGCAGATAGCGACGAGCCCTATTTGTGTACACCAGCGGGGAAATGAGGTTCTCAGAGTCCTCTACAATGTAGCGTTTTGACATGGGATACCATATGACACTCACAAAGTAGATAGATAGATAGATAGATATGACATAGATAGATAGATAGATAGATAGATAGATAGATAGATAGATAGATAGATAGATAGATAGATAGATAGATAGATAGATAGATAGATAGATAGATAGATATGACATAGATAGATAGATAGATAGATAGATAGATAGATAGATAGATAGATAGATAGATAGATAGATAGATAGATAGATAGATAGATAGATAGATAGATATGACATAGATAGATAGATAGATAGATAGATAGATAGATAGATAGATAGATAGATAGATAGATAGATAGATATGACATAGATAGATAGATATGAGATAGATAGATAGATATGACATAGATAGATAGATATGACATAGATAGATAGATATGACATAGATAGATAGATATGACATAGATAGATAGATAGATATGACATAGATAGATATGAGATAGATAGATAGATATGAGATAGATAGATAGATAGATAGATATGAGATAGATAGATATGAGATAGATAGATATGAGATAGATAGATATGAGATAGATAGATATGAGATAGATAGATAGATAGATAGGACATAGATAGATATGACATAGATAGATATGACATAGATAGATATGACAGATAGATAGATAGATATGACATAGATAGATATGACATAGATAGATATGAGATAGATAGATATGAGATAGATAGATATGAGATAGATAGATATGAGATAGATATGAGATAGATATGAGATAGATAGATCTGAGATAGATAGATAGATATGAGATAGATAGATAGATAGATAGATAGATAGATAGATAGATAGATAGATAGATAGATAGATAGATAGATAGATAGATAGATAGATAGATAGATAGATAGATAGATAGATAGATAGATAGATATGAGATAGATAGATATGAGATAGATGGATATGAGATAGATATGAGATAGATATGAGATAGATAGATATGAGATAGATAGATATGAGATAGATATGAGATAGATATGAGATAGATATGAGATAGATAGCTTGCATGCTCTCGGTGTACAACATTGCAGAATATGTTGGTGTTGTATAAAAACAGTATAACATTCCAGTCAGCTCTGCTACTTCAGTTTTATCTATTTTGCTCTTATTAACTTCTCCATCTTTACCGGAATTTTTATTGCATCATCTGCAGGGAGAAAAAAAATATTCCTTAGTAAGAAGACACAGAGATAGCAATAACGGAAGAAGAGACGAGCTTTGGTGCCTGCAGCAAATATTTCCAAAAGCTTTTGCAGCCCTCCTAGATATATCAGGCAGTCGCTGTAATGTGGACTATACATTTAGAGAGCCAGCGTGTGGGCACAGCTCTCCCGGCTTCTTCATTGTCTTCTCCTCTCTGTAATTCCAAACACTCTGGAGCGCAATGGGGTATATTGAAAAGATACAGGAAAAAATGCAAAATTGCTTGAAATGTTTATGATTCGTCCGCATTTACAACAGCTCCGTAACCACTGCTGCAATATGAAAAAAATGTCTTTCCAATTTAAGAAGATATAAAAATGGCCCAAACATTCCTGGCAGGTTTTTTCTGCTGTCTACTGTAGTGTGTCCACAATAAAACGAATCGTTCGTAGATTTCATCTGGGGGAAAGTAGCACGTCTGTTATTGTTATGGGGGCACTGTGATTAGAACTGTTATGGGGTCACTGGTTGACACTGTACCAGGGTTATTTAGGCTATCATAATGGGGATATTGGTTGGCATTGTTATGGGACACTGTAGTTGGCATTGTTATGGGGTAACTGTAGTTGGCATTGTTATGGGGGAACTGTAGTTGGCATTGTTATGGGGGAACTGTAGTTGGCATTGTTATGGGGAACTGTAGTTGTTACTCTTCTGGGGATCTGTGGTTGGCACTCTTGTGGGGAACTGTGGTTGGCGCTCTTGTGGGGAACTGTGGTTGGCGCTCTTGTGGGGAACTGTGGTTGGCGCCATTATGGGAGTCACTGTAGCTGACACTGTTATTGGAACATTGTTTAACACTTTTATGGGGAAATGGGGTTGGCACTGTTACGTGACACTTAGGCTTTCATTGTTATAGGGGCACTGTGGTGGGCACTGATTGGCATTGGTAAGGAAGCACTCTGGCTTTCACGGTTATGAGGGCACTGTGGCTATAATTGTTATGGGGACATTGTGGTTGTCACTTTTATGAAGGCACTGTGGTTTGCATTGTTATGGGTGTATTGTGGCTGTCACTGTTATGGGTCACTGTTGAGGGGCACTGTTGATGTCACATTATGTTATATGGGAAAATTTAAAGCAGTATTCCCAGCATTTTGTGCCAAAATATTATGATCAGTGTGGGTCTTTCCTGTGAGGGATGAAGGTCCCTTTAGCATGTCATTCACAGTGACCCTCCCAGCCACCATCTGTGCGGGGAAATGCAACACCGCTCCATTCAAGAGAATTTGGCAGTGTTGTAGTTCCCTGCAGGGCTGGTAGATGGGAGCATCGCTGTGCAGGGAAAATCAGTAGCCCTGGGGCTCCTTCATTTTAAGGATAGTGGAGGTTTAGGCAGTAGGACCCCCTTGACCAGTAAGTGATGACATATCCTAGCGATATGCCATCACTCTTTAGTAAGAAAACCCCTATAATTAGCCCTCGTATGGAGGTAATATTGACGGCTTTGCTGATTTTGCTAGGGGAAGCCTGTTATGACCAGGCACATGTAGTACAACATGGCAGCCATTCAGATGTATGACCATCCTTACCATCCTTGTAATACAGGAACGGTTTGAGTCCGCCAGTCTCCTTCCTGGCTCATCAAGGGGGATACCGTGCAGAGGACCCCCCTCTGGGACAGCTTCTTTTGGAATGAACCTCAAGTATTAAGTGTCAAAATTCATGTGACCCACTGGCACCAGGCAATGCATGTCAGAAGATGCAGAAAATTATTGCAAGAATCGTGATGGTCATATAGGCTTCGACCTCATGCACACGTCCATGTGCATTTTGGCCCATAATACAGTGCGTAATACAGAACCATGCACCGTGTTGCAGACCGCATAGTGCCATAGGAGATTCCGTATTTAAACCGTGACCAAGGTCTGATATACGGCAACCAATGGAGCATGCTGCAATTGGAAAAAAAGAAATCTCCATACACCACCATATTTCTATACATCGACAAGCATGGCCCTATTGAAATCTACTTCCACCACACTTGGGGTCCATGTAATATGATCTCCAATTCATTACAAATAATTGAAGTACCTCTCATATTAAAAATTGTCTTCGATGCTATTTTGATCTTGAAACCCAATTTAGAGTCTATCGTTGCGTGTTTACTTTTTTTTTCTTTTTTAAATCTTTTTTTTTTTTTTTTTGTTTTGTCTTTGTAGATTTTCATATCTTGTAATTAACGATTAAATGGCCTGATTTTCCGGCGTAAACACATGACGACGGTGAGGCCAATTGCACTACTAATGAAGTTGGTAAAGTCCCTTTCGGAACGCTCCAGTGATTAAATTATTGAACGTCTTCTATTTGCTCATAATTGTAGAATCCTTCATTCTATCAGCCTAGTGAGATTCTAATCAAAAACAGTACCCCCGATGCTTCCGCGGGGCACGAAATAGCCTACAATGTAAATTTCGAACACGGAGAGGGTTAAGGTAGTGTTATAATTTTTTGTGCTCCTACTGTCATTTGTAATTGACTCATTTTAGCATAATATCGCTCCCGCTTCATATGTTTCCAGTCTCGAAATTCCCCCCTGGAGCTTTATACGGAATAATGTTTTGTCTTTGGAAACAAGAGTAATGCCATGGATTGTTTTTAATAGAGCTGGAGTTATGTCATCAAAAATTAATTTAATTGAACTTGAGGTTATTTGTTTCCTTCAAGCCTTTTTTTTTTTTTTCTCATTATCTTCTTCTTTTTTTTTTTTTTCCTTTTTCTTTTATTCCGATTGTTTTCTTTCTTTCTCCCTCTCTCTTTGCTAGGTGGAACGTTGCAGAAAGAAGTTTCCGAGCTGGCGTGACTTTCATGTACAGTTCGTGAAATCTGTCTCCCGGAGAGATCTGACGATGTTGTTTTTCATTATTTAAAGAATCTGTGGAAAGTTTAAAGTTGCTTGGTATAAATTAGACCTCCGAGATGCACTCATTTCGCTTTCAGGTCTTCTAAGAACGCTTCGCTGGTTACGTCTCCCCCCACTCCCCTCCTATATAGATACATTTATTTTTTATTCTTTTTTTTTTTTTTTTTACTTTTACTGATGGTAGAATGTGACCCAGAAACTTTCCTCCAGTACTAGATAGTCTCATTGTAAATATTAATACTTCATAGATATAAAAAGAATGGGTTAACGGCCAACATTAAGACACGAATATGTTGATTATTGTATACTAAGGAAGGGTACATGTATATCCTGGTGAATGGGCATGCTGCTCAGACTGCCAAAGGTGACATGGATTTCATAAAACCTAAAAGTAGAATGATGTCGTGAAGAATAAATAATAAATCACACTCTGAAGGAAGATAAAGCAATGCAGCTGTGTAGGCAAACACACCAAGAAAGGGCATAGATATCATATGGCCAATAAAGAGGGGTACACCAGTTTAGCTTATCCTTATTCCCTTCCCCAAAAGCTGAGATTAAGTAACCAACCCAAAAGTCATTACTAACTTCCCAAGGGTTGGAAAGAATGGGGCAAATAAGCTCCAAGCCCATCTGTCCTAGAGTGGCGGATTGGTGGTATGATCCAGGACCGGAAGAAGGATTGTATTGATGTTGTGTCCCACCAACAGACAGAACCTGTGTCACGGCTATTGGGTCTGTGGACCCACTAGGTCGCTCCGCCTTAGCGGAGTATCAGCTGGCCAAACTACAGTCAATGAAAGTCTATAGCAGATGACAATTAGCGTGGCAGATAGGATGAACTCGACTCCAAAACTAAACTTCGCTCAGGAACAAACACAGTTACTGGATACAGGAAACCGGATACGGGACAACTGGGAACAGAATACAACGAAGGGACCATTTGCTAAACGAACATGAGAAAACCCAACAACGCTCAGGCACAGGAAGGAGGGCAGGACAGACTTAAATAGGACAGGGATAGTTTATGGAAGAATATAGTGGTGCCCGCGCTGGCCCATTAAGAGGCCACCAGAGCATGCGTACCCTACGGGATCGAGGAATAGAGGATAGCAGTACATGCTGGCGTCCCCGGGGAGGAGGAGTGGGATGCCGGCAAGAAGGTAATAAATGCTGGCAGCCGCTAGTGGAAGCCGGATAGTGGCGAACTGCGGCCACCAGTGCTACACCCTGCACATTCACTAGGCATGTACAATATAATTTTTCACCCTCCCCAAAACTTTCATCGTTCTTTCCTCTATGATTTTTCCACAATTTTCCAACAAGACCTGTTCTAACATCTTCACCTTGAGATCATCTTGGATTTGGGGAAAAAAACTGCTTAGGAGGACCTAATATATAATTGAAGGCCAGCATAGAGATCGGTCTAATGATCTTGTCTTACCTAAGTCTGTAACTTTGACAGGAGACCATCGTTTACATCTAAAGGAACGAAGGTTTTACCATCAGCATAGAAGGGGTTCTTTACTGTAAGAGCAATGGAAATCTCTGCCACAGGATGCTAAGGTTAATTCACTGAAAGAGCTAAAAAGTAGTCCGGATGCCTTTCTTGAAAGATAAAATATTACAGGTTATATGTACTACATGCTGGAGATGAGTTGTTGATCCAGGGAACTATTCTGAATGCCGTAATTTAAATCGGTTAGGATTTTTGTTTTCCCCTTAGATGAGGACAATCTGCAACTGCTTCATGGGTTGTTTGGTTGTTTTACCTACTTAATGGATTAAACTCGATGGACATGTTCGTATCGCCTCTTCAATATACCTACATCTGTTCAGTCCTTAGGGCCTGTTCAAATCACCGTTCATTTCCGTTCCGGGGTTCCGTCGGAGGGTTCCGTCTGGTGAGCCCCGCAACGGAAAGTGAAACTGACAGCACAGCTTCCGTTTCAGTCACCATTGATGTCAATGGTGACGGAAACATCGCTAATGCTTTCCGTTCGCCACCATTCCGGCTGGTTTCCGGTTTTCTGACGGAATCAATAGCGGAGTCGGCTACGCTATTGATTCCGTCGGAAAACTGGAAACCAGCCGGAATGGTGACTAATGGAAAGCATTAGCGATGTTTCCATCACCATAAACATCAATGGTGACTGAAACGGAAGCTGTGCTGTCAGTTTCACTTTCCGTTGCGGGGTTCACCCGACGGAACCCCGGAATGGAAATGAACGGTGATGTGAACAGGCCCTTACTCTTCTACTCTATGAATTAGCACTATTCTCCCAACTTGACAATTTGCCCCCTGAACCTACTCCCCAAGCGTCCTTCCACTTTCCTCAAAACAAATCTGTACCCTCGCCCCCTCAATGGGCAAAATTTGCTCGTTTACACTTTTTCGTCTTCACTTGGCCAACAATACTTATCATTCAAAGCAAAACTCTATTCTTGCATGCCTCGTTACTTTATATACAGTTCCTTTACAATTTACTGGAGGCGTATCTCCACAAAGAAAAAATTAAAAAGGAGAAAAAAAATATAGGTCTTGAATTCCATCAAGACAGTAGTGGGAAGAGTAGAGATGAGGGTGTTTATGGCATGGAAACAAACCGTGTTGGCACTATGGAAGGATAGGGGCAGCTCAGACTAGCAATATATCCCTTTCTCTTGGGCTACTAATGGCTGTCTCACTTCGTAGGTTTTCTCTCTTTTACAAGGGATTGGGAAATTCTTCATGTTCTCCTACAAGACTTAGGAAGAAGAGGGAGAAAAAGATCTGTACCCTCTTGTCTTATGTGGGTGTGCGGACATAAACAAGTACCAGTTGGGTGACCCCTTGTATAGTTTTGCATTGGGGGCCCTTCTCCAATACCCATGAGTAGAAGTTTAATCTAAACAATCTATCGTTATTCTCTGTGTCAGTAGCTGTTTTTGCCCTTAGTGCCAAATGTCTTGGCGCCCTGGTGTAAGTCTGCCCCATGGAAATGTTCCAATTTTTGTAGGTGATAGTTTGGAGGGGGGGGGCTATTACAGATTTTGCATAGGAGTCCAGTTACGCCTCTGCATTTTTTACCATAAAAAGCTAAAATAAATCAAGACAGGCAGATGAGTACACAAATAGACAAACCGTTACACAGATTAATAGAAGTACAGACAGAGGGGTAGGGAGATGGATGGAAAGGAAATTCTAATATCCTGGCAGAAACTCAGTCCATACCCTGAGGCTTCTGTGTGTTGCACTTCTCATACACTTCATTAGACAGGTATCTGCCAAATGTCTTCTGATGTCATCTGACAAATGAGTAATGCCGAACTCCTCCATCCAAAGACGACGAGGAACGAACTTCTGATTTTTGCCATGGCTAATAATACTCCTCATTGTTTCTCCCAAAAGGAGGAGGGATAGGCTACAAATGAGCTTTAAGAATCTTTTTTTTTTTCCCAAAATCCACGGATATTATTAAGAGTTTATCCAAAGGACACATGTTAATCGTTCACTAAGCAGCCAGACTGCAGAAATAAACTAAACCGCAGCAATTATGCAACATCCATATAGACGTGGTAAAAGGGATTCCGCATAATTCCATATCAATAGAAACAAACCCCCAAAAAACCAAAACATAATTTATATTGAGAGTTAAATTGCACTCTTTAACACCTGCGTAGGTTCTGCTTGCCCCTTCCAAACTCCATGTGCAGATGTAGCCGTATTTGACATGGTCACTGGACTGTGTTATGTGAATTGTAAAAAAAATAAAAAATAAAAAAATCACAACTGTTTAGATGCAGTACAATGCAAAACCACAGCTGAAATCTCGCGATTTACAATCTTTTCATGAGATTTATTAAATGACCAACTCTGCTCTGCTGCATTAACATGCTCGGTTCTATTGCCTGGTATGGGAAGTCCATGCAGACCATCTGTGGGCCATTTGTCCAGAACAGGACTAAATTCCCATTCACACTGTGCAGTAGGGGTGAACGCAGAACTCCTACAGCCTCAAAGCAAAAATTCAGAATGGGCCCCTGAGATCTCTGCCAAATGTACAATTTTTTTTTCATTTACAGTATGTTCACAAAATGTCATAATATACTGTAGCTTCACACAACCAGAATTGAATGAGAAAATTCTAAGTGCATGAAGCCACCACTAGGGGGAGCCAACTGTATACAAATATGGTGTGCTGGAGTCCTGGGTTTAAAAACGACCAATGGCAACATGTGCATGGAGTTCGTATTTTCTCCCTGTGTCTGCGTGTTTCCTCTGTGTACTTCAGTTTCCTTTAGCACTGCAAAAACATACTTATAGGGAATATAGATTGTGATCCCTATTGGGGGCCATCAATGTGTGATCGGAGGGG
Source organism: Rhinoderma darwinii (assembly GCF_050947455.1). Taxonomy (NCBI): domain Eukaryota; kingdom Metazoa; phylum Chordata; class Amphibia; order Anura; family Rhinodermatidae; genus Rhinoderma; species Rhinoderma darwinii. The sequence continues at coordinate 11,345,634 of NC_134699.1, read as the reverse complement.
TTCAGCTGGCTGGAGAATTGTTTATCCAGGTACAGTGGCGTACATACCAATGGTGGTTTACCCAGGCATAGTGACACCATACCAGTGTGACTGTGCCTGGTACTGCAGCTCATTCATACTCAACCCGGTCCACTTTATTGGGCCGAGCTGCAGTACCGGGCACAGCCACAATAGTATGGTGTCACTATGCCTAGGAAAACCAGCTACAACGTATTGAGTGGCCCTCCGCCTTTGTTTTGGGGTTCACTGATCATACATCCTAAGGATCGGCCATCAACAGAAAATCCTGGAAAGAAGTCAATTTGTCTATCTTTGTGGTTGGTTCACCACTGCTGTGTGGTTTTTGCTGCCTTCACATTTTAGTTTGCAGCTTCCTAAAAGGAATAATATGAAGGTTGCGGCAAAACATTTTCATCTCTAGTGCATTTTTTATGCAATAGTTGCGGCATTACTCAAACACACTTAACGTCCCTGGGTGAACTAAGCTTAATACAGAATTTATAATGAAGTTTGCACCTATTATTATAATCATCTTAGTGTCAGATGGAGGCAATACAGGGAGTTATTGTAATAGAGAAGCACAAATATAAACTTTCCACCGGGGAGCGTCGTCATTCATTACCGTTTCCTCTGTATGAGTTAAACAAGGCGTCTTGCAGAGATTACGGCTGTTTTAATTGTTGTTTGAAAAATCATTGCCATTTTCATCTCTTTTATAATCGCGATGACACAGCAAACGAGAGAGAGAGCGGCGGCGGCGGCTATAGATTTGGCTGATATACGAAATGGATCTAGCTTTTGCTGAGTTTAGAATTGCACTGTATGGGGGGTACGTAAGACAGACGAGTAGTACATAGCCTCCCGCGGTGTTTTTAAACATTGTTCTACCTTTAAATGGCATAATGCTGTGTTTAAAGAAGAAATATCATTAGGATCTCAAGATGCCTGTGTGTAACAGACGTCCTGGCAGAGCGCATTAAATCCTATGATATCCAAGGAAGCTTTTCTTATTCACATATGAGAAACACAGGCTTATCTACACCAGCATCTGCACGAGCTGCTGCATGGAATGCTTTAGGAAGTTGGCTAAGTAACACCTATGCCAGGATGCCCAGAGGCAGGGCTTACATCAGCACCCACTAGGCAAACATGGGCAGATGCCAGGGCCCACTGGGCTTGTGGGGAGTACTTACTATTTGGTAAAAAAAAAAGTTGTACACTTCTCTAAGCAAGGAACCGAGGTAGATAGTGGGCCCGCTGTGACTCTATAGCCCAAGAGCCCACATATGACCGGAGCCCTCCCATTTGACAGTGGTGGGGATCCATAGGTGGCAACTTAGAGCGTCACTGAAGGGTAGAGACTACAAATTTGTATAGGCATTTGTGTAGGCATATTGAAAAAATAGTACCTATGCCAGGATGCCCACAGAGGCTCCCACTGGGGTGATTAGGTGGCAACCATAGAGCCAATGAGGGGCACGGCCTCATAGTGCAAAGAAAATTCAATAGCACAAACTGAATTTCAAGTTCATGCCCAGGACTTGTTAACCCCTTATTCCCCTTTACTTCTATCACTTAGTTTTTTGGGGGACTTTCCTGCAAGTCTGAAAGTGCAGGAGTTTATGCAGAATTTGCATTAAAATAGGCATTACCTCTGCCATAAATAAATCTGCTGTAAAATTAATAAATCACATACTGCATTAAGATGCCTTTTTTTTTTTTTCTTTGTTCATGTCGGACACACCTATGGAAGACACCGCCCCCTGGAATACAAAAAGAGTGTACAGAAGAACTTGCAGCTGAGAAGCCGGTGGGGGCTTGGGCACTCCCACATCCCTAGGGAGGGGGCATGTGTCTTTTCCTGTGTTTCTTTGTTCTGAATAAAGTTAGTTCGCTTCCTGTCTGATCTGAGGAAAGCTGTGTACCAACATCTCTGGCTGGTTTACTTCTTTCCAGGCATGCCTTCAGCTTTCAATTTACAGAGGTGGTTATTCGGTGTGAAATAACAGGGGGAAGGAAGCTACCCTGAAATACGGACCTGACCACTTCAGCTCTCGCAAGGGTTATCTACCAGTGATCCCATACTCCGGCATTACAAATCTGCCTTGCTGCACTGTGAGACTTTCTCCTCCCATATTGCTAGGCAGCTTTGCTGTTCAGGAGTCTAAAAAAGTTGGGTAATATCCACCATGGGAGATGTTATAGCAGTCATTGCCTTTTATTAGTATCTATAATGTTTAGAGCATTCGCTTTCTGAATGCCGTCGTTTGGATTGGCTTTCGTGCAGGAAACATAGTGAATTGTGCCCAGGAATTAAATAAACTGCAATTGTTGAGCTGTAAGCCAACTCCTGGCTCCGGGAGGCACAGACGTGAACAGGCCACGAGGTGTATTTTGTCGCTGGGAGCTGCCTTAGAGCATAAGGCTCCGTTTATATGGACGTCTGTGTTTGGATTCTGTCTTGTTCTTGCTGTAACTGAGCCTCACTCTTTAAGAGAAGTCATACAGAGTTCAGATATAGGTATGAGAACATATGATATCTCACACTGCGACAAAAGGACAAATCCGTAATGATGCCCCATCAAGATGAAAATGGAAAAACTTGTGAACGCGTTGGGCTGGAGAGGTGTCTGGACGACTCCTGTAAATACTGTCAGATCATGATTTGTTGAAGCAAACTGCGGTATTAATCATATATTTTTTATCATAACGGTCAACCAAATACAGTGCTATACATTTTCAGATTTCTGTGGCATATATTATACCCAATCCTCTCCACTATCTGCCCAAATGAAGACAACAAAACACTTAAAGAGGACCTTTCACCTCTCCTGACATGTCTGTGTTAGTAAATACTTGTATAACCCTTAATGACCAGCCTATTTTAAACCTTAATGACCAAGCCATTTTTTACGTTTTTCCATCGTCGCATTCCAAGAGCTATAACTTTTTTTATTTTTGCGTCGACATAGCTGTGTAAGGTCTTGTTTTTTGCGGGACAAGTTGTATTGTTTAATAGCTCCATTTTGAGGTACATATCATTTATTGATTAACTTTTATTAACTTTTTTTTTGGGGGGGGGATAGAAAAGAAACGGAAATTTCGCCTCTCTTTTTCGCGTCCTAAATCTACGCCGTTTACCTTGTGGTATAAATAACACAATAACTTTATTCAGCGGGTTGTTACGATTGCAACGATACCACATTTGTATAGTTTTTGTATGTTTTACTACTTTTACACAGTAAAAACGCTTTTTTTATCCAAAATTATTTGTTTTTGTGTAAGACCCCTTGAAAAAGCTGACGGCGAAACGTACGTCGGGGTGTCTTGGTGTGGTCTGTGGTTGACTCATTTAGGGGCAGACATGCAGAATATGGGTTGGTATTTCACATGGATATGATCCTGATTTTATATATTTTTTATATCTTGGATCAGTCCCTCTGACTCTGTCATTTGTATTTTTTGTCCAGTGTTTACATATTTAGTATACCGTTAACTGTTGAGGTATTCTTGTACAGTATTGTCAATACCTTGACAATACACTGTTTGATTTCATGGATGTATAATTGTCAGGGATCATTACCATGTATATTGTTTGAAAAATATTATCCTCACACATATGTATATACATTTCAGTTCTTTGTGTAATATACTGACATATATAACCAGTTCTTTGTTCATGTCGGACACACTTATGGAAGACACCGCCCCCTGGAATGCAAGAAGAGTGAGGCCTCATGCACACGACCGTAAAAACTATTACCCCTAATAACGGGCTCGTAGACTTCTATTGGCGACGGGTGCCTTCCCGTTTTCTCACGGGAAGGTGCCCGTGCCGTTGAAAAAGATAGAACATGTCCTATTTCAGGCCGTAATAACGGCACGGACAGTCCATAGAAGTCTATGGAGCTCTCGTAATGACGGGTGGCTACATGTGTGCACCCGTCCTTACGGCAGCGTTGCTAAGCGACGTCAGTAAATAGTCACTGTCCAGGGAGCTGAAAGAGTTAACTGATCGGCAGTAACTCTTTCAGCACCCTGGACAGTGACTACCGATCAGTATAAACCTGTAAAAAATAAAAATAAAAGACGTTCATACTTACCGACAACTTCCTGCTTCCTCCAGTCCGGTCTCCCGCCCGTTGCCTTGGTGACGCGTCTCTCTCGACATCCGGCCCGACGTCCTGGATGACGTTTCAGGCCATGTGACCGCTGCAGCCAATCACAGGTCAATCACAGGCTGCAGCGGTCACATGGACTGCCGCGTCATCCAGGGATGTCGGGCTGGATGTGAAGAGAGGGACGCGTCACCAAGACAACGGCCGGGTAAGTATGAATTTCTTTAACTTTTATTACAGAAAAGGCTGTCCCTTCTCTCTATCCTGCACTGATAGAGAGAAGGGGCTGCCGATTAGTGCAGTGCTATTTTGCCGCCAAAAACGTGCTCGTAAATACGGGTGGAATACGTGTGACACCGGACCCATATTTACGAGCACGGGTTCGTAAATACTGGTGCAAAACGGGTGGAATACGTGTGACACCGGACCCGTATTTACGCCAGTATTTACGGGTGGGAAAAAATACGGTCGTGTGCATGAGGCCTGAGTCTGAGAAGTTACAGCTGTGAAACTGGTGGGGGCTTGGGCACTCCCACATCTCTCTGGAGGCATGTGTCTTTTTCTGTGTTTCTTTGTTCTGAATAAAAAGTTTTCAGTCTTCCTCCTGGCTGACAGAGGGAAGCTGTGTACCAAACATCTCTGTGTGGTGTACTTCTCTCCAGGCATGCCTTCAGCTTTCAATTTACAGAGGTGGTTATTCGGTGTGAAATACGGACCTGACATAATATGATACATTTGTTGCTCCTAGATACCACTACCACATTTTTATTATGTGTTTTATATTGTATGTGATGGTCTATGTATGTTTTAAAATATTTTCCAAATAAAGATATTTTTTTTTATATTGGTTAGTGCTTTACTTGTACTATGGTTATCTACATTTCTAGTATTGTTGTCTATATATGTCTTCATAGGTATTCTATGATGATATTTACCTTACATTTTGTTTTTTGACTTGAATTTTTTTTTGAGGTGCCCATAGCAATCTGTGGTTCTCCTTGGCCGAAAAGCGTTTTTTTTTTCTCTTGCATTTCCCATTAATAAATAAATGTACCTCATAATGGGAAAAAAAAAGACCAACCTAAATAATAAATATAATAGCAAAGAATAATAAACATAATTAATAATACAAATAATAGTAAGTATAATACATAATAAAAATAATAATTGCATATTATTGAACTTTGCTATGCTTAATGACCGTGACAAACTGGTCGAAGTCTCCAAATCTAAGAATCGCACGCTACAACTATGTCTTAAATCAATGCATTTTTATGCATTTTTTAAATGTTGAAAACCCAGTGAAGAATGGATAAGTGCAAATCGACTATAAGTGGCTAATGAATACCTATAGGAAAACAGATCTCAAGGACGTGTGTTCGCTTTAGGTAGTCATTGGAGATTTTCTACGATGACTGTGCAATTTATGATCAATAATGTCCGTTCTGTATAGATTTCCCTTCTGGTTAGAAAAATAAGTTTGGAGATATAGTATCACGTCAGTGAGTGGATATATTGGCTTCTAGGAACATACATGTATCTATCAAATGCATGAAGTGCCCTGTCTCGCAAGATATTACCAGTCATCCTAATCAATTGTGATGGATCTGAAGAATATATACCTGCAGTTAATGTTGTCAGTGGATGGCATTCTGTTCATGACAGTACTTTATTCAATTATATCTGGGGCTATACATACAGGGTTGGAGAACCTATTAAAAATATAAAAAATGGAGATCCTTTTAGGTGTGGGTGGTCATTTTCTCTACTTTCTGCCTATACCTTGTGCAAAAAAGAAAAAAAAGTGACTTTGAGCTAGTTCCCATCAAAATTGACATTGGCTCTGAAGATGGGGACCCATGTCCAGGTTTATACTACCCATTATGCCAAGTATTATAAATGGCTGATGACAGGTGGGTGTCCTGATACAGATTTTGCATTGGGGTCCAGGAGCTCGAAGCCACACCTCCTGGATAGAGAGCTGATGCCAACCTGAGTTGGTGTATGGTACAAATGCCCTTGGCGACATCTGTTACATGGATGTATACATAAATATATATCCATCTTTTCGCTTCCACTCCATGTCTAGGTTATGCTTAACATTTAGTTCAGAATTGTACCCCTGAGGGGCACTGGTGGTGTAATTGGTATGATGAATACATGTAGTGAATTGCTGATAAACCAACATAAATGTGTAAAACCATGGTGTTCATTATTCAGTCACAATTACTCCTATTTTTTAAATAAAGCACATTAATCTGATGTTTTCCGTCAATCAGGGTCATATAATATTCAGAAATCATAGGGCCCCACAGCTCCTCTTATTGCACTTTACCTTTTAAAGTTAATGTCCACCAGTCCATTTATATGTCCAAAATTTTTGGATTATTTATTTAATTATATATCTTTATAGGGGTCGTCACTGCATTTTTCAGACCGTTTCCTACTTCCCTACACCCAGTCATAGAGTTATAGCAGATCTGTCAGCTTAAAATGCTGCCCTTACATGGCATATTAGCATTTTAAGCTAATGGATCTACTTTAATAATAAAATTCTGGCTACCTGCAGTTACCACTAGGGGGAGCTACCCGAATATACAGCTAGGATTAAATTCAATGCAAGGTTTATACATTTGTATGCAGTGAACTCCCCCTCGTGGTGGTTGCAGGCAAATGCTATGACTATGTGAAAACTGGGAGAGAAAGTTAATTGCTCAAAGATAAAAAAGAACTGCGGTTTTGGGCGCCAAGAATGATCATGTTGTATTGTATAGAGGTGGCATATATAATATGTGAGGGCATGGATACTAAAGTCAATTTGCATAGAAAGAAAAAGTCCTCAACAGTAGGATCTTCTACAAGAACTACTACTATTGCTATGACTTTTCTGGTGCCACTAATGAACAATTATATCAGAAGCCACCAGCAGCTGGGTGCAACATGTAGGGGGCCCAAGTGCCACTGGTTAGGGGCGTTGGAGTAGAAATGTCTATGCTACTCCCAGTTTGGGCCAATGGCAAGAGAAAACTCCAGTCATTGTAGGACCCAAGCCTGCTGATCAGATCTAGAACTGGAACTAGATCTGAACATCTGGATAATATAGAAAAAACATTCGTTGACTATGGGTTCTAAACAGATGTCTAGTTCAGGAGGTGACTATGATGACATGGCAATGATGGTCAATTAGTAGACGATGAAGCCTCCAAACAAACGTCGGACAGGGCTGGGCACTGAGGGCCACCAGGAATAGCCGCAAAATGTCGGGACTCGGTTCGAGCTGTCTTTCACGTCGTCTTTAGAAACAGACAAATTGCTAACTTGTTACATGGGCTTTCGTTCTTATTTCATAAATGCAAATTAAAAAATGCTTATCTGCTCCATAAAGACTTGGCATGTTTAAATAACTATTATCCCTTAAATATATTCCAGTGATGTAGGGAATCATTATTCTAACAGATAGAATAGGCATTAAATCCACAGGGGAGTCATTAAAAGATGGCTATTTCTCTCTGTTTGACCGAAGCCGCCAATGTAATGTATGTATTCAGGATTTAGCAAATGGAATTCAATTAGACCTGAAATAGTGTTAAATTGAGTAATTCTATTGTACTTTGTCTGATAGACAGGAGTGGTATGGCCTGAAAAATTATAAGGAGTGTTATTAATAAGGATGGCATCTCACAATCCTTAGCTCATACCTTATCATGATACTAAATCTTTCTAGGTCCTTCACCTGTAGGGGTTGTTAAACTTAGAAAAACCCATTTCCATACACCCCATCAGTTGAGTTCTGAGTTAGTTAATAGAAGGGGGGTCCTCTGTTCAGGATCATCTCTTGGCCAGATTCGAGACCGGTTGCAAAGAGCGTCTCTCGCTCTGGAGGATCTGTCCTGTCCTGTATTATATACACATTATATTGATATGAGTAGACACTGTGTAATGCCTAATTTCCCCTGTGGTGGCACAGTAGGGAAAGTAAACACTTACTGCCTGGTTTTCGCTCAGAAAGCCGCTGATCGCTGGGAGTCCCAACATTTGAACACTTTGTCACCTGCTGATAATCAATGGACCCTTTGGACAAGCAGGTATTGTCCAAAGTGGACAACCCCTTTAAAGAAGAACACTCCAGTTTCTTTTTAAATCTCCAAACATTTTCAATTGTGCTCAGTAGTCTTTATTTACAGGACAACCATCACCTAAACCTGAAAGTTAAGGTTTGTCCGCAGCTAAAGGGCTTGTCTATTTTAGACAATTCCTTTTTCTTGGGTCCCCCAACTATAAGTTGATTACAGAGTGTCCTGTGATCCCTAGCTGTCATTTTCAGGCAGATAAGGCAGGGAGTGTTCAAATTCCCTGCAGCGCCACCACAAGAGAAATGAAGAATTACACAGTTCTTATGGAAATCAATGTTTTTTTGTGTAATGCATAGACGTGCTGGGACTTCAAGAAAGGGAGAGACTTTATTTGTAGCCACTCTATGCCCCCACTAATTAATAAGTTATGAACGGGGGACCCCTTCTATTAATGAAGAATTCCTTCATAGAGTGTTTGAAAATGGGTTTTCCAAGACTATCACTATAAGGGTCCAGTAAACTAAAAACATAGACACTCTTCAGCAGGGTTCTCACACCGAAGAGCTTGACTAGTTGTCTCAGTGCTTTCAGAATTGATATTGTGGGTATACAATGGTCATCCGAATAACAAATAACCGTGAAAAACAAAATAGTGATTCTGGGGGGTCATGTTCGACTCCTTGTCTATCAGGAACAAAAATCATTGGCGATCACCTTCCATGTCAGTTTTGCGGGACATTAAAAACCGCTCTCCAATATGAGGACCCCACCAAAGAGCACCCCCTATCTCAGCTTCCTGAAGCCTTAGAGGCAAAGAAGGATTGGATTTTGTGGATTTATAGACCGTGGTTGCCCTTCAACATCTGGAAGAGAGTAGCATCAATACATAATGACATAAATAACATACATTATCAATGGATTCTGCAGTGGTACAGAATTGTCCTAGGTGTTTTTGTGATTTTTTTTATTAAGCGTCGGTGAGATAAGGAACATAATAAGGTTGATAACTTTTTACTGTTTAATTTTGTTAAGACAAAATGTTTTACGTCGTTTTTATGTTAAATGGGGTTTGCGATATATGTCAAACACATTGAAAACCATAGCACCATTGTTTCCAACGTCGACCTCGATGAGGAGTGATGATCATAAATCACAGAGCACTGGGTCTCGTATTTTATGTTTTATAGAAGGTGTAATGAAGATTCAATTTTCCTAGTTTTATCTGTTTCTTGAACCCTTAATTTGCCTTCTCCATGTTTTATGTTATCACTTTATTGAAATACAGTACAAAAAAATCCTAAAATTAAAAACTCTAACACATACAATTTTTGCTTTACTCTTATTTCTAATGACTTTAAATTCAAAATGTTAGATGACTATTTTTTTTTTAACCTATATCATGTAAAACTTTTTATTTTACTTTCCCAAAACATTTTTTTGTGCTGTTATTTTGTTAAGGGGTAGCCCATCATCACAACAGCACACACATTTTGATACTGAAGTCAGCCTAGGTATCAGCTGGTTGCTAAAAGTCCCTATTCAGAAAACTTCGGCGATCAGCTAAAGCCCCTATTGCACCGGCTGATTTTGGCCGATGCAGCGAGCGCCGATCAACGAGACATTGTTGATTGGCGCTCGTTTGCTCCTGTCACAAGAAGTGATGTATGGGGACGAGCGGTCGTTACTCCGATACATTATTGTGATCGTTGATCGCAGCCCTGTTTACACAGGGCAATTACCGTCAACGAGCCTTCTATGATGATCGCCCAGTGTAAAACCCCCTTAAGACTCTGGCATGCCATACAATCCCACTGTAGCAGCCATATTCTCACAAGCCGCCTATTTAAATGAATGACCATCTATGTAATACATAGAAGGGACAGGTCCGTCAGAGCAAGAGCCATTGCCGAGCAGGAAGCCCTAAAGCTATGTCACCACCTTTGAGGACTGTAATGGTGGCCATATTGGTTGTCACCGCCTTACCCAGTAACATATAACACTAAAACCAAATAATAGTACATCATATGCACTTCTAACTACAGATTTTTTAACTATTTTTGAATTTTGTTTTTTAATTTTTTTATATTTTTGCTATGATTTTTGGGTTGGTTTGGTTAACCAGAGACAAAAATAGAAAAACCAAAACGCTTTTTTTTTCACCTAGCAATAACTCTTGAACAAAGCTCCTTTTAAACGTACATTAGAAGGATGATTCTTTTATTTATAAAACAATATATATGTTAAATATCTCTACATAATACACGCCATTTGTTGAGTATGTAATGTTTCAGTATAACATTCCCTTAAATTACACAAAGACCATGGCTTTAAAGCAAACACATTGGGATGAATATTCATTGTTACCTGTAAAGCCGAATGAGGCGAGCATCTTAGTAACATTAACCTCCATAATTCTGGAGATGACTGCAATATGTTAGAACAATATATTGGATAATGAGTACCCTTAATGGGAGCTGGGTGGTTAAGAATGAGAAAGAGGGGGATAGGAAGACAAGAGACTGAACAAATCTTGCTGAAAACAGCTGGGCTGGGACGCTGGATTAGCATTCGCAATGTGCCCCGTGGCTCCAAGTGAACGGTCTGCCCTGAAAGAGATGTGCATCAAAACCACTAAAAGAGTTTTTCAGACACATAGCATATGTCAGTGTACATTCCTGACTTCACAATAATGTATGTCTCTAGTCAGCCGCCGTCTCCCCGTACATAGAACTTTAATGGATATTTTATACTCCAGTTCTCACTGGATAATTGGACTCTTGTACCGCAATTGGTTTGGCGCAGAGTCTAAGAAAGGTATGGACTTTTCCAATTCGCGGCTCCCCAGAATGGTCACCGATTGACGGCAGATGAGCTGTGGGTATAGCTGACGTGTATTCCAGAAGGAAGCCAGGAGTCGCAGGTGCGACAAGATCAGAGTACAAGACAAGGACGTAACAAGGAGACGATATCAAGTGGAAAAAGACTAATTCCAAGGTCAAAGCTAAGGTCAGAGTCAGGATAAATGCAGGTAGCTAATAGACAGAATGTACCTTATTTACAGGCAACAATGCCCCAGTGGATCCTACCTTGTGAACCCCCCACTTGCGTGATGTCATCAGAGTGGTCCATCGTGATGGAGCCAAGAGCCGCGCTGGATCAGGACAAGATGAGTAACATCCTATAACTAAGCTTCCAACTCTGAAGTTCATAGATCCAAATTAAACCTGCTCTCTACCTTCACCGCTTATCAGTAGAGGAAGTCGGTCTGTAGTACGAGGCCTGTTCAAGTATTACTGGAAGATGTATTTACCAAACATGTGGTTGGATATATATGGGACTCCTATAGAATTTAATTTCTGCTCAAAATATTAAAGTGGAATTATACGCCAGACATGCCTTAAAAACCCTTTATTATGGTCAAAAAGTTAGGTTTTGGTTTGGGATTATGATAAAGTCCAACCAAGCAATCATCTCATAGACTGGGTAAGTTTCACCTAGAGAAGATAGGGGTTTGTTCACACTGACTTCTCATGCGTTGGGGTTTGATGGACTTGTAGTTAAAGAGGACCTGTCACCTATTCTGACATGTCTTTTTTAGGACGTTTTTCCCCATGAAATAACACTTTTCTTAGCACTCTGCGTTGTGCCGCTCCTCTCTTATTCCGCCAAGAAATTTATGAATAAATTGACAACTGGGTGTTAGCATTCCCCTTGTCAAAGGGGCGAGTCCCTACACATTCTCACTGTCAGCACTGATTGGTCAATGTCAGACTGTGTAGGGACACACTCCCAGCTGGTAACACCCAGTTGTCAATTTATTCATAAATTTCTAGGAGTAATAACAGAGGAACAGCACAACATAGAGTTCTAAGAAAAAATGTTCTAGAATTGTTTTTTTCATTGGAACTACAAGCCTGTATTAAAACAAACATGTCATAAGACGTGACAGGTCCTCTTTAAAGAGAACCTGTCATATTTCTGCTTTCATGCACATTGTAAGAATTTTTCACTTTTCAAAATGATGGCGTCTGTGACATATTTACAAAAACAAACAACAATGTATATTATTTAAAAAAGGAAAAGTAAAATATATGTTGACAGGTCCTTACCTCAAAGATCACAATTCTGTCTGCCTACAGCCACCACTAGGGGGCGCTTAGGAGCTCATTTCATACTGCAGTAAACTCCTAAGCTCCCCCTAGTGGTGGCTGCTGGTAGCCAGAATTTAATATGTTAATGCCAAGGATTTAAGCTCTATCATAAAAATAAAGCATCAGCTAGTATAAAGATATATTACGAAATTACTCCGCACTGGATTTTGTACATATTTAAAGAAAAATTGTGTTCAAGGGTGGAGATCCACTTTAAGTCTAATAATGGGCTTCATGTCCTATTGGGCCAATGGCAAATCACTGTTTATCTAATGGCGTCTTCAATCTAGTCCATAATTTTATAATAGTTTCCCTCACCTGGCATCCCGTGGAATATTGTTTATGTGCTTACCAACCCAATACCCGAGTAATACTATCTGATCTCTCCAGCTCTGGAATCAGATGTGTTCTCCACAGTCGACAATTCCTATCAACGTAAATAGCTATACGGCTCTTAATCTAAAGCTGAGTAAATTAGAACAGAAAAACATAAACAAACCATATTTCAATGAAATGAATTTGTCTGTGACATGTTTCCTAAATCGCTATTTTCTTTCTCTTAACACTGTGACATTTAGATTTTTGTTTGGTAGCTGTTTTATGCCGGAGGCTGTTACCTTCCAGAGAAACGGCAAAGGAGAGCTGCACCGTATCCGCAATTTGCAATAAACCTTAAATAGACATAATTAGTGTATTATCCTGAGAACAGGAGAATTATTTATGAATATTTGATGATCACCTGCATTCTGCACTGGAAAATGAGGAGAGACGTCAGAGCAAAACTTCAGTGCTCAGTAAATGTTGACATTTAGGAAATAACATAAAATAAAAAAAAGCAAACCGAACAGAGAAAACAGCCGCGAAAAGTGACAGAGCCGGCTTCTGAGTTTTAGTTTTAAACTGTCAGGAGGAAGAAACACTCTAAACATTAATATTTACAGCTGGGAAATGCGCTGATAAGAAGGTTCTCTGTCGAATAGGAAATAATTCATTCCCTAAAAAGAACACACATCAGCTCAGTATCTGTACTCCGTATCTGTCGGGGCGGACGGACTAATTCCTGGTGTAATAGTAGGTACTAGTAATAGGCGATGAGCCCTGGGACCCAGCTGTGGTGTATGTATGGAAAGGACAAGGATACTGTGTGTTTCCCAGTCATTGATATGGAAACACCAACTGATACTTATGCACATAGTCAGTATTGTAGTTACTGATGGATCCAATGGGCACAGAGGACCTGTCTCCTCTCCTGACATGTAAATATTTGTATTCCCCATGAAATATCTATTCTGGAGCATCTTTTCTTAAAACTCTGTTGTATCATTCCTCCGTTATTCCTCCTAGAAATGTATAAATAAATTGACAACTGGATGTTACCAATCCCAGAGTCAATAGGACGTGTCCCTCCACAGTCTCTTAATTGCATCCCCTCAAAATATTTTTTTTATGAAAGCTAATAAATACATTTTATGTACCCAAAATGGTGCCGTTGAAGAATACAACTGGTCCTTTACAAAAACAAGCCCTCACACAGCTACATCGATGAGAAAATAAAAAAGTGATGACTTTTGAAATGCGACGACAAAAAAAACAACTTGGTACTTAAAGGGGTTTTAACATAATCAATATTTATCACCTGTCCACAGGATAAGTGATGAATATCTGATCGGTGGGGGTCCAACCGCAGTGAACCCCCACCAATCCGGAGTACGGGCTTACCTTTCCATCCCTCTGAGCCCCATATGACTGGAGCGGTAGTGCGCATGCTCGTCCACAGTTCCATTTCCATGGGGCTGCCGAGCTCGATCTTCGGCAGCCCCATAGAAATGAATGCAGCGATGGCTGAGAATGCGCACTACCGCACCACTCCTATGGGGCTCCCGGAAACACCAAGGTAAACCCGTTCTCGTGATCGGTGGGGGTCCCAGTGGTTAGACCCCCACTGATCAGATATTAATCACCTATCGTGTGGAAAGGTGATAAATAATGATTATTGGAAGACCCTTTTGAGGCGTTAGAGGACCTGTCACTTATTACATGTCAGTTATACAAGTTGAACTAGTTTACTGGCCTGAATAGCGTTGTCTCCCTGAATCCAGCGCTGTTTTTTTTTTCTTATTTCCCTAGACACCCCCCCCCCCCCCCCCCACTGTTGTGTTGGCTCCCTATATGCTAATTTGCTCTAGTTAAACAACAGGGCATGAACCACCCTTAAGCTGCCTCGTGCTGATTGGTCAGCATCAGGGGCCGGGAAGCTAGCTCCACCCTCTTGGCTAACCACAGCATATAGGGAGCCAACAGAACAGTGGGCCATATCTCTGGAATGGAGGGGTCCAGGATAAAAAGAAAAACAGCGCTGGAATCAGGGAGACAGCGCTATTCAGGTCAGCAAACCAGTTTGACTTATATGAGCTAGTGACAGGTCCTCTTTAAATAGACAACACGTTTAACATTTCCTATCACATAGCATTGTACCAAATTACGAAGAACCATTGTAATCTGACATACTTCCAGAAGGTTGACGGGAGAGATCTAGGAGCAGTAGGAATAAGGAGAGAATGAAAGGAATACTAGAATTGACACAATGGTGAGTTGTGTTTCTAGCAGAACTTACGTCTTGTAACAAGGGTAATTGATATACTTCCTTTCTTCTTAGGCAAATGCAAAGAAGATAAATGACGGGATGGTGTTAGTTTCAACTCTGTTGTTTTCCAACTGCAGTACTTTCTTATTTTCTACTGCCTGTGGGTCTTTCTTTCCACTGTGCATTCCCCATCATGGAGCAGATTGTACCCCACCTTCTCTTCTCAATTGCAGTCTCTGTGCACTTTACAGCAGTAGTTTAATGTTTGCCCTAAGGAAACAGCCCTGCTAAGATGCCTGCGATATTTGTGCCGAGTAGTTAGAATGAGTTCTTCTCCCACACATTACTTTGTCTCCACTCACTGTTCACATCTGCTTCCTCCTCATAGCTGCTATGGATGAGGGGGGGGGGGGGGATGTGCCTATGAACGAAGCAGGAGACCCTTTTAAATGCACCTGATATGATATTTAAAAACCATTTGGCTCATTGCGACACAGCATCATTAGCGCGGTAATAAAATTCACCCTGTAGACGCAGGAAAGACATAATGGACTGTGATTACATTATTTTTCTACCATGTAACAACTAAATGACATGGACGGAGATGAGATTGCAAGAAGCATCCGAGCGATGGTTACAAGCTGTTTGGCCTTCACCTTACCATACCTCATTTTATTTACATTTAAGCAAATGTTGTTTTTTGCAGGAAGGCCTTAGATGTGCACCCCACAAATGATCTTTTATAGATGGCCATTGTTTCAATCACTTTCGTTACTGTACCTCTTTCCTTTGTTAAAGAGGATCCGTCACCTCTCCTGACATGTCTATTTTAGTAAATAGTTCTATAAGAATTCTGAAGCATCTTTTCTTAGGACTCTGCATTGAACCATTCCTCCGTTATTCCTCCTAGAAATGTATGAATAAATTGACATGGCCTTGGGAAGGAAAGCATCAAAGGAGTCACAAAGGAGCGTAGCCGCGAGCAGAAGCGTAAGCAACCAAGAACGAGTCACAAAGCAGCGTAGGCGCGAGCAGAAGCGTAAGCAACCAAGAACGAGTCACAAATTAGCGTAGGCGCGTACAGAAGCATAAGCAACGAAGAACGAGTCACAAAGCAGAAGTGTAAGCAACCAAGAACGAGTCACAAAGCAGCGTAGTCACTAGCAGAAGCGTAAGCAACCAAGAACGAGTCACAAAGCAGCGTAGGCACGTGCAGAAGCAACCAAGAACGAGTCACAAATTAGCCAAGGCGCGTGCAGAAGCGTAGGCAACCAAGAACGAGTCCCAAAGCAGCGTAGACGTGAGCAGAAGCAACCAAGAACGAGTCACAAATTAGCCAAGGCGCGTGCAGAAGCAACCAAGAACGAGTCACAAAGCAGCGTAGCCACGAGCAGAAGCGTAAGCAACCAAGAACGAGTCACAAAGCAGTGTAGTCACGAGCAGAAGCGTAAGCAACCAAGAACGAGTCACAAATTAGTGTAGGCGCGTGCAGAAGTGTAAGCAACCAAGAATGAGTCACAAAGCAGAAGCGCAAGCAACCAAGAACGAGTCACAAAGCAGCGTAGCCGCGAGCAGAAGCAAAAGCAACCAAGAACGAGTCACAAAGCAGCGTAGCCGCGAGCAGAAGCAAAAGCAAACAAGAACGAGTATACGCTTTAGTAGGGGCTCATTACTGAGCCAAGGACACTCGGATGAGTGACCCTTGGGTAGTACATAACTGCCTAACAATTCAGTTGACCCCTGCCCACAGTGGCAGACCCGCCCACTGAAGCTAAAATTAGAACATATTTATGGTTCTGTAGATATTTTGCAATTCTCTATTTGTTAACTTTATCTAGGTGTAAAAAATAAATATGTATACTCACCTCACCGCTCCTCTTAGCTACTCCTATTCGGGTCTCCTTAGGCTCCCTCAGCATACCGTATGAAAGGCCAGTCTTCGTAAATCTGCCATAATGTGTTATGCCTAGTGTGGGGTCCGAGGGGCGGAGTATGACACAGGGATTCTCTCTTTAATGTTCTTTGAATCCTTGTCATGCTCCGCCCCCTCAGGCTCTGCACCAAGAATGATACCCTGTATAAGTTTTGTCTTGTGTTCCTTTTAGATTTTCCCCTTTAGGAAGCCTCATAGTTTTATTCTATTGCTTTCTTTTTTTCACTAAATATTAAAACACATTTAAATCCTATATAGTCACCACTATAAACAAGTCAATGAGTCATTCTCACATGACTAAAGTCTTGTAGGAATCAAATCCAAGAAAAAATAAATTCTTATTAAAAGTCTCTTCTGTAAAGTTCTTATTCATATCTGTCTGTGAAAGCCGAGTGACAACCAATATGGCTGCCATTTCAGCTCCTATAGAAATTGTAACCTAGCTTTCCTAGATTCCTGAATGGAAAAGCAGTCTAGAAATGCAGCTTCAAAGCCTGGCATATTTGCCGTATATTGTACTAGTCTTGGAAACCTGTGTGACAACCCCTGTGGCAACTGCAATGACTGCCATTAGTTATCACCCAGCTTTCCCAGAGTCTGACATATCTCCCAACGGCCCGTTTTTCGCAGGATTGTTCTACGAAATGTACCTGAAACGGGCCGGGTTTTTGTGACTATGCCTTGAAAGTGGGCGTCTTCAGCGGTTTTGTGGGCTTTTCTGAGCTGATTGGGGGAAGGGCTTAAACGGTAAATAGGGATATGAATGTTCGGAGATGTGGATATAATGACGGAATAGAAACAAGAGGACAACTCAAGGACTTTTACTATTTATTTCTATTTTACCATCTTTTTGGACTCTAAGGCTACAATCGCACGAGCATAGCTAACCTCGGACATGAAGATCTGCAGTTTTTCAGGTGGACCCGTGCGGGGAGCGTGATCACGGATCCCCCATAAAGTAGGGTCTATGGAGGGATGCGTGACACGCAGTAAAATAGGACATGTGCTATTTTTTCACGGACCCTTCACACGCTCCGTTGAAACAGCACCATTGAAGTACATGAGTCCGTGTGACGGCCATTGTTTTAACGGCCGTCACACAGACTACATATAAGCTCAGAAGTTAATAGAGGAAAATAGGGGGTAGGAGGAAAACTCCAGCTCACCAGCTCCACGTTCGTGTGTTCGAGTCTCGCCCAGATCTCCGCGTCGGCCCGCGGCAGTAAGCACAAGAAAAAACAGGGTAGCATCCAGCGAGGTATAATAATATGGGGAAACTCGGTTTCCACTTTATTGAATCGTAGACAATAAGAGACGGACACAGGAACGAAATGTAGTATCAAGGTGGTTTCAAGCACGATCTGTGCTCTTATGGCTAGTTCTAGTGTGCTCACACTAGAACTAGCCATGAATAAGAGCACGGATCGTGCTTGAAACGCGTAGCCCGCTTTACACCTGCCACTTTTAACCACCTTGATACTACATTTCGTTCCTGTGTCCGTCTCTTATTGTCTACGATTCAATAAAGTGGAAACCGAGTTTCCCCATATTATTATACCTTGCTGGATCCTACCCTGTTTTTTTCTACGATCACTCATCGTCCGACCCTCTAATGGCCTCCAAGGATTTTCTAAACAAGCAAAATCTATATTCACATTACCAGAATGCTGTACACTGATCACTTAAGAAGTCATTTTATTTAAAGTTCACGCAATTATGTTTTAATTCTCCCATGGATGGGAGAAGAAGTGAAATTACAGTCGTCCACAGCAGGACAGAAGCACGCATCAGTGGAAAAGCTGTTAATTTATGAGGCAGGCAGAGCTCCACATTAGCATTCTGTGGTAATGAGGAACCACATCAGACAAGATGGGAGAAATTTTATGATTAAATAATTTCAAATGCCATAAAAAGTTTGTGCTGCTCTTCAGATTTTTCAACGCAGAGTTATTCCGTTTTGCAGGCCTCTATTAATCAAATGAGGGGTATTACGGTTGGATCATATTCTTCTGTAGATTTTTATGGCCGGCTGTGGTTTAAGCAATTTATTCAGAGCATAATGGCACCTAACAGGTCAGAGCTCAGCTCCAGATAAAGTTTCTGCAACCACTGCAAAAATAGTGCCAGCCCATTGTGACAGACCATAAGGAAAAAACACTAATCTGTGACTGTACTCGATGAGATGCCATGAAATAAAACCTCATTCACACTTGTGTATTAAAATATCGAGCGAAATACTGAAATCAAATTTGGACCAATGCATGTAGCTCCATAATGGGGTTGTCGAGGGACGGGACATATGTCACATCTACGGTATGATCTGTCAATCACACAGAGTTCAGAAGTGTTGTCCTTCATTTTTACCCTATTAATGAAATTACATGACATGACCATAAAACAATTCTATTATACTCTATACATGGAACACTACAACCCCCAACATAACCCGACCACTGGTCATGACCATAATACAATTCTTTTATACTGTATACATAGAAAACTACAACCCCCAACATGACCCAACCATAGTACGCTTCCATTATGCACCATATATAGAACACTACAACCCCCAACTTGACCCGACCGCTGGACGTGTCATAATACAATCCTATTATACTCTATACATACAGCACTACAACCCCCAACATGACATGACCACTGGACATGACCATAATACAAATCTATTATACTCTATGCATATACTACAACCCCCAACATGAACCGACCGCTGGACATGACCATAATACAAATCTATTATACTTTATGCTTACACTACAACGCCCAACATGACCTGACCGCTGAACATGACCATAATACAGTTCTATTATACTCTATACATAGAACACTACAACCCCCAACATAGCCCGACCACTGGTCATGCCCATAATACAATTCTATTATACTGTATACAAAGAACACTACAACCACCAACATGACCCGACCACTGGACGTGTCATAATACAATTCGTTTATACTGTATACATAGAACACTAAAACCCCCAACATAATCCAACCATAGTACGCTTCTATTATTCACCATACATAGAACACTACAACCCTCAACATGACCCGACTACTGGACATGACCATAATACAAATCTACAGTATTATACTCTATGCATAAACTACAACCCCCAACATGACCCGACCGCTGGACATGACCATAATACAGTTCTATCATACTCTATACATAGAACACTACAACCCCCAACATGACCCAACCACTGGACTTGTCATAATACAATCCTATTATACTATATACATAGAACACTACAACCCCCAACATGACCCGACCACTAGACATGACCATAATACCTATTATACTCTATACATAGAACACTACAACCCCCAACATGACCCGACCGCTGGACATGGCATAATTCAATCCTATTATACTCTATACATACAGCACTACAACCCCCAACATGACACGACCACTGGACATGACCATAATACCTATTATACTCTATACATAGAACACTACAACCCCCAACATGACCCAACCTCCGGACATGACCATAATACAATACTATTATACTCTATACATAGAACACTACAACCCCCAACATGACCTGATCCATGTTTTTCTGCATATGAGCAGAGTCCTGCATTTATCCTTGATAGACACAGACCACGACTGGATGTCAGCTGAACATTTCTCCCTGGCTTTCCCATCACATCACAGTTCCCAAAAAATAGTGACATTTTCTGAGAATAAAGAAAGAAGATAAAACAAAGCGCTGGAACATAAGGATGTGTTCTATTAACCAGACACATAAAAAATATATAAATTAATCACAAAACCTACAGGGAGGACAGCTGTTGGGTCTGTGTGTATTATTCTCTATCCGAATGCTGAAAATAGCAGAAAGCATCATCACAGTGATACAGCCATCAAAAATATCTCTACTTAGTGCCCCCACCAAATGCCACATTCTAACCCCCCCCCCCCCCCCCAATAGTCCTAATCCGGAAGTAGGGGCAAGGATATGGCCAATCCATCTGGTCTACCAGCACAGTGACCCATAGGACAAAGAGGCCCATCGCCTATAGGTTCAGTATTAGACACTGGACCATCCTAGAAATAGCGGGATTCTAGCAGGATTTACATTGATCCAAGGCCGAGACGACAAAATGCCCCGGATTATATTCATTTTGTCAACTCGATGGTCATTCCAGGTGGCATGGGTAATGGAATACGAAAAAAGTAGGAAAAATTTATGTTGGAAGTCAAGATTAATAAAGGTAGGGCCCCCAAAGTCAATAATGATTTATGTAGGTTGTAATGCTCGTCCTTGCAATATTTTACACTGCAGCTCTTCTTGTTCAGATTAGCTACTGGGTATAAACTCAAGCCCTCCACAGGTCTAGCAGAAAGTAGGTGCACGGAAAGCGAAGGGAATCCTGTAGATCAACTTTAAGAAATGGAAAGAAAAAGTAAAGAGTTTCTAAAACCTATATTCACAAGTTCTTTACATTAATAGCTGTTGCACCCCTCCCCCACAATGCATTTTTTTTTTTTTTTTTTTTAACAGACGTACACCTATTGTATTACTATTATGTATGTAAGTGTTTTTTGTTCAGTGTGTCCACATAAAGATGGAACTGGGACTTCAATTGTCAAATGTTTTTTTTTCAAAAAAGACGCACGCAACCTATAAGAAATAATTGAAGTCGTATGGCATCCGTAATTTGCGCTGAAGCCCCAGCCACAAACTTGTAGACGCAGATTTTCCGATAAGAAAAACCTGCCATATATTGTTTTTAGGTTTTATTATTTTAGATAAATTTGCAGCAAAAAATACATTTATCCTGATCGCTACAAGTATAATTAGAGGTTATCGTAACCCAAAATGTTTCTCCTGTGTCACTTCTGCAGTTTTTAAGGTCACTTGACTCTGGATTTGCAAATGCAGAGGAGCAGAAGTGAGCAATGACATAGAACACTACAACCCCCAACATGTCCCGACCACTGGACGTGTCCTACTACAATCCTATTAAGTGAGCAATGACCCCCTAAGAAAGCAGCCAATTTTATCATGAGGGACACAGTGGATTCTTTAGTTTTGCCTCTCCGCGTTCCTCCATAGCTTTTTTTTTCTCGCTGGCTTAGTTGTATAAGTTTATTATATTGTGTTTTTAATGGCACCATTTTGAAAAACATAATTTAGCATGAAAAGTGGATCTCTCGCCTCCCCCATTCTTCATGAAATAACAATTCAGGAGAGTATTTTCTCAGTATTATGCATTGTGCCATTCCTCTCTTATTCTTCCTGGAAATGTATGCATTTATTGACAACTGGGTGTTGGCATTCCCCTTAACAAAGCGGGGTGTCCCTGCACAGTCTAAAACTGTCTGATTAATGCTGACAATATCGGAGTATGTAGGGACACGTGCTTTTTTTTGTGGGGAATGGTAACGTCGAGTTGCCAATTTATTCATATAATTCCAGGAGGAATAACAGATGCAGAGCTCTAGAATTGTTAGGCTATGTTCACACACAGTGAGCAAAAACATCTGAAAATATGGAGCTGTTTTCAGGTGAAAACAGCTCCTGATTTTCAGACGTTTTTTTAACAACTCGCGTTTTTCACGTCCGTTTTTTGAGCTGTTTTTCAATGGAGTCAATGAAAAACGCCTCCAAAAACGTCCCAAGAAGTGTCCAGCACTTCTTTTGACGAGCCATCATTTTACGCTCCGTATTTTGACAGCGACGCGTAAAATAAAGGCTCGTGGGAACAGAACACCGTAATTCCCATTGCAGGCAATGGGCAGATGTTTGTAGGCGTATTAGGGGCATTTTTCAGGCGTAATTCGAGGCGTTAAACGCCGGAATTACGTCTGAAACCACTGCGTGTGAACATACCCTTATTTCGTGGGGGAATACAAGTATTTAGTGAAACAGACAGCTCTTCTTAACGTTTTTGTGAGTAGGAGGAAATACAAACAAAAAGCAATTCCACCATTGTTTGTTTGTTTGTTTTTTGTTTTTGTTTTTTACATTATTCAACATGCGGTATAAATAACATAATCTTTATTGTACAAGGTCACTATGATCAGTGATACCAATTTATATATATGTATATGTTTTATTATGTTTAGTCCCTTTTATTTAATAAAACTCATCAAAAAAGTTGGGTTTTTGTAACACTTTATTTTTATTTTATCCCACTCGGGGAGATTTATTTATGTTTCCCTTGTATTCCAACTCATTATTGCCTGCCAGCAACACATTGACAGACACCTACTACGCCATACCTAAGGCTCCGTCTAATAGGCATTCTGAGATATCAACCCTGGGGGACTTTATTTAGGCTCCCGGCTGTCATATAAAACCATCAGCTCCGACGATCGGGCCGCAGGGGATGACAGCCGGATGTCCCGCACTCATTATAGATTGCAGCATCTAATTTTTTTAATCGCTGGGATCAGAGTTCTCTCCAACAACGGTCATCGTAACACGAGTGACAGCCGCAATATCCATGACGTAGCTGTACGGCGCAATGCGTTTAAGCAGTGCAAACCGTGAGATACAGTTACGTCAGAGCTAAGGGGTTAAAATCTGGGGGAAAATTACTGTGTATCTGAAAAATGATGGCTACTAACTATATCTATCTATCTATCTATCTATCTACCCATCTATCTCTCTCGCTCTCTCATATCTATCTATCTATCGATCTATCTATCTATCTCATATCTATCTATCTATCTATCTATCTCATATCTATCTATCTATCTATCTATCTATCTATCTATCTACCCATCTATCTCTCTCTATCTATCTATCTATCTATCTATCTATCTATCTATCTATCTATCTATCTATCTATCTATCTATCTATCTATCTATCTATCTCATATCTATCTATCTATCTATCTATCTCATATCTATCTATCTCATATCTGTCTGTCTGTCTCTGTCTTATAATATAGCTACATTTATTCATACGTATACTGTGTAGATTTCTCTTTTTATGAAGATTGAATGTTGTGATGCTTCTCTTCAAATGGCTAACGTTCCCATGCACCCCGTAGTGGGCTCTTGAGGTCACGGCAGTAAATATAATTGACATTTGGTATTTTTCCTTTAATGAAATAAGTTACAAAGTTTAATTATATTTACTCTGGTTCCACTTTATACCGCCAGACAGCAAAACAGCAGAGAAATTGATGCTTTAAAGACAGGCCCAGATTTCCATTAGTAACGTTGACATAGTAAATGACTTGTCGGGTGAGTTTGAACTCATTTTTAATATGTAATAAAACAGCCGGGAAAACAAGCTATGTGTGTTACCAATATGGAGAAATGTTTAAAGGAGAACTCCAGTTTCTCATAGTAATTATTCATTGGGGAACCATAATATTTTTTGGGATTGTGTTGTATACTAATCAGCAGCCTAGATATGTTTGGTCGTTTGGATATGTTTGGGCTTTTTAAAACTAAGCCGTAGTAGCGATCACTGATCACCTCGGGTCCAGCTTCTCTAAACCCCGGCGATCAGTTGATAGGGCCGGGGGAAGCCCCACCTGGCCACTAATTTATCCCATAATGCATTGGTGGGTTAATCATTCCAGAGCGGGAGATGCTTGGACATTATTTATCTTGTACTGATCCTGAGTTACAGCAGGTATTAAAGTCCAGAGCTGCATTCACAATTCTGCAAGGTCCAGAGCTGAAATCTCTCAGAAGTACCTACTGGCTGCACAGAGCTCGTTATGCATTCTGGCTCATAGAAAAGGGTCCAGAATGGTTCGCCCTTTTATGATGTTTTTGTGCCCTATGAACAGGGGTTTGTGTTATGGGACAAGCCCTTTAATCGCTCAATCGCCATATTACGACTCTGTACACCCCTATATGGGCCGATTTCATATGAAGGCATATAGTTTGTTCCATGTGAATCCGACAGAAACATAAATTGTGGCATGTTCATTGGACGATGTATTTTGGCGATATTCATAATTAGGACTCAAAATTTTGCCCAGGGCCTTCAGTAATAGTGCAACTGTATGTAAATGTGGCATCACTTGCAGAGGTCATGTGACATGGGTCAATGGGTCGCATCGGGCGCTTTTGGTTTTCGAGATGCGAAGGATCAGGCGGTCCCGGTTTTTCGTTGACTGAGCAGAACAGAAAGCCCTGACTCCGATGTAAACAGAATCGTATTCACTTCGTAGCCATGGCCCAAACAGTTGTACAAGTACACAGTCCACCTAGAGGAATCATACGTATGTAACTACATGGCACGGAGGATCGCGGCCACCATAATAACTAATTTCCAACACTGCGTGTTCCAATTTCCATAAACGGCGCCATTCACATAGAAATCTCATGTGTCTATATTGATTCACGTCTCACTGAATTTTATTTAGAGCTTACATGTTGCTTCTCAGTCAGGTATTTAAAGGGGAACTGATTCGTTCTCTCAGACGTAGCACTGGTAACAATACAACCTCCATGCCCGGTCAGCACAGGATACAATATATCCCAAGAACCTTAAAGGGGCTGTACATGGTTAGAAAAACATGGCTACTTTATTCCAAAAACAGCGCCACACCTGTCCACAGGTTGTATCTGATATTTCAGCTTCATCGAAGTGAATGTGACGCAGCTGCAATACCACACGCAACCCGTGGACAAGTGTGGCGCTGTTTTACAAACCTTTTAAGGTGGTGATGAGACAAAAAGCGTTCCTACTGCCACACGCAAGTTATAAATGTTATTATACACACAAACAAGCAGTTAGAAAGACCATAAAAATCTCTTAAAGGAATTGTCCAGGGTAGAATACCCATTTTATATACCCTGTAAATTCTGAGATAATACAGGGGGCGGGGTGCTCTGTTACAAAAAGCGTATTTTGCTCTGGAGAACCGGTCCAGTCCTGTATTACACAGACAACTCATTGATGTAAATGGACACTGTGTAATAATTAATTTCCCCTGTGGTGGCGCTGCAGGGAAATTGAACACACCGCCAGGTTCCCCACTGATTACAGCTGATCGCTGGGGGTCCCGGCAGGGGGGCACTTTGTGATCTGCTTATTGTCAAGGGACTCTTCTAACAAGTACGGATTGTCCAAAGCGGAGGACCCCTTTAAGGTCCCATTCACGTGTTGTATGCTAGAAACACGCATAAATGATAGCGGAGATCTACGCCAGCTCCTGACTGCCATAGATTTCATTAGTGTTGCAGGGATAGCCCAAGATGTGACACCTTTTTTAAGAGGCGTGTGCCTCTAGATAAATTTGGCGCATATTATACTAGATTGCTTGGCAAGACTACACGGCGACTTGTGTCCACGCAACATAAAACCGCAAAGCCGCCCTGTTAAAATTGCGACTAATGACCGCGAAGATGGTCGAGCTGAAATCTAGCAGGTTTACATTTCTGCCGTTGATCAACTCGCAGGTCGCAACGTTACCCCATTCGCTATCATTAGTTGCGATGTAGCAGCGTGACATTGCAATCTTATTTCGCGCGGTCGCAACTCTCCGTGTAGCCCTAGCTTAAGGGGTTAACAACCTGCAGACATGTATGTAAATATGGAGGGGATCGTATGTCAGACATGATGTATACATCAATTTCTACTAAATAGATGGAAGCAGCCCCTCAAACTGCAGGCAGGCTGGTCACATGATTGTCAGCAGCCAATCAGTAGCCTGAATCAAGCTTCCTCAGGAATGCAGCGAGCTGAGGTAAAATGGTGACCGGTTGTCGACTGCTCGTAGTTTGTGCAGCTTTATCTTGAAAATTGTTATATTTATTCTTTCTTTTTCCGGACAGGTTGTGTCTGCCACACCAGTATATTGTCAATCACAGCTGAAGTGAGAAGGCAAGGCCTCTTTCCATAAATGGGAGGTGTGGAACAATATAAGAACGTTTTCTTTGCTTTTCTGACTGGAAAAAATTTATTTAACCACCCAATAATTTTACATTTTGTATAAAAATATACCACAGGTCTGTAAGTCACTGAATAGAAAACATAAATGCACTATAGAGTATATATATAACCTATATCTATATCATGTCCACCATTTTGATAATGGTGGACGTGATTTTATTTCTTTTTCTTAGGGTATGTTCGCACGGGCTATTTTCAGACGTTTTTCGGGCCGTGAATATTCCAAAAAAACGGCGGAAAAATCAGAAGCAGAATACGGCGTTCTGTTCCGACGGGGCGTTATTTTACGCCTCATTTTCAAATAACGGCGCGTAGAAAGACTCCCTGTAAAAAGAAGTGCATGTCGCTAATTGAGCCGTTTTTTTGAGCCGTTTTTCACTGACTTAATAGAAAAACGGCCGTAAAAAACGCTAATTTAATAAAAATAAAAAAACAGCTGAAAATCAGGAAAACCGCTCCGTATTTTCAGCCGTTTTTTGTTAAGCGTGTGAACATAGCCTTACACCGCCTTATGTCCGGCCTACATGTACACCAATAACTTGCGCCAAAAAGATCACAAAGACTCCTAGGCCTCATGCACACGAATGTGTTTTTTTTAAACAAAATTATTTTTAATAGATATAATATTATATTACTATTAGTAATAGTATTCTATATCATTAAAATAAATAAATATAAAATTTTGATATTACAAATACCACAGACCCACAAAAACACAGCTGTCTGTCAGTCCATAGACTGTGGATGGCGCCGCGCCACGCACGCTCGTCCACCGCCCCATTCAAAGTTTTTGTCATTGCTGTTGTACAGTGAGGAGAATCGGAGGGTACTCAGGACCCCGATTCTAGTGATCTGTGGGGTCCCCAGCGATCAGACATTTATCACCTTTCCTGGGCGTAGGTGATGTCAATTTTGGGAATACTCCTTTAAGGGGTTAAAGAGGACCTGCCAGCTTTCCTGACATTTTCTATAAATCCACAAGGCTGGAGCATCTGTTCGTACATCTGTATGTTGTGCCGTTCCTCTGTTGTTCCTCCTGGATATGTATGGCTCTCCTCTAGGAAAACACATAGATAGGAAGCAGCACTCAAAAAAAGAAGTTTATTCACCAAAGGTTTGCTCTGTGGTGAATAAATTCACTTCTTTCTTGAGTGCTGCTTCCCGGCTGCGTGTTTCCTATGCTTCATGGGAGAGGTCGCTCCTCTGTAGCTTGCACCAGCTGTATGGCCTTACTTTACAGTGCTGCTCCACACTTTTTGGTTTGCTATGAATCTCCCCTATATGTTCTCATTCACTGCCCCATACATTGCATCTCACCTATATATTCTTCTTTAATGTTCCATACGTTGTATCTCCCCTTAGTGTACTAATTGACTGTCCTATACATTGTATCTTTCATATATATTCATTCATTGCCCCATATATTTTATCTACCCTATATATCCTACTTTACTGCCACATACATTGTCTCCCATATATATTCTACTTTACTGCCACATACATTGTATCTCCCCTATGTATTCTTCTTTAATGCCCCATACATGGTATTTCCCCTATACTCATTCACTGTCCCGTACATTGTATCTCCCGTATATATTCTCATTCACTGTCCTGTACGTTGTATCTCCCGTATATATTCTTCTTTACTGTCCCGTACATTGTATCTCCCGTATATATTCCCATTCACTGTCCCATACAGTGTATCTCCCGTATATATTCCCATTCACTGTCCCATACAGTGTATCTCCCGTATATATTCTCATTCACTGTCCCATACAGTGTATCTCCCGTATATATTCCCATTCACTGTCCCATACAGTGTATCTCCCGTATATATTCCCATTCACTGTCCCATACAGTGTATCTCCCGTATATATTCCCATTCACTGTCCCGTACATTGTATCTCCCGTATATATTCTTATTTACTGTCCCGTACATTGTATCTCCCGTATATATTCTTATTTACTGTCCCGTACATTGTATCTCCCGTATATATTCTTATTTACTGTCCCGTACATTGTATCTCCCGTATATATTCTTATTTACTGTCCCGTACATTGTATCTCCCGTATATATTATTCTTTACTGTCCCGTACATTGTATCTTTCCTGTATGTTTTTCTTCAGTGTCCCATAAATTGTATGTCCCCTATATATTATTCTTTAATCTGATACTTTGTATCTTTCCTGTATATTCTCTGTCATTACATTGTATGGGGCATCTTCTCTATATTTTTTCCTTCATTGCTGCATACTTTGCATTTTTCCTACTTATGATCATCCCTGAGCCCATACATTGCATTTTCCCATATATTTTCGATAATCGTCCCGTGCATTGCAGCCCCCGTTTATTCTCTCATTGCCCCCATATTCCCTCATTGCCCCCATATTCCCTAGTCGTGCCCATCATATGCCCCTTTTTGTTACACATCTATACCATGTCCTACAGTCACCAGAAGCTGTTTCTCGTCTTTCCTCCATGTGCATGCTTCCTTTGCTGCGGATTACTGCCGCTTCTGTACTGTAGTCCCTGTCTCTCCTGTAGAAATACTCCCCTCCATACGATGATCGTGCAGCGTCTCCTGATTCACCGCTTCTCCCTCTCCTGTGCTATCATACTGCAATTTTCCAAGCTTCCATTAGGAGCGCTGCCGAGCAGTACGAGCAAGTTCTGTCATTCACAGTTCTTAGAGTGGGCGGGACCCTCCTTTCAATCAGCACACTGGGTGGGGCGTGGCTTTCTGTCAACGTGCTCGGCCTTCCTGTCACTCAGCGAACCCTGTGAGGGCGTGACTCTGTTCTCAGTACCGCCGTGATGGGCGGGGCTCGAATGTCAGTGAGCAGGAGGAGGCGGGGTCATTGCTGCGCTCAGCTGGTGCAGCCCGTTCACCTGCAGCTCAGAGCGGGGGAGAGACGGGGCGGCAAGCGGCAGCGCCCGGGGGCAGCGGAGCCTCCATATCGGTATCGGGACGTATTGGACTGGAGGGAGGACTGACATTCCAGCAAATACTGGGGGACAAACTGGTGACTTGTCTGCTAGGATCAAGTGTCCTGTCTGGGTGCAAGATGCCAGGGGTTCTGCTGCTGCTGTTGGCTCTGCCAGGGGCACTAGGGGTAAGTGGGCAACCTCCTCTTACCTTGCACTCTTGGTGTATTGGAGAGTGTTCTGCAATGTTACTCTTAGATGTGTACATGACACCCTGGCACCTCTATCACATTCCTCTCAATGGACGTGTAGAATGAGTTTACCTGCATGAATCGAAAGGGTTAACTGAGGATGGTAAATTAACCTTAGCACGGAGGAACAGAGCTGCTCATGGAAAAGACTCGGAAATGGAGCTGGAATGGTTAACTACCCATCTGTACCTGTGCACATTTGCAAATGCCAAGTGGTCATTGGGCATGGATAGATAGAAAGGGTTCATTAGCTCTCTATAGATTCCTGTGAGTGCACGTAGACAAGACTTTACTCTGCATCTTTGTAGAGAATGAAGTGGCGGGTTGGAATCAATGCTTGTAAAACTGTTCTTGTATATGCACCATGTGAATGTAAAGGGTTAATTTGGCAAGAACTAGGGATGCTTCATTACACTTAGTTTGGATGGATGGAATAGACTTGACTATACAGCTGAGATGGCTATCTACCTTGTTCACATATGGCAAGTGGTGAATGGGTATGAATTGAAAGAGTTAAGTGCCCTCCTGTATGTATTTTGTAATGTCTTGGTACCAGAGCAATGATTTGACTAGTTTGAGTAGATACGTTCAAAATGATACATGTATATGCCTCATGTGAGTGTAAAGGGTTAATTTAGCTGTGCTGGCATCACTGAGGATGGCATTGCCATCCCTTGTGTGGATGAAGGGTAAACTGGGCATGTTTCTCTTCGCTGTGGAGGCTGCAGAAGGGCAAGGCTGCCTCATTGTTGATTTCTGTCACAGTGTCTCTTGAGGTGGAAGTTCAGAATAGGGCACACAGGGCGCTCACTGTCTTGGACGGAGTCTAGTGGAATCTGTGAGCACTTTACATCCTTAGTAGTAAGACCATGTAACCTGTAGATGGGCGATATGGCCACCTAGATGTAATGCCGCCTTTTGTGCACAGAGCCCACACTGATTAAAACAATCTAGTGACATATTGGCACTGATGTATCAATACTGAGCCCTGATATGTGTGGGTTGTAGTGTCAGACTCAGCATCTCTGCCATCCATCCCCACTCTTCTCTATAGCAAGCAACGCTGGAGAGCTCCAGGAACCAAATCATCTGCATTATCCTGCTTTCAGAATAAATGATCAATATGAGTGGATAGTTTCACTGTCAAATAAGACGGCTAATAGAAGGTGGCATTTTAGAAGCCCTGCTTAACCTCCTTTTCAGTGCACCTGTATTATGCTTTGTAAGTACATAGGAAGTCCGTGCATTGCAGAGAAGAACCAGCGATAACTAAATAACTGCATGATCTATCTTTGCAGCTTGTAAAATAGAAATCACTACACAGTAATTTGCAGAAGTTAATAGATTGACCAGTTGCACAAATGCAGGACAATGCAAGTAAATAGCAGCAGAGAAATGTGATAAAGATTTTCTGCTTTTCAAAAAGACTGAATGCAGAAAAAGAAAGCCTGGATTGGAATCCTCTGCAGATTCCTCAGCTGGCTGAATGGGATGGCAGTGATAAAGATGCTGCTGTGTTACCACTGACACAAACATTTCTGTGCTTTGCAAAGTGTCAGTGAGCCGCCACGGTCTCTATACAGCACACATGTCCTGTGACCTGCAATGATGCCTGCCAAGAATGTAACCCTTGAATTCACTGCTCTGAGAAGTGGTGGCACACAATGTGCCTTGTCACTGAAGCACCACCTTGTGAAAAAAAATAATTATAATAATCATACACTTTCTGAACTGATAACTTAAGTCCTGCTAAGGTTCTGTATCAGACACAAGAAGCAAGATGTCCCTCTCGGTAGGCTGCACAGATTTCTCCTCATTGGAATTTTAAATGACACTTCTCTGCTGAAATCCTTTTTTCTGTTCCTCTCTGGTTCAGTGACCTGAGCCGGCTGAGCTGTGGGTACTACACGGATACCAGATAACAGCCTCCAGCCTGTCCATTCCAAAAATAATGAGAAAATAAACGCTTGATAATTCCCAAGGAGAATATTGTTTCTTTAAGACAAAATCATTGACATCTGTATTAAGGACACGTCTCATGTGAACTTTGCCAACCTGTACCCTTTTTGGCTTGCTGGACTGCAACTGCTGGCTGTTTACCGATGGAGATGCAGAATAAGTCTGGTTGACTTGTGGTATGGCAGCAGAGGGGTTAAAAAAGAACATTAAGTCTATAATAGAGAGCATTAAAGATGAATTAATATCCTTGCGTTATTGGCAACCTAATAAGTGTCTAATAGTATTTATATTCAGTATATATAGGGCATTGGTCTCCCACCTGTGACTTTCTAGCTGTTGCAGAACTACAACTCCCAGCATTTCCTGACAGCCATGTTTGGAATTGTAGTTTCACAACAGCTGGAGCCACTAAAATAGGGTTATTAATATAGTTTGATCACGTTATTTATTGCATATTAGTATTTCTGATTCTACGGGGGACTATAGAAGTGAGGGGAAAGCTTGCATTGTGTTTGTGTACTATGATTCCTGACTATTCTGCTTCCATAGAAGAAAGTTTCTTGGGTGCAAATTCTTTAAAGCCCAATGCTCCCCCAAAACTGCATGGTCTTTCTTCATTGCAATTTAATACGTACTTATACAGGAAGGGCTAGGGGGGCTGTGTGCCAGGGGCTGCTAAATAGACTCTGCCTTGACCAGGGTATTTAGATATGGGGCTAGGGCAGCAAACTAAATCTTCCCCTGGTAGAAGAAATGCCTATCTATGACTCTATCTATAATAACATAATGCCTTGCTATACAATCCGCTCTTCTATTACCCATCCACCATGCTATGGCAGCCTATAGCAGGTACAATCTATCTGCATATTCATGGTGGCACCAATGGCGTATCTGTAGTTGGTTCTTGATGTTTATTTGCTCAAAAGAAACAACGTATAACTATACCCTCCAGTTTATAGTCCCTTAAAGTTCTGGACCTTTATGTTTAGTCATATCTGTTGCGTTATGATAGAGTAGCGCTGTCTGATTTTATTACCAGCTGACACAATACCTGGCGTTCGCAATACAATGATGGGATGCAAACTGTTGGGTTTGCATTCAATAGCAGTGCACGAATACAGAGAGAGGCTTTTTAGGCAAGTAATAAACAGCCATACTTGTAGCGTTCTGCTTTTCTGCACTTAGCGGCTTTCAGATGTACTTTTCATGATGTGATGGAGACGTTTAATAAATTAAGTACACTTAGCTCTGCTTGCCCTTATTGTAGGGTTGTAAAGCATGGATCTGCCTTTATATCATAAGTTTGGGCCCTGGATTTAACCCTTTTTCCAGTTTCCTAGTTGTTTGCTGTATCATTCAGCACTGGACAGCTACCTTTCAGTAATCTACATACATGAGGACCAAGGCCATACAATCCCATGTGTGGTCTAAATACAAGATTTAATATTTTTCCTTTTTATAGTATAAGGAAATGGTCCCTAGCCAGTGGCTCGACCACTGTTGCAAAACTACTAGTCCCAGCATGACCGCCTCTGACATGCTGGGAATTGTAGTTCCGCAACATCTGGAGAGAAACCGGTTGTGGCTACTGCTGCTATAAAAATAAAAAATGAATCCAACTCCTAATAGCAAGATTTGCCTATTAGACGTTATCTACAGTCTTATACTTATGACTTTTCTATAATCTCATACTTATGATTTGTATCTTCTATCTTAGAGAAATTAGAATTTGAATTGTTTTGGCTGTCTATGTTCTTTATGCACATACGCATGCAGCAGAGCTCAATTTGCGAGCTGTATTGCTATTGAATTGTGATAATTGAGTTAAGATAATATGCTAGGTTTACCCCCAAACCGCACACAATCTGTCAATCCCAGCTCTGCTACATCTGTACTGGGCACCCATTGCATGCTATTACTCTATTACCTGAACTCTTAATGACATAAATCCTTTTTCGAAGCAGATATATAAACCATGTTACAGTTTTATCAGACCTATTCAGTAAAATCTAGATCTTGTTATTATAATTATTATTGTCTAGCGATTCTGTACCCATAAAGCTAAAATGAGGTGATTCTACGTCTATGAAGAACAGATATCACGCAGACTGATATTCAGTGCACCTTTCCTTTGACCGTTTTAGAATTGCAATATTTTTTTTGTCCCTAAATAATAGCACAAGGAAAAGTTTTTTCTTTTGTATTGCAGTATATTTTTCCCCTTAAATAAGAGTGCGGAGGCTGTTAGAGCTAATCAGGGTCATTATACTCTTCACTGTCTGCGACTACATATTCCATCCCCAAAGGCAGATTGAGAACCGCTACCAAGGAGATAGGCTCAGAACAAATACTTGAGGTCTGCGCAAATTTCAGATGAAATTTGGTGAAATCAAATCTCTGATGTTCCTCTGGTCTCATGAATTTAACTCTCCTGTTACCAAAAGCAGGCAGATAATATGTGATTATTTCTTTGTAGCTGGAAACGTGCCTGTGAAATATTGAGATCTACCAGTAACCCAGTTAGTTCATATTAGCTATATATGTAGCTTCTACGCTGGGTTGTTCATTTTTACTGCTCATTGAAGATCTACATGTATGTGCCGATGTAGCAGAGCTCACTTTGTCACGTACCTGTTATGTTTTTTTAAGCACTCAGTAGTTGGCAATCGTCCTATAACACATAATGATAGAACTATGAGTTGTGCCAAGCCCAGCTGTACTACATTGACAAACTCAGCACTGCAACATCTACATATAACGAGCTATACAGGTTTGTACATGGGTCATAGACAATCTATTATACAAGTAATTTGTCTAAAGCTCCCCTATACAATCTGAGTGTGTCATCCTTATAATACAACCCAGTTGCACAGCAGCATTTTGTATCCATGTGTCATTCTCAATAATGTTTAGTATTCACTGCACATGATGTATACATACACAGTACCATTTCTTGTGTTCTGTTAGCCAGCAAAAGCGTTAAAGCCCAGACTTAATTTGCATCTATAGGTGGTTGCTTGGTACTTGTTCTGCATATAAGTATCTGTTTTGTATTGTATATATGTACAGTACGACTTTCCGTGTTCTAATTTCCATCAAAAGACTTATTCTGCATGTATAATAGTTGCTCAGTACCACTTTCCTTGTTCTCTATGCAGAGCTTAAGACTCCATGTCCATTCTAATTATGTCGGTATGTGTGATTATACTGATTGACCCTGTTATTTGCTTTTCTAAGTTGCTTGATATGGGTAGGTGAGTGAAATAAAGCACTTTTCTTGTTATTTTTCCACCTCAAATATAATGATATATTATGTATAGATGGTTACACAGTATTTCATAATGAATATTAAAGGCCCTCAACATGTTTTAGCTTGAGGGAGTCATATTATACTATGACAGGTTGGACGGAGCCACAAGAAAAATGTCTAGAAGAATCCCCAATAATATGGTTCTTATCCTGGTGTCAGCTGCATTGATAGGGTTCAGGCTAAGTTTCAGATGATATTCCTAAGGGCCTGTTCACATCAGCGTTCGGGTTACGTTCATCCTTTCCATCAGAAGAACCAAAGAATGGAAAGCAGGAATCACTTCCGTTTGCGTTACCGTTGATTTAAATGGTAATGCTTCCATTTCAGTTGATTTGAGTTTGTTTCCCTTTTCAGTTTTTTTCACGAAAACAATAGCGTTTTCGACTGCGCTATTGTTTTCAAAACGGAAACTTTACTGAACGGAAACAAACTTAAACAGAAGCATTACCATTTAAATCAATGGTAATGCAAGCGGAAGCTATAGTTTACTTACGGCTTCCCGTACATCGGTTCCTCTGACGGAAAGGTTGAACGGAACCAATGAACAGAACCCAAACGCTGATGTAAACAGGCTCTTATATCACTGGCTGACAGTAGCATCTGCTGCTGCCAACAGCAAGGGAGCCACACCTAGTAGGCTTAATGTGGATAAGCCACATGTGGCTTCTGAGACCCAGATGAGGCACATCAGTGTATAGCAATATACTTATCTTTTATTTAATTCTCCTCATTATATTATAGCTTTAATGGACATAATCATTTATCCATTTTATTTACTCTCAGTTCATGGTACAGATGTAGCAGAGCTAAATTTGTCATTTAACTCTTCTGTGTACCATAATAACTCAATAGGGGAAGTCATGAAGCCATTTACACCAGTTTTATGGCATAGAAAAGTCACAATATGCAGAAAAACTTGCTTTGTGCACAGAAATCTTGCGACGCTTCTATGTTTACGCCGCCTTTTCCACTTTAAAAAAACATGGACGGGCTAAGCACGAGACAAATTTGCTATGATTTACATCAGAAAACGCTTAAATTATAGTGCAAATCTACTCCAGCTGAGTAGATTAGAATTTTTGGCGCATGGATGGCCAGCTATGTGCTTAAAACTTTTTTTTAGATTAAGACTGGCGTTTGGAACGCCAATGAACTGTCCACCTAGGGCAAGACACGTTTTTTGAGGCAACCGCCTTGACCGCAAGATGATCTCTTATCACCAGGGAAAACTTCTGCTGCATTGGAAATAGTATTAACAGGCACCCATTGAAATCAGTAGGTGATTGTCACATGGAGTCCACAAGAGCGATTCCACATGGAGTCCCCAAATCTATATAAAACCACAGATATGTACATAATGGTATATCAATCGGCACATACTGGTGAATGACAAAGTCAGCTCTTCTACGTAAATGTGTGTATATATTCTTATTCTGTGCCCCTGACTAATCTAACAATACATCACGTTCTTTATGCTGCTGGTTATTCTTCTCAGTATCTT
Organism: Rhinoderma darwinii; assembly: GCF_050947455.1. NCBI lineage: Eukaryota > Metazoa > Chordata > Amphibia > Anura > Rhinodermatidae > Rhinoderma > Rhinoderma darwinii. Next base: position 11,308,925 of record NC_134699.1, on the reverse strand, counting down.
TAATATTATAGAATGATGCATATATTATACACAGACAGAGCTGCCTAGCGTCTTGTTTGAGTAGTAAAGGAAATTCTCAGTGAGGCAACTGTTCATATTTTCTATGCATTTATATTTAGTGATTATTCAAAATACAGTATACTATTATTATGGCCGTTTGCCATAACTTTTGCTACTGCTTCAGGGCTCCTTACTTGCCCAGAGAACAATGCACAAACTGTATATATGGATGTACCCGACATAAGGTAGCATTTTCCTCGAAATATTGTAATGTCCAGGTGTAACTTTTCTGCTCCGTACACTAACACTTTGCTGTGGTTCTCTGTCCGTAGGCATACACTGGGAATGTAACCACACAGCACAGATGTACACCCGGCTTTTCTGAAGACGGTTACACGGCCCTTGTCTCACCAAGTATCAAAGAGGGACAGAAACTACTAAAAGGTAAACAAATGACAACCAACATTTACTGTCACCGACCTAGTTACCCCCTGATCCTGCTTGTTTTACCTGTGTTTATGGCAATTTATGGAAATAATTTCTTATAAGGATGGTCCTCACTTAGCGTCTTATTTTTTCTGGAAGAATGTATTTCTTACGCGAGCAATAAGCAGTGATGGTTTTAAATCTTCCATTATGCTCTCTGTTTAAGTAGCATTTTTTATATCCTCTAGCATTTAATATCTTCTTCCAGCTCGTTTATTGCACAAGGAAGAGCTGCAGTACAAAATGCTAAAATATACTTGACTATATTTTACAGATGGAGGGAGGGTGGGGTTAACGTACACTGCAAGGGTTTATTAAAGGTACACTAAACTTAGAAATGAATGATAAACGTTAAAAGGAGATAAGCCTGCCCCCAGCGTTTGCTGGTCTGTAGGAATTTCTGCATGTTCCTGAAACACAGTCTTGTAGAAATCTTGCAGAGACCACAGGTGTTATCTTCCTTTTGAACTCTTCCCTTTTCAGCAAGCAGATGAGTGGGACAGAGCTTAATCAAGGGGCAGGGCTTTGTTTCTTTGGTCTCCTATTGTAGTTAGAGCAGTGAAGGAGGGCTCTTGCTGCAGCCAGTTGCCTTACAGAAAGAGGACTGTGAGGCAGAGGGGCAAATGGCTGATTGCCTGGGACGCACAAAGAAGACTTTAGGGATTTTTTGGTGTATTTCCTATGTTCTAGCCTTTTATAAAGTAGACTACAGCTGAAAATATTTATATTTGGCATCACAATAACTAAAAAATGTTAAATATCAACTAAGGCCCCATGCACACGTCAGTGCAGTATTTACGGTCAGTAAATACTGTGCGGTCGGGCCGTGGAGTGTCATCCGCATTTGCGGACCATTTCTACGGCCCGGACACACACCTGTAAATATACGGGCATGTGTCCATGGCCAATAGAAATGAATGTGTCAGTATTTTATCTGCAATTTCGGATCCGTAATTTCGTATAAAAGCTACAGACGTGTTCATAGGGCCTTATACGAGTAAATATTGCACATTTCACATCTGCTTTCATTCGTCGGATGAGGGTGAATTTTATCTTGTGTGATCCAGGTCGCAGCACATGTGCTATGGGAAGCTTAGCTGTATGCGTTTATGTTTTGCATATTGTTCTTATACATATTTTGCACTTCAGAGAGTCATATGTGCTTGTTATATGTAAGTCAGATCGGCTTGCATTATTTATCCATGTATCAGTGAGCAACACTCCATGCAACCGTGTGATGTCACTGCATAAAGTACAAGGATCGGCTCTCAGGATTAATGGGATGTTGTTGTTTTTTTGTCTACCGAGAGATAGACTGAACATATGTTTTGGCAAATGGACCAACTCTCAGAGGACCTGCATGCTGAGTTCAGTTTTTTAATACACTAATCGGCAAGCATTATTTTTTTTTTCTCCAAGACTCCAGGGCTGTGCTAAGGTGTTAATGGAAACCCATTAACTACACATAGTATTACTAGGTAGTCATGACATCACTGAGGCATAAATGCAGTCACATGTAGCGTAAAAATACATCGCAAAATACGCAACAGAAATTCAGTAGCGGAATTACATTAGCGGATTTTGTGGCAAATTTGCTGTGAATTTGTGTTGCGTATTTCAGAGCAGAATTTCACATAGTTTTGAAGTCTATGATAAAATTCTAAATCTGCAACACATACAGAAAACACTGTGGCAAAATTCTGCACGGAAATCTAAACCATGTGGGTATTGCAGATTTTCTGTTCATCCATAGGAATCCATGGTGTAAATTAATCGCGGCAGATTTTTCCGCTACGGAAAATTACGCCACATAGGACTACACCCTTAAACAGGAGACATGTCACATTTTAGTGGTGTTACACAAATGTGAAATTATTTTAAAAGCTGCTTTATTCTCATGGGTCTATAAATCCATTATTCTATCTAACCTAATCTAGTCTATCTATCTTTGGCTTCGTTCACATCTGGGTCAGGGCTCAATTCATGGGTTCCGTCTGAGTTTTCAGTCAGGGGAACCCATGAACGGAACCCAAACTGAAACAAACGGAAACCATAGGTTTCCGTTTGCATCACCAATGGTGACGGATCTGGTACAAATAGTTTGCCACCGTTGTTTAAAGATGCTCTGTCACCACATTATAAGTGGCCTATATTGTACATGATGTGATCGGCGCTGTAATGTAGATTACAGCAGTGTTTTTTATTTAGAAAAACAATAATTTTTGACTGAGTTATGACCTATGTTAGCTTTATGCTAATGAGTTACTCAATGGACAACTGGGCGTGTTTTACTATATGACCAAGTGGGCGTTGTACAGAGGAGTGTATGACGCTGACCAATCAGCGTCATACACTTCTCTCCATTCATTTACACTGCAGATAGTAATATAGCTATATCGCTATTTGCAGTCACATAAACACACTATAACACTACTCATGTGTCATGACATTGAATATACATTACCTCCAGCCAGGATGTTATGTGTATTCATTCTCCTGACCACTTCTGTAGCGTCTATGTGAGTTACAGCACAGCACAGCGAGATCTCTCTGTGAATGACAGTTTACAGCGTAATCTCGCGAGACTATGCCTGCTATGCTGGAAATCACAGAGATGCTACAGAAGTGGTCAGGAGAATGAATACACGTCACGTCCTGGCTGGAGGTAATGTATATTCATTGTCATGACACATGAGTAGCGTTATAGTGTGTGTATGTGGCTGCACATAGCGATATAGCTATATCACTATGTGCTGTGTAAATGAATGGAGAGAAGTGTATGACGCTGATTGGTCACTGATTGGTCAGCGTCATACACTCCTCTGTACAACGCCCACTTGGCCATAAAGTAAAACACGCCCAGTTGTCCATTGAGAAACTCATTAGCATAAAGCTAATATAGGTCATAACTCCGTCAAAAATGATCGTTTTTCTAAATAAAAAACACTGCTGTAATCTACATTACAGCGCCGATCACATCATGTACAAGATAGCCCACTTATAATGTGGTGACAGAGCCTCTTTAAGGGTTCTGTTGTTTTGACAGAATGAATAGCGCAGTCTACTACGACATTGATTCCATCAAAACGATGGGACCCTTAAACAACGGTGACAAACGGAAACCATTTGCACCGGATCCGTCACCGTTGAAATTACTGTTGATGCAAATGGAAACCTATGGTTTCCGTTTTTTTCAGTTTGGATTCCGTTCATGGGTTCCCCTGACGGAAAGATCCGACGAAACACATGAACGGAGTGCCAACGCAGATGTGAACGAAGCCTAATCTACCTCTCTAGTCGACCTACCTCTCTAGTCGACCTACCTCTCTAGTTGACCCCCCTCTCTAGTTGACCCCCCTCTCTAGTCGACCTACCTCTCTAGTCGACCTACCTCTACCTCGTATGTCTTCTATTTAACCTTCACCCTGGATGAATTTCACAACGCCTCTGTGACCTTTGGTGACATAAAACAGAGATGACAAACAGGACTGAGATGCAGAACCACTTTTTCCATGGTGCTCAGCTAGTGGCCAGAGTTCTGAAATATTATTCATCTATGATTTAGTGGGAACGCTTGGATTATTGCATACTTGCAGATTCTCTCCACGGCTGGTGTTCCAGTTCAGTGCGGTGCTTCTACCTCGAAGGATTTAAAACAAAATTAAAGTGTCATATGTACAAGACAAAATTCTCACTGAGATGACATTGTAATTATTGCCAGTAAGTTGTTTTTGCTCTGCTGGAGTAAAGACTTGAAGACATGAGTGAATTGGGGGGCTGCAGTAAAGTCTAATGGTATTGTAATAAAGCCTTTCCTTTACGTTTCCCTTGAGATGTGTCTGCCATTTATTTGCTAGCCTGTTGATACGGTAATCTTCTATGACAGACTCTTAGCTGCTTGCCCGTCCTTTCTCCGAGAACATTGTCTTGTTAATATTAAATTGTTGCACTTTAATAACTCTAATAGAATCATCTCCTTGTCTAAGGTCAAACTGCATTTATTTATTTTTTAAGAAATTTTGCCGAAAACAAAATGTATGTTATTTTTTTCTGTCTCCTATCGTTTTCTAAACAATTTTCCTACCTATTCTACCCAATGATGAAATCATTTTGAGAGTTTGTCCCTGGTTTTAAAGACGACCTGTCACCTCTCCTGACAAGTCTAAGTAAATAATTGTATTTCCCATGAAATAACAAGTCTGGAGCATCTTTTCTTAGACCTTTACGTTGTTCCTCTGTTATGTCTCCTATAAGTTTATTAATAGTTTAAGAACTTAATTTTACCAACTTAATTTTTATACAGTATGACACTGTCCAATCAGTGATGAGAGTGAGACAGTGGAGAGACACGCCCCTTTGACAAGGGGAATAATAACACCTAGTTGTCCATTTATATATTTCTAGGAGGAATAACAGAGGGACGGCACAATGCAGATTTATAAGAAAATAAATTCCAGAATTGTAATGTTATGGAGAATACAAGTATTTACTGTGACAGATCCTCTTTAAAGGGGTTTGTTCAGGATTAGGAAAAAAAAAAGTCTGTTATTTTTTGGTTTTTTTCCAGAATCCGCACCACTCTTCTCCATGGTGTCTGGTACTGCAGCTCGGCTCCATTCAGTTGAATGGGGTTATACTGCAATGCTAGACACAACCCATGGACAAGAGTGGTGCTTTTTCTGTAAAAGAAAAAAAGCTGACACTTTATTTTAGAAAACAGCCCCACAATTTCTCTAATACGGTTCTACAATCCTTGCTACTTCTTTATGTAAAATGAATTAAATCAGAAATAAAATAACCAGCTGCTCCAACACAATGCAATGGAGTCCATGCATGCATAGTGGGGCTATAACTGGGGAAGAAATGTTGATTACTTTCCTTTTTTCGGGGAACCAAAAATACAGGTTAAAAGGGTTCGCCCAGAAAAAAAACCATTGATACCCTGTACTTAAGGATATTTCATCAATGTGTGGTTGGTGGAGGTCTGATCCCCAGCCCCCCCCCCTCCCCCAATCCACATAATAAAGGTCTGTATATACAGCTGTTCTGTTACTCAGTCCCATCCGCTAGAATTCATTCATGTACAGATGCGACCAAGTTGTTTTTAAATAATGCTCAGACAATTTGTATTTTTTTTTTCTGCAAATTATCAAACAAGGGGCTTAATCCAAAACTAAAAGGTGAAACAGATAAAAACAAGGACATTTATGCAAAAACACCGAAAAAGGCCATACTTACAAATGGACACAGCCAGGTCAGAAACGCTGATGAAGGCGAGTGAGCAGGTGCTTTAAATAATAATAGCCACTCCCACTAGTCTTGAGGGGAGTGGTGTGTGGTGCATGTGATGTGTAGTAAGAAATAATAAATGAATAGTGTATGTGCAAGTGTAATAATGTAAGTGAAATATAGGGGGCAGTAATGAGTAAAGTGCCTAAAAAATAAATGAATAATGGGATGCAAGTGTGTGAAACATGGAGGGATAGTGTGTAAGTCATGAGGCGCAACGTGACTAGCCAGGTAGAAGCCTATTTGTGACGCCTTGATAATTCATAGAGCGGGCTACCCTGCTTGCTAGGCCAAACAACAACACACCATGCTCTCCCAGCATCAAAGACCTGGCTGTGTCCAAAAGAAGCGAATATAAGTAAAACTAAAAGGTGGGAGGATGAGTAGTGACATTATAAATTACTGGAACAATGTAATGATGTAGTGGAAAAAATCCACCACAGGACAAAGTATCCTTTTAAGTAAAAGCATAAAAAACAACACATGCTCTTCCACATACAAAATACATCCAGTCTGTTGTTGTACTAAAAAACATATTTAGCTTTCAGTGTTTTAGCAGACAGCATGCATTTTAAAAGAAATACTACTGAATAGTATACTGTATGTTAGACTTTGTTTTGATGTTACCACTAGGGGCACTGTTGCCTTGAAGTCAGCGTGTGATCATTCCACCCTTTTTGCTTGCAAATTTACCGTATATACATTTACCCAAATATATAATCAGTCTCTCTCTCTCTCACTCTCTAGCTCTCTCTCTTTCTCTCATCATTCTGAAATTTTCTACATTAACGTGAGAAGTGTTCTACATTTCCACACACTGAATAGGAGCTTGCACTTTAACTCAGACACATGTACTGCCCCATGCGCACCGTGCTTAACCCCTGCTTCACAAGGTAGCACTGTGACCGGCCTCTTCCACCCGAGGGAGCACTACTGCAGGCAATTACTGACACAGCACACAATAAACAGCTCCATATTTCAGCAGTTGCTTTCAGTGGGAGGCTGCATTTACCCTCTCGAGGATAGCTAAGGATGACTATAGTGTACCCTTGGACGTAATAACCATTAATTAGTTAAATTAATTTTAAAAAAGATGCGGAGGCAGTGTTTCTTACAATGTATAAATAAATACATTAATGTGTATGGTATGACATGGTAACTGGTTCACTATTACGCGGCAGACTCTTCCCATAGTCCAAAAACAGCAGCAGGTTTATTCACTGCCTGTGAAATTGGCTTTCCATAGTGTGTCTGCACATGGTATATAGTGTGTATACATAGCGTCTGTCTTGCCAATCTATATAATAATACAGCTTACAGGAACTCTTTGCAGCTCTGCCAATGTATCTAAGCCCTTTAGGTGTGATACCATCTGGGTTAATCATGTAGTTATGTATCAAGAAGTAGTCCCTGAATTTTATTCTAAATACCTTTTTTTTTTTTTTTTTTTATACTATTAACATAGGGAACATTTAAGGTGTTGCTCCATAAGTACAACCTCGGTCTATAAGCCCTATAATGACATCCTAGAGGGGGGGGCCCTCTATGTGTGTCCCACTAGGTGTACCCTGGTCGTACATACAAATGTAGGGCTGGCCACAACTTCTGTTGGAGGTTTCAGAAGCCAGACTTCATTTTCGGAAGGTGTTGTCATGGTGAGACAAAAAAACACTCCAGGCGAAACAATTGTGTGGCAGAATTGATCCATACAACGTGATGTATTGCTGTATAAATGACCTTGCTGGGGGCCACTGAAACCCCCAACGATCACGAAAACAGGGGTCCCGAACTCCTAGTTTCTCCTCACTGCTCGACCGCAGTGAGGAGGGCTTTGAATGTAGGGGTGGTCTTGAATGTACAATGCTTCTCCATTCAATGTCTATGGGACTGACTGAATCAGCCGAGTACAGCGCTCGGCTATTTCCATCAGTCCCATAGACATTGAATGGAGCAGCAGTGCGCATGCGTGATCGCTGCTCCATTCAAGCTCTTCCTCACTGCGTCGGTGAGTTAGGGACCCATGTTTTCACCATCGGTGGGGGGCCCAACTATCCGACAACTATCACCTATCCCGTGGATGTATGTTGTGACAGATTTATCAAAGATGGCAAATGCAGTCATAAATTTGTCGCAACTTGTCAATAAAATAGTCTAGCTCTAACTTAGACATAGGTTAAAATGACTCTTCTTTTGATAAATGCAAGCCCATATTTCTATAAATCCACTTTGTCTAGATGAAAAAAAAATCCAAGTCAGGCACCAATGTATGCAGAGAGTGATAGTATAATGTTACTGCACAGGCGCCTTTCAATACAGGATGCTAAATTGTAGTCACTTCACTGAAGCTAATCTTATAAATCCACACCCTGTCTCCTCAATGCTCCATCTTGGAACAAGCATATTTCATGGTGTGGTGCTGCAAGTATATCACAGAGAATTATGTGTATCTAGCCGTGTCATAGCTTTCCTTTTAGTGCAGTTGGCACAATATATAACAAAGTGTGTAATCTAATGTATTCCTGTGTGCAGATAAGCGATTTCATCCCATGACACAGTCCAGCGGAGACTTTATTCTTCATAGTTTGATTGACATAAATTAAAGCTAATGAGTGTTGAAACCCCTTCAGTTACAGTACAGGAATCTAATATGTGTGAAATACCCAGTTTGTATCTGAGGTGACATAAAAAGGCTTAAATTGTTAATATGGGCTCTTGGTTGCCTACACTTAGAAGGGGACAGACCAATAATGTCCTAGGTTGAGCCAGTATTTGGCTATCAATTAAAAAAATACCTGAAGTGCATAATATATGGTTCGAAGTCCTACTGAATAAAAGGTTAAATACTTGGACTGAGCACTTTTTAAAGGGGTTGTCTCATCACAGACAACTACTTTAATATGAGAGCCTGAGTGGCAGGTTTGGCTACCGAGACCCCCGGCAAACAGCCAATTTTGGCAGGAGAAAGTTGCTGTTGGCTGCTTATTTCTGCTCTATCAAATAACTGGCCGATCCAGGTCTGCAAGAGCAATTGCTGCTACTCTAAAATATCTATTTTCCCTAAAAGAGCACATTGTAAGGGCTTGTCTAGATAAGACAACCCCTTTAAAGTGTACAGATGTAGCCAAGTTTATCTTGACTGAGAATTTGCTGCAGCGTGATATCACGCAACAAAAGCCATTTGAAAAAGCCAAGTTAAAGGCTATGTACACCTTTGAATTTATATGTGTGTGTGTGTGTGTGGTGCAACTTTCTAATTCCTTTTTATTAAAAATTATTTTTACTTTTTGAGTTACAGCTGCTTTGTATCCTGTATATAGAGCAGCTGTATCTTTCAACTGTGCCCTGAATCTGCCAGGTCAGTGCCACTGACCCGTTCAGTGTCAGCAGGTCTCTGACACGCAGGACCACCTGTTAGACTGCGTTCACATCTGCGCCGGGACTCCATTCATGGGTTCCGCCTGACGTTTCCGTTTGCATCACCATCAATGGTGATGGATCAGATGCAAATGGTTTCCGTTTGTCACCGTCGTGTAAGGTTTTCCGTTGTTTTGACGGAATCGCTACTGTAGTCGACTGCGCTATTGATTGTCAAAACAACGTAACCCTTACACAAAGCGGTGACAAACGAAAACCATTTACACCAGATCTGTCACCCTTGAAATGAATGGTGATGCAAACGGCAACCTATGGTTTCCGTTTGGATTCCGTTCATGGGTTCCCCTGACTGAAAGGTCCGACAGAACCCATGAATGTAGTCCAGGTGCAGATGTGAAGGCAGCTTTATTAATAGCCTCATGCACACGGCCGTGCCAGTAATCACGGCCTGCGATTGCGGGCCGCGTTTTCGGCCGTGCTCCCATACAAAGTATGGGAGCACGGCCCGTAAAAAACGAAAAGTAGGACATGCTCCATAATTCCCGGCACGGTTTTACGGCACAGACACCTATCCGTAGCGATATGGAAAGTTGTCCACGGCCAATAGAACCGGGCGGGTCCATAATGGCGGACCGTATTACGCATTTGCATTTACGAAGATTTTTTACGGTCGTGAGCATTGGGCCTTAGTTATGAACCTAGATGTGATCAATAACCGCTCGATTGTGCTTTTAATATGCGGTCTACCACCCTACTCGGGCTCTACCTTCTGCCAATGACCTTAGATTAACATCCACCATAATCCGAACCTCCCACTCCCGTCTCCAAGATTGTTCTCGTGCTGCACCGTCCTCTAATCCGATTAGTTCCCAACATCCACAGTTTTAAACGTGCCCTAAAAACACATCTTTATAAACAGGCCTATAACATTCCCTAATCTGACTCCTTTTCCTAGCCCTTTTACATTGATCATAAGAATTTGACCCCCTCATTCAGCAATATCCCCCACACTCCTTGCACCCTAGTACACTTCATGTCTGTCATACACAGATACTGGCTGGTGACCGCCTCATGCAGCTTTGTGTACTATCCTATGTGTATAAAAGATGGCTGGACCATTGTACTTAACAAGCATTTTTTACATTATGTCTTCCTTATTTTCTCATAGATTGTAAGCTCTTGTGATCAGGGTCTTCACGCCTCTTGTTTGAATGGTAAATTAGTTTTGTCTTTATGTAATGTCTAATATTGTCCATGTTCCCTCTGAATTGTAAAGTGCTGCGGAATATGTTGGCGCTGTATAAATAAAGATTCGTATTATTTTAATAAAATTTTAAAAAAAGTTCTCAAAGGTGTACATAGCCTTTAAATATTATTGCCACTGTGTATTTAATGCGTTAGAATTCCAGATAAACTTGGCTACATCTGTATGTACATCAGTTTCCTGCAGCTCCATGGCATTGAGGTTGCACTTGTATACAGGTGAGTGTGATGCAGTGAATTGGCTCTTAACCAAACTGGAGTACAATTCTGGAGAATGTGTGGTCAGTGGCGTATGTAGAAGAGAGGGACCCATAGCAAAGATCAAATGGACCCCCGATAATACTAGGGTTTGCCACCTAGGACATAAGGTCTTGGTGTTTGTTTCCCCCTTGACACCGTTTCCATAACCCTTGGCCTGGTTCTCCACCCCCCGGTTTGCTAATAATGCAGTTCCTTTTGAGGATGAGGCCTACATAGGTTCTCGACACCTAATCGCACGGGGGATGGGATAAACCAGGCCTGGACTCTTTCTCTCCAGAGACCCCATAGCAGCCGCATGGTTTGCCACTATGCTATGTACGCAGGGTATTTAGGTGTTTTTGTCTAGTGAATTTATTAAGTTTCTTTCATTTATCACGTGGCACTGAGCTGCCATACTATATGCTGCGCTGTGATTTTTTTTTTAAATAACCTGTTAATTCAGATCTTCCAATAAGAACCTTTTCACCGCATGCAAAATCTTTTTATGCCCATGGCAACCTAGCAGATTTATCTAGTGCAGGTAAGTACTTTGCACTAGTTTACATGAATGAGGCCAAGAGCCTTCTAAAAATAAGCAATTCGTTATTGCAAATGTTGTTGTTGCATGTCTTTTTCAGGAAAAAACAGAGTCATGTTGATAGTTTTTTTTTCTGTGAATTGAACAGAGGTTCTGCCTTTTTTCTTGTTTCCGAAACTATTTTATTTTGAAGACAAGTATTTTGACAGAATTGGATCTCCGCTAATGAAGATTTGACGATGCTGTTGCGTTGGTGTCAATAGAAAGTTCCAGTGGTGAAAACGCCGTAAAATGTTTCTATTTTAAAACATTTAAAGCTCCGTGTGTCAGTAAACAAAATGGCGCATAATCCTCGACCCCTCGTTCAATGTTAAAATTATGGGGATGAAGCCAGGGGCATATAAAGCATGGTATTAGGCAGACAAATACTTCAAGATTGTAAATCAAGAACTGGGTCAAACATTCTTGGACCACTTTTATTTTGAGTCCTGTGGCCTCCCGTTTAAGGCCCACATTCAGAATCATGTTATTTCTGAAACGGTTTAGAATTTAGGCTGTGTTCACATCTATGTTGCTCAATTCCATTGTTCTGTGTTAGTCATAGGAGCAGAACAACTAAATTGATGGTGTGTCGGATCCGTTGCCCAACGGACCCCATTGACTTTTAATCGATTCCGTCATTTAGACAAAAAAAAAATCACTGCATGTTGTGCTATTTTATGCGCCAAACATGATAGAATCTGCAACCGAGGCCTCTAGTGCAAATGTGAACGAAGCCTTACATATTTTTAAATGATACTATAGAAAAAATGTTTTACCCCCAATTATGTCGCAGGTGTGGGGGGGGGGTGATTTTTTTTTCTTTAAATGTATCTTGTCCATAAGGTTGCCTGATACACATACATGGCATAGATCTCAATGGCTATTTCTCATGCCCTGTTGGACTGGCCCACCAGAGGATCCATGAGGTCCTGCAGAGGGTAAACCAATCTGAATCTCGTAGTGGAGGGGGTCAATTGCTGCTGGGGGTTTATCACCCTATTTCGCAAGCAATCTATTAAGCCTTATTAATGATATGGTTATTATGGGAAATGATAAAAACATCATGACATACACTTATTCTATAGGTGGTGGAGAATTTATTTTGAGGGTGCGCCATCAAAACCACTATGCTGCTTTCAGATGCAAAAGTTATGCAGTTGTACTTATCCTCCCCTCTGTCAGTGAACCTGACCATCCTTATCATTGTGCACAGAAGGGATTTCCCAGATAGCGGGATTAAGTCTTGTTGCTCTAACCACTCTACTGAGTGACCCCTTTCATGTTGTCAACAATTCAGCTTTTGCTCCTGATCCCTTTTTCCTTTCTCTCCATGGCTTCTCCAAGAAACAGAAGTACTGCTCTCTCAGCAGAAAAGATTTCACACACTAGAAAATCTCAGTTCAAACACAAGACAGCGAGAGACTTGAAACAGAATTGATGAACGGGATCGTGGCGTCTGTGTAAGCAAAACCTTGAGGTTTGGCAGCTAGTCTCTTAATAAAAACTTCTCATTCTCATCCTGTGGGGCTCCGGGCTTGGTCTTGCTTTGTGTATATCGGACTAATCACACATTCGAGTTTAACTTAACACTATCAAAGAGCATGGCTACTCCATGTAGCTCTGCATCCTACATGTCTTAAAAGATGAGGAAGTCTGATCTAAAAATCAATATATGGCTATATTGATGTATTGGTACATTTAAAGTATCTAGGACCCTGTGTACTGAATTAAGTAAGGAGCATGCATTCCTTTAGTTCATGTGGAGGACAATGTTGCTTAATATCCACTACTGATTACTATTGGTTATTATCATACAGTAAGCTTTATATGTACTTCATCTTTGCTGATCCAGAACATACACGTCAGGGAACTAAGGGATTTGCACAGCAGAGGTGTGGACAAATTTTGAACATGAAATTTCCTAATAAATTCATGTAGGTTCATTAAAGGATACCCAGGCATTATGGCCCATTTTCACTTTGATATAATGGCGATATACAACAATCTCCATTGAGGTTGTACTGGGAACCTTCATGTTAAAACACTCATTGTTTTATATGGTGATTTTATTATATGCAATGACCTGATAATATACAAATTCACAGTGCACAAAGGACTATTTAGGCCGATTTCAGTAGAACTTAATCACCTGGGAGGTCCAGGTGCTGCTGCAATAATACAAGAGATAAAACGTGGCTTTATTGTGGCCAGGTGAAACCGGCCTGGAAGATGAAATCCACCCAAAAGTGATCTACCCAAATATCATGTCAGAAGATCACATCTGCAGAGTCCATAAGCCCAAACCTCCATGCCAAACTCATTCAGCACCGGACAATCCGACACAACATTCTAAATGTCCATTTATACCAATGGAGCTTTGTTTAGAATGTTGTTGTCAGTGTTGTCAGAAAATACATGTAACTAAAATCTCAGAACAGGGCCTAATGCGTTCAGGCATGCTGTAAAGAGCTGCAGACCATTTATGCCGCAAATCAATGTTGATCCGAGCTCACAAACTCCACCAATGTGATCCTCCGACACATATCTGTGACTTGTCAGGACATCATTTGTAGATAGATTTCCACTTTAGTTTATTTGGGATTTTTTTTGTAAAATCTTTTCGTTTTGGGTAAAGGTACAAAAAATAAAGGAGGGAAGGAAAGAAGACCTGGGTAAACAATAGGGCAAGGGATGGAAAGAAATGACAAAACAGGTAAGTAAATAAGAAGTACAAACAACAACATCAAAAACACATCTATCTCTCCTGACCAGGCTGATCATTATGTTAGTCTTTCACGAACAGTGTTAGGAAATCGCATATAAGTAATACAATCCTTAAAATATCAAAAATATGTGTTGACTGACTCTGCATGGGTTTATTGTAAAATTGAGTCCAAATCTGTTGAGGTGGAGAATTGCGTCCAATTTTCCCAAATCTTTAGATAAACATCATTTTGATGTTTTGCAGTCCATCTAGTTTTCTCATATGCGTTAATAATGTTAATTTCTCTCAACGATTCTGGAATAGTTGGAGGTTCTTCATCTCTCCAACGTCTAAAAATAAGAGCTTTCGCTGCGTTAAGCAGATGAGGGACAACCGAGAATTTGTGTTTAGTCAAATTCTTGTCACCTAAATTTAGCAAAACCCACTCCGGGGTAAGATGAATCGTTTTCTTAAAGAATTTTCCCAGTACGTCCTGGATTTGGTTCCAAAATGGTAGCGTGTGAGAGCACTTAAATAAAATATATAGTAAGTTCCCTTCAGTATTACATCTCCAACACATCGGTGAATAGTTGTTGTCTGTCTTGTGCAATAAGGATGGAGTTTTATACCACCTGGATATTATTTTATAATTAAGCTCTTGTGTTCTAGTTGAGGTCGAGCAAGAGTGTGAGTTTGTATATAGTGATTTATTTTTAAAACTTGGTTTGGTGTGTGCATCACTACAACGTGTCTCTTAGAGATTATGACAGATCCCAGCATGCTCACAGATAGTCTAACTTCCCATAACTCTCTGTGACACATCTGCTTATGTATAAGCACCAAAACACATCTTTACTGAAAGACAAAAATAAAAAACGTCATTCCGCACATATTGTATCTGTTGTTAAGACCCTAATTCTACTAATCTTGGCTCCATGTGTATAATTTGCACCAAGTCCTTGCTGTACGGTAACAATAGGCTACAAGAAAGTATAAAAAAAGACATATAGAATTCTTGTTCCATCCCTTCCTTTTCTCCCATCCCTAGGTTGAACTTGATGGACATATGTATTTTATTCTGTTTAGCTTACGGACGGCCTTATCTTGCCTGAGTACTTGAAGAGATCTGCTTTACAGCAGGCACCTGGACATAAGAAGTAAAAAAAAACAATGCCAGAGTGTAGTGAGCATGCTTTGTGACATGAGAAGAGGTGACTGTGCAAGGAGAGGGAGGAGGAGCTGATCTGTCCTAATCAGTAATGTGATCCTGTGTTATCTGTCTCCAGCTCTATAACAGGGATGTTCTCTTTTATTATAATCCTGCCCTGTGATAAGGAGATGACTGCTGACCCTTCCATTAGTGTACACAGCACAAACTAAAAAGTGATCTCTGCAAATATATATATATTTTTTAATTTAAACTATAGTTAATTTTCTGACAATACATTCCCTTTAAGAACCGTGATATCTGTCATTTTAAAGACGTAGTATTGGGCAGCTGACTGTTGTGAGTAGATATGTATAAAGCAAATGAACGCCCGCGTCAAAGCATCATCCCCATTACTTTGCTTTCTGCACCTTGTAAAATCGGAGTCACTGTAACTTGCTTTTGTCCTCGTTATCTTTTTGATGCATCCTTTTTATTAATTTTAGGTCATGAAGATTATTATTATTATAGTGTATACTAGGGCTGGGCAATTAATCGAAATCCCAGCGCAATTAATCGACGTTATCTTGTGAATTTTGGTTTTATCAATTATTTTTCCCCAGTTTAAACTATCTGCATCTTCAAGACGCAGATACAGTTGAATCCAATGGTCCCCTGTTCTACCATTCACTATGTATCACTAGACGCGAGGCAGTAACGTCATAGCCCGTGCCGCACAGACCAGAGGCACAAAGGGATCTCCTCCCCTCGTCATTAGAACGGGGTTAGGTGAGTATGTATATTAATATTTTTATCAGGCACTATTGGGGGCAGCTGTGTATGCATTATGCAGCGTGGCGGCAGCTATGGGGGACTTTATTCTGTGTAGGGTGCATATAGGGGGCATTATACTGTGTGAGGGCAGATATAGGTACATTATACTGTGTGGAGGGCAGTTATGGGGGCATTATAATGTGTGGGGGCAGCTATGGGGCATTGTGTGGGGGCATCTATGAGGCGTTATACTGTGTGGTTAACAGTATTGGGTAATATACTTTGTGGGGGCAGTGTCGGGGTATATTATTTATTGTAGTATACGGCAGGCTAAGGGGATAACTATTAACTTGTAGCATGCAAATTAGGGGCCGTGACATGCAAAAAGGGGTGTGGGCTAAATAATCGTTCAATTAATCGTGATTACCATTGTCTTCTGCCAGATGGTCAGTATGGACTTTCATGTTGCTTTGTTTCTATATCAAGTAAAATTGTGCAATGCCCCCCCCCCCCCAATAAAATCCAATAATTACCAATTTAACTTATTATTGAGGTTTGTAGCTGTAAGGAAACTACTATTAATATTGGTGTAAGTATGAATATTTAGTTTCAGTATTGTTGGAAGTAATTAGGCTATATGTGTGCTAGTTATTTATTGATGAGTAATGACAATGGGACCCGTCCTGAAGTGATCAGGGGATTAGACACTGGCGCTGTGAAGATCTGCATTGTGGTTTATCATATTTTCCTGAGTCAGCTCTCTAACATCCTAAAAACATAGAGCACTCCAGGAGGAGCCATTTACTACACAGTAATTAACTTCTGTATGATAAATGAGGAGAAGGGATCTTATGACATTCAGCTGAGAAGAAAAGGTTTCTTCTAAAAGGGACCATGCTAACAAGAATACACAGAGGGCTTTACCTGATACCGGTATGGAAATACGTTATCCATAGGGTTCTGAAAATCATAGAAAAAGCAATACATTTTTGCTGTTTCTGCTGATTATAGATGCGGACATTCTGCTCTGCGTCTTACTGTGAGTCTGATGGATGCACCATATTTACCCATAGGCTAAACTTTAAAAATAATTTTGAACATCAATATGTTGGTAACTCCATGATAACAATCACAAATTCTTATAGAGCGCACAAGGAAGAGAGGCTGCATGACATCCGCTCAGGATTCTCATGCATCACCCCATGCTGGAGTTTTTCATTGGTCCACTTTCTGATAATGCATTTGATCAGCCCATGTAGAAGTTTAGCATGTTGTACCAATGTCTGTCCTGCTTGTGATATGACTTTTTCCGCAAAGTTGTAGCGTATAATTGTCTATAATGTCAATATAAGATATAGGATTAATATTTCTCTTCACCCGAACTTGCCTACGCAATGCAATAAATATCTCTTAGCTGAACTGTGATTCATGACTCCAGACAATGCGTTTCCAATGGGCTTGTGTGTGTGGATATTCGGCCATGGAAACCCAATACATGAAGCTCCTGACAAATAATAGTTGTATGGACGTTGCTTCCGGATGCAGTCTGGAACTTGTCTGTGATTATTGAAGCCCAGGACAGAAGACTTTTTCTCAATGTGCGCTTAGGCACTTCGCGGTCCCTTTCCGTAAACTTGTGTGACTTGCTACTTCTGGAGATTTCTGCTACCTATATGGAGATTGCCGTGTGCTTGATTTTATGCACCTGTTAGCAATAGGTGTGGCTCAAATGTGCAAACACACCAATTAGAAGGCTAGGTTCACATACTTTTAGTTATGTGGTATGTCTGTCGATGCTTCAATGACATGAATACACACGATGTTGAATTAGTATACGCCTGTTAAGGGTAAGATGGAAAAATTGAACCCTGTTATTGCCAGCTTATAAATGCTTCGTGAACCTTCTCAAAAAGATATAATATACATCGAATAAACTGCGCTATTTTCATGATCCACAGGATGGAAGCGGTGTCCCATTTCAAAGGACTCATCCTTCCTGCTGGGTCCCCAGGCCATAAACCCTGAGCTTAGCTGGGCCCTGATTAATTACGTTTTATAACTTGCAATTGTGCCAATCAGTCCATCACAGGAGAGAGGAGATAAAAGCCTTTTGCGAGCTGTGAAAGGTAACACGTTATTTTTGGATCTGAGGATCATCCGTCAAGGTTAGTTTTAAAGGCACAGCTGTCAGCCAAGTTCAGATCACCTGCTGATTGCAGGGATTAGCGGCAGAGCGATTACCTCTCCTCCACATTTTACAAGAGCAAAGAGGAAGTGTCCCTCCGTGCGCTGATTTTCTTTTTTTCCTTTTAAATTTTTTTTATTACAAGGACATTTATTTATCGATTTGAATGTAGTGCATACAGTTTTGTTCAATGCTGTACTCGGTGAGTCTTGCAGATAGTACTTGCAATCTAAAAGCAAAAGAAAAAAATCTTGATGATCAAAGACTTATTCTTTGGGGAAAAAGGGGAGAGGCACTAGCCATAAAAAGTATTATTCTCCATTTGATGTAACTGGATACTGAGTACTTTAATATCTACATTATTGGAGTCCACTGGGCTTTACCATTTTAAGAGCAAGAGAGTATTTTGTAGTTTATAAACAAAACTTAAAGGGGAACTTCACCCATGTCACATTAAAGTTTTATAGGGAATTTCTGGGTAAAACTGATAGTGTAATATCTAGTGTCGGACTGAGGGGGCAGTGCATGATACAGGAATTCTCTCTGGTGTCAGGTACCACCCCCCTAGATTTGCACTAGGCACAGTGTAGATGCTTTACCTGGTGTATTTCTGTAAAGCTGTCCCTTTAATTAGCAGAATTAATTTTTAAGCATCTAGAGTACATTATATGGTCTTGGTGTTTCATCTCCCATTGTTACAAGATGGAGAATTCTGTATTTTATCATTCCTGGCACTCTCCCATCTTGTTTTAAAAACTCTTAAAAATATTTTCATTTCTTTTATGATCATATTATTACTAAATGGTACATTTATTTCTTTTTGTAGAATATTATATTTCTCTTTTAATAATATTTTCAAATAATGGACTATAATTGAAAACCACAACGGGCACATTTATAACAATTGATGGTAGTTTTCCTCCTACAAGCAACCCACAAATCATATGGGGGTGCATGCCATATCTAGACATATTCCTATATTAGGTTGGCAATATGTTTTTTTTTACTTAAGTATGGTTAGAAGGCACTGAACCCATAGAGGCATTTAGGCAATTCTTTATTGTCATACCCAATAGTAGTGGAAAAAAAAATTATGCATGCATGTAAAAGGCTTCCTAAACATATTATTACTGGATCTGCAAAACAAGACTGTGAATAAAATAAGAGCTTATTAATACTGAAACTTTCAGAATAGTGCAGTTAATTCTAAAGCGCTACGTCCCCACAGACTCGGCCCTTCTTCTGGAAGTGATTTGATTTGTGTGGTGTGGATTAATGCATTCGGACTTTGATAAGCACAGTCATCTGGTGTACGTGCGGTTTATTGTGAGGATTCTAAGGCAGAAAAGAATGAAGATGGAACGTGTGAGATACAAAGTAGTTACAGCGTTGTCCTAATCGCTACAGTGTGGAGTAACTGTATGTGTCTGAGCCCAAGGGATTCCGGGTAATTAATTAACCTGTAAGGTAGAAGTCACTCAGTACTCTGGGCGTTCAGCAACTCCACAGGAAAATCAGATTTTACACCTACCGAGTGCATTTAATAACAGTCAGGCGTTGCACGAAATGAATTTGTTTTTATTGAAGAGCATCCGTCACTATCTTATGAATCCGTGTTAGCTTACAACAGGACTGGACAAATCTTAAGAGCCGGGGAGACGATATTCGCTTAACCTAGACCTTTGGCACCTAACTTTTTGGAGTTATCCTTGTTGGACAGTCCCTTTTTATAAGAAGAGATCCCCAGATGATAAGCTGAGTCAAATTGTAGCTAATGGAAATGCGCTCTCTTTAGTAGTGGTCACATAATAAACGCAACGTTTAAACTTAAGAAAAGCTCCATATATACTGCTGCGGGGACCAATAACAAGTGTTCAATTCCCCTGCAGTGCCACCACAGGAGAAATGAAGTATTACACTGTTGCCATTGAAATAAATGGGATATCCATGTAATACAGTGATGTGCCCTGTTCTCCAGAGCGAGAGGTGATTTTTTAGTCTTTTTCCAAATAAATTGGAGACTACAGATGTAGCCAAGTTTATCTGGACTCTGATAACTTGCTGCAGCATGATCTCACACAACAAAAGCCATTGAAAGTCAAGTTAAAGTTTCTTGACACTGTGTATTTAATGCCTTAAAAGTCAAGATAAAGATGGCTACATCTTTACGTAACATATGGTCTTGCAGAGTCCACCAGAGTGGGCAACGCTCTTTGCAGCAAGGGCCGCTCTTAATGGTGTCCCTATATCTTAATAGGGCATATGGAAAAATTTTATCCCCAAAAAACCTGATCTATGGAAAACTGTAAATAAGTTGTGCTCCTAACCTCTTTGTCCTGCTGCAGCTGTGTCCAGGAAGAAGCCATTTATAGCAGCTATGGAGTTGCCATTTTGTCACAGAGTCACTCTGGGTTGATAAAATTGGATAGTACCTGCTCCCTCCTCCTCTCTGTGGCTCTTCCTGTTAGGATACACCAGGATGCGGATATTCCCTTTTTTATAACCGATGGGAATAACTTTTGCCCTTTAGAACTGTATACTATGAAACAGTCAGGCTTGATATTGTGGCAGCAATCGTTAACTTTTTGCACAAGGTTAATAAATGAAATATGTTTGTATTCGATTAATTAATTTACGGATGTGTTCTGCCGGTGAATGGATTAGTGAATCTCTACTGAATAATATTTATTCCTAGAGGTTTGCATTTGGTGAATGAATTAAAACTGATCAGCTTGCCGTGGATAGATTAATAGCGGTTTGCATTCGCCAAGCGTAGTATGAGAGAATTCAAATTACCTTGTAATAAATATATTTTTTCCTATAGATTAATAACCAATGTATAGATATTAATTTGACCAGGGAAGGAAAGACTGGAAATGGAAAGGTTTTGCTAATGAGTAGCTTATATAGATTAAAAAATGAATATGATAACTTGCTGGGTTAAGAGAAATATGAATTATTTGAGTCTTTTAGATGGTTTTATACCGACTAAATTGATTGAATAAACTAAAATCTTGGATGCAATGTATAAGCTAAATGTGATGACTGAGGCTTGTTTTATGTTGCTCTTTTGTTGGTGAATGCATATAAGATTTTTTTTAGAAGAAATCCCAGCAGGCACATGATATAACATCCGCTACCTCCTAACCTAGCCGATGTTATCAAAGTCGTCTTATGTTTCTTCCCATGCCACTTTTTAACTTGCTTTTCAGAAGATAATAATGCAACTTCTGTCCACCATCTTGATTGTAGAAATCCCTGTTTGCAGCCAGCAGTTCCGGTAATTACGTGTCCCATAATGCTTTGCTCAGGAATCACGTAGATAGGTGCCGCCAGATAAGATGTAGCAGAAGCTACAGTTAGAGTTATCAGTCAAAACTGTAAACAGGATGCTGGATAGGCACAAATTCAGGTCTAATGCACAGGAGAGGCTGCAGTCTGTGCCCTATGCAGCAGCATTCATGTCATGGGTTTTGTGAAAACTCTAGTCCGCTGCATGGAGGGTCAGAGATGATTGGTAGACAGTAGCGGGAAGCAGCCTGGGGTAGATTCATTGACAACAGCAGAATACACAGGGCTGAGGAATTTTGTGTAGTTGCCATCCAGTGAATTATTTTCATTTTTTGCTATGCAATTGGCCCCGGAAGAGCCTGTCTGATGTTTTATTATTAAGACACCTACATGAGACAGAAGTGGAATCCGACATCATGATTACAGATGAGAAGTCACATGGGAAAGTTTGGTTTTCACCAGAGATTGTTTTTGATTTTTAAAGGGAACTTTTGCTTAGGCAAAGTGGGTCGGTGCAGAACGTCCTCATATACAGTATAGCCTCTAACACTGTTCATTGTTACCCCCATTTTCACAAATTAATAGCCACCACTTTGGCCATTTTGGTTCTTGCATTTGAAATATTGCTCAATTAGGTCTTGTTGTCTGTGTCTGCATATAGGACCCAAAAAGTATGTTATATCTCAGTAAGTTCTTCACCCACCCACTTCGCATATGCAGTTGAATATTCATTAGCTTACATGTGCCAAATATTAACACAACCTCCATTACAGACTCCAAAAACTCACTACCAAAAACTCACTCAGATTAGGAACAACCCCCATTACAGACTCCAAAAGCTCACTCGGATTAGGAAAGTGGTTGATATGTATAAGTGCCGAGGCTGCAGTCATTTGAGTTACTGTGACGTCACTGTTTCTTTGTATATGTCACTTCCTGTTTGTTCAATTAGTAGTTAGTTTTCACCTCCATCTAAATGTCGCCACCTGCTGGTGAAGTCTAGGAGTGCTATTACAAACTTTCACACATAGTAATGCAAAATGTTGTGCTATACTTTCTTTTAAGTTTGTTTCTTGCAAAGTGTTTTTTAGCGTGGTAGATTTTCTGTGTGAGGGGGATGAAGTGTCAGAAATCATCGACACTTTCATGAGAGACACAAGCCGCAACAGTCATTGTATAGATGTAGCCATCTTTATCTTGACTTTTAACGTATTAAATACACAGTGGTAAGAAACTTTAACATGACTTTTTCAATGGCTTTTGTTGAGCGATCTCACGCTGCAGCAGGTTATCAGAGTCCAGATAAGCTTGGCTACATCTGTATATGAATGAAGTAATGCATGACCGTCCGTGCTCTTTCAATGATCAGCATGAATATTTAATACATGTTGTGTAGAGGGTTATAATGAATCTTTACTTCGTTAAATACACATGGACACAATAGACTAGTAAATAAGTCGTGGATTAATGGGCATAAACGCTTGATCAATTAGCGGGGTTTCACTCAGTGGAATTTATTATAAAGCATTTATGAACAGATGAATTTACAGTATTATGTGCTTGCTGTGCTTTAATGCATTAAGTAGTCGGATTCTGCACTGGATGGATGTATAGATTAATTAGAAGGATTACACACTGAGCTAATGAGCTGATTAATAGCCTTATACACTGCATTGAATGGTGACAATGATTTTTCACTGGATGAATTAGTGGTCACATCCACTGGATTTATTAGTGATTAGTGATACACTGGTAGAATTAGTGGATTAATCGGTGATCGTAAACACAATGCATTCATTTTACGAGTTAATGAAGGGATCGACTAATCAAATGGATAATTAATGAGTATGAACTGGACAGATAGATAATGAGGGTATGGACTAGGTGAATTAATTAAAAATATGAATGGTTGTCTGCACATGGTGAGTGAATGCGTGACCGCTTACATTTGATGAAATGACTTATTAGTGCAGTGGGTGAATGACTGGTATTACTTGAAAAAGTTTGCTTGTGGTGAATTAGGGTATGTTCACACGCTAGCTGTCATTTACGGCTGAAATGACAGCCTGTTTTCAGAACAAAGCAGCTGCATAGTTTCAGCCGTAAATGCTCCTCCTCGTAATATATGAGGCGTCTGTGACGCTCGTAAATCTTGAGCTGCTCTTCATTGAGTTCAATGAAGAACGGCTCAAATTACGTGGCAAAGAAGTGTCCTGCACTTCTTTGCCGAGGCAGTCAATTTACGCGTCGTCGTTTGACAGCTGTCAAACGACGGCGCGTAAATAACAGGTCGTCTGCACAGTACATCGGCAAACCCATTCGAATGAATGGGCAGATGTTTGCCGACGTATTGTAGCCCTATTTTCAGGCGTAAAAGGAGGCATAATACGCCTCGTTTACGCCTGAAAATAGGTTGTGTGAACCCAGCCTTAGGGTATTTTAGGAATATAAGTATGTATTTGGTGATTTAATGTCTGGATTTATGGCTGAAGAGTGAAATATAAACTTGTCTTTTGCGACTAAACCCCATTCCACCACAAAGTCCCTCCTCCTTCTTAAATTAATGATGAAGATATCTATTTGGTAGTAAAGACTACAGCAGCCACTTTTATTAATAACACTATACCAAAAGAGTAATACTATAATAAGAATAAAAAAATATATAATTTAATAAAGTATCAAGAAACCTCATACATGCAATTCAATATGAATGTACCCTCTCCAATATGAACTTAAAAATATCTGATCATTTTAACAGGAAGGGGCTTGGAAGGCATAATTGAAATATAATATTAAACAGTCACTTCATATTAATCTCCAATGCGCTCATAACCGTTACCCTTAGCTGCCCACACTGACCCAAAGGCACCAAAATTGTAAACCTGAGTATTTTAAATATCAAAAGTCCTGGGGAACCGTCCAAAACAAGAGCCCAAATCCAGCTGTACCTCAACTGCTCCAAAAACAGCCAGATGAAGCACAGTAATTTGGTCTTTTATATTAAAGTAAATTATTTGCCTCCAAATACCGTGTACCTGACAGCTGCTGTGACAAAATCCCCCATCCCAGAAGACAGAAGAACTCAAATTAGGGAAGGTGGGAACATGTTTGCTCCTGGGCGCCACATTGTAACTAAAGGGTTAGTGTGTGTTATAAGGAGTAACAGGAAGGGGAAAGAACTATCTTTCCGCTTCCTGTAATTCCTTATAACCCA
The DNA here is from genome assembly GCF_050947455.1 of Rhinoderma darwinii. NCBI lineage: Eukaryota > Metazoa > Chordata > Amphibia > Anura > Rhinodermatidae > Rhinoderma > Rhinoderma darwinii. The sequence continues at coordinate 11,284,377 of NC_134699.1, read as the reverse complement.
CACTAACCCTTTAGTCACAATCCACCAATAAAATTACACTCCCATCTAAGCCCCTAGTGGCTGTGCAAAAATCTACACCACCCCTATCTTGTGCAAATACACTTCCAAATTTCTCCCGCCAGTCAAGCTGCCTTACTGCACCCCGCTCCATGGCTCCCATTTACACTGGTTAAATGGTGTTTTGTTAATCATGCAACTTTAAATTCATATAGTGGAGGGTCACTAAAGTTCCCATGATCCTCAGGAAGAAACTAGTCCATAGTAGGAAACAAATATATGTACATATGCAGTAAGAAGATTGCACAACCTTCACCCAGATAGTATCATGGATTAATGTCAAATACCAAACCTCGGGACTTCAAAGCTGCCATCCAGTCTTAAGAGCAGCAATGTTGGCTGTCAACAGTCCCCAAGTTTACAGTGCTGGCCATATACAGCCTAATGGCCCATGCACGTGGCATTGCGGTGTTATTGAAACCTATAAGGCCGCACAGTCCCTCCAGGACTATATTACAGACTTGTAGGCATTCTGTGTTGTCACATTATGGTTCTACTAGGCGCCTCCGTGTAAAACCCGTATAAAATCTTGGGCACACATAGGTACGGTATAGGCTCATAGAAGGCTATGGGCTTTATTATCGATCTGTACAATGTGGATTTATAATACGCTCATGTGCATAAGACTTAATTCTCATCAACTCACAGACCACAGTATCCAAGCCAAAGCAAATTTGTTTGGAAGCCATTTCTACTCCAGTCAATTGATGTAATGTTCACCAATGGCAGAAAATATTATGTTGGCTGCTAGACTCCACCGAGTGGCTGAGAGATATTGTATTCCTCTTAGACTTTCATGGTCTAGCATACGCACTAGAAGAACAAATCAGTTTATTAACTGTTATGATTTGGGTGAGTGAATTTGTTTCAGCAGCAGAGTGATGTGGACGAATGAATTAATAATGGGCGCCGTATGCATGGTACAGTATGTATGTATTGATGGCATTCTGCGTTGGTTGAACGCTTTTGATTTATGCTTAGACATTTGTGCTGGCTGGACAAACCATTATCTATTTATGAGAATATGGACCAGAAATTAACATATTATGCCAAAGGCAAATGGTTATTTTTACAAATTTGCTAATATTAACAGGGCATATCATCGGCTTACTGACAGGAACCTGCAATTGAGCAAACAAATGAATTTATTAGTGGGAAAATGGACAGGGGAAATTAATAGATTTATTAATGGCATCATGCACTTAGTAAATTTAATTTATCCAAACATGCATAAATTGAATGAATGGATTCATTGATTTTGCATTTCGTTAATTATGTGAATGAATGAATAAATAAATCTATTTTGCATTTTCCGTAAATGCCGAAGAATTTGAGGACATAACTGATAATAATGTGGCTAGTCCGGCAGGGGAAGGGTAAATGAAGTAATCTTGATAAACAGCCTCTCTGTGCCTACTGAATTTGTAGTGTTTAAAGGATTTGCAAATGCAAGTTATAGGGTCAAATTTTTATTTTCCTAGAGGTAAAAAGCAGTTGGGGGCACAGAATGATCGTCCTAGAAGCCTGGCTCGCAATTGTTACCCAACCGAGAGTCAGATAACTGTATAAAAATTATTCTGACCTGAGGGAATAGAGATGTAGAAGTGGACTCATGTTTAACTGTGCTGGGATCAAACTGCTTTACTGATAACCTTTTATTGATCCACGTCGTCTGCATTACACACCGCCTGGAGCCCCACCAAATGAGCTGGTGATGTTTTCTTAAAACGGATACTACATCATTCGAGGTTATCAAAGTTTAATATATGAAAGCAGACTGAATTATTGTGATTTGTAAAGATGGAAATTGGAAATATGGTTCCCTCCGGGTTGTATTTTTAAAAAAAAAAAAAAATCTTTTAGGGGGGGGTGGTATTTCCAGTGAAGAGTTTCTTTCTATTATTTCTCACTGATATATCTATCTTTTCTGGAATTTAAATAGGTAACAGGCGGCTGGTGGAGCTGTGTGGGAATTGTTTCATTTAAAGAGCGTCCTGTGAAAGAGACTTGGGAATTCAGTATTTTAATATAGTACATTTCGTTTTGCAAAAGTCTTTTACAATTGTAGAAGCTATTTCAGGATTGTAATTTGGTAAAAGCTTGGGAAGGACGCAGGAAGGAGATGCGTAATCCAAAGTAAAGGAAAGTGGATAGTGTTTTGTTTCATTGGCATAGGAAAGGGTTGGCTGGGCTTTGAACCAATCTCAAAGGGCACAAGAAATAGACAATCATTTAATATTCATGAAACGGAATTAAAATTAAACACTAGGGGCCTGTTTTTGCTCTGTTGCTAACATTTATGTGTATAGCACCAACATAGAACACCGTGCTGTACAGAGAATGATGCAGTGCTCTAGGATTGGGGGAGGCCTGTGGCGGTACATGTCAGATGTGGAGGAGGTGGATGGAACCAACCTGAGCTGGGCCCTCCTCTTCTCCATAGGCTCCATTGCGTCCTCTATTGCATGTATGTCCTGGTTTAAATACCCTTTCCTACGCCAAAGCCCGTTTTAGGAGAAGCCCACTTAATCCCTTAGTGACCACCAATACGCCTTTTCATGGCGGTCACTAAGGGGCCTTATGCTAGGCCATCGCCTTTTCACGGCAGCCCAGTCTAAGTCCTGCACGGGTGTCCCGTGGAGGATGGAGCCGGGGCTCTGCTGTCTGATGATAGCTGAGCTCCTGCTCCAACGCCCGCGATCGAAGTTTACTTAAATCGTGGCTGTTTAACCCGTTAAATGCCGCCGTCACTATATGCAAAAACAAATAATTTTAGTTCAAAAGTGTTACTATTGTGCAAAAGTTGTAAAACATAAAAAACCTCTACATGTGTGGTATCGTCGTAATCGTACCGATCCATAGAATAAAGTTAACGTGTTATTTACGCAGCACAGAAAACGGCGTCCATTTAAAATGCATAGAACAATGGTGGAATTTCAGGGTTTTTTTCTAATCCCCCCCCCCCCCCAAAAAAAATTTTTTTTTAATAAAAGTTAATCAAAAAATTATATGTACCCTAAAATTGTGCCATTAAAAAGTCCTATGGTCAGGTGTGGCGCTGTTTCTGGAAGAAATCAACAATCTTTTCCTAATCCTGCACAACCCCTCTAAGTGTATAGGAAAATCATATGACCTTGGAGGGAAAAGGGTGCTCTCCTATCATTGGTGTTTGGTTGTCCTAAAGCTGTGGCTGAAAGAATGGAAAGCTTTGTCTGATTGTCTCGCTTGGTCAAATAAAGAAAGAATACTTGTCTGTGAGGGCAATTGGCACCATGCCTCATATGATTGAGCACATTTGGCAAAATAGCCCAAATCCAGCTTTTCGGTGGTACTTCACATAAAGGCATCTGGTGGTACGTAAATTATACTTACTATCTGTGCACAGAAGTCGGATACCTGAGGGTGCCTGATGATACATGCTACGACTGATTTTTCTGCATGAGAATTGCTGATAATGTTTAAGAAACTCATTTACATTCAGGCTAATGAGCTGTAAAGCTGTTTTTCTCTTATAATATACATACAATGCGCTTAGGGGGAATCGCTCTATTCTCAGCAGCAGAAGAAGAAAGACTATGTTTAATAAAATTCTCCTTGTCATCTGATTAAAGAATGCTTGAACACTTAGAAGCATTATAGAAAGATATAGATACTTCAAGATCCTCAATTCTGTCAATGTATTGTTATCTAGATACCAAAACACTGTGCCACCTCCGCTCTGTGTGTGTGTGTGTGTGTGTGTGTGTGTGTGTGTGTGTGTGTGTGTGTGTGTGTGTGTGCATATTACTACTAATTACCATCATTACTGTACACACAGTGGTTGTCATCCAGGTTTCCACTAACCCTATATGGTATATAAATCTAAATTGTTGTTCATATATGTGCCGACCTTCACTGTAGTTCTGGCATTTATGAACCATGACACTCCATGGCAGTGTATTGAGAGTAGGTACTAAACGTAAATGTCCACCCTTGCACAGCAATTTGTTTTTCTATTCTAAATAAGTCAAAAATTCTTAGCTGATTTTTAATTTATAGGATCTTTTTACATGATGCAGAGCTCCAAAACCCCTACATATACATAGATTTAAATTCTAAAATTCGTGCTGCCTGTAGCCACCAGTAGGAGATTTTCGCAGAGTGTTGATACATTGAACTTAATAATAAGACAGTATGCAGTAAGATCCTAAGCTCCCCCTAGTGGTGGCTGCAGGCAGCCAGAATTGTATATGCAGGGGATTTGGAGCTCTCTATCAACAAAACAAACAGATCTCTGACAACCGTAAAGATATCTTAAGAAATTAATCAGCATAAATCTGTTTTGGACACAGGCAACATGTATGGTAATCCAGTACTTGATGCTTGGCTTAAATTCTGAATCTTTATTGAATGGTTAGAATATAAAAAAAACAATGCCTTTTAAACTATCTATATTCGCTATGCTATGACTTAGGACGAACAGTTCTACATGTATCACTGTGTTCTTTGCTCTTTTAACATTGACGTTTTCAATGAATATTCATCATTTTATGCCATGCAACAGATGGTCAACATTTCATTTATAAAGAAAACCATAAGAGTTCCTGCAGCCATTTCATGTGGAAATGGGTGATACCTCTGGGCACCTACTGTATGGGAAGGATGCCGCTGATCACCTATAAATACTATTATATACTAGAAATATCACCTATAAATACTATGATACTAGATTTATGCTGAGTACGAAGAATGGTACATTCCTGTAATCACTAAAGTTTTTGGAATAGCCTAGAAATATTTTTGTTTGTTATTTAGCCACATTTTTGTTACTGTTCTTTTGGTCAGTGTTTCCTTTAACCTTAAGTTATCCAGTGGGAACATTTACTAATGGAGTTCAGAATGAGAACACTTAATTCAGGCACATTCATCACTGGTCCACTGGAACATATAAGCCTATTTTCTTACAATGGACACACAGGGACAATTTAGTCAGAAACTAATTAACCTAACAGTATGGCTTTGGACTATGAGAACGGGGGGAATTAGACTAAATGGAAGAAAACCATCTATACTGTAGTTTAGAAGAACATATACGCTCCACAAAGATGCCACTTGAGCTTGAATTGAATACAAAGCCTTAATATGTTTTCTATAATTCTAGTTGTCTTGGTAGCCAAATATAGAGTATAGTATAATACTCTACCTATAGTATAATGCACTACCTAGAACATAGGATCCAGAAAAAAAAGAGACAGAAATGTAAATGCTAAATGCACCCTGAGTTGGTTGAAATAATTTAATATTTTCATCCACCATGTGCTTTACTACATCTGACAACCACTCTTTAACAGCTACACACTATAAAACACTAATCAATTGTTATGCAAAATTGATGCCAATCCAAAAAAACATTAAAATTGTCTGCTTTGTACCATTCCTTTTTATTATAAAAGCCCCCTGAAAATAAGCTGATTACAGGGTGTTCCCAGTGCTGAGACCCCCAGCAATCCGCTGTAATCTGCAGGTTAATGGCAGCAAGAGTTTAATTCCCCAGCAGCGCCACCCCAGGGGAGGTGAAGCATTACACAGTTCTCATTGAAATCAATTGGAAGTCTGTGAAACTCATGGATATGTTGGGTCCTCCAGACAGAGAAACTCTTTGCAGTTGCACTTTTCTCAGATAAATTTATGGTGATTTATGGTTTAGGGACTCCCCTCTATTAACTTAGAATGACCTAATAGGGCATTTAAAATTGGGTTTTCTAAACCATACAATCATGATTTATAGATTAGACTCCACAACATAGACATTTTTGGATAAAAGAAGAACATAGGAATTGAGGTTATAAAGTGAGACTGTCGCTCTGAACGAAAATATGGGAATATGCCAACATTCATTTCATGTCATAGGGAAATTGCTGTCTTGTCATGCTGAAATAATATTTGCAGTGGGAAAAACAGATCTCTGAATCAGATTCACTTGCTTTAATATAGCTAGAGTACTGAACATGTAGAGAACACTAAAACAGAGTGTATAATGGTTCATGCTAGAAGACTTACAGCACTTTTACAAGCTCTAGTCTCATCGAAGGACAAATTTACCATTACGGGAAAAAAGGCCGCTGCCCTGGGGGTGCCCTGGAGTTAGAGACATCTGGCTTCAAGCTGTAAAGAGTAAATGGAAACATTTAAGTCTGTTTTCACTACTTTGCTCTACTTCTGCGGATTAGTTTGCTCAAAATTGTCTTTTAAACTTCTAGTGTCACATCACTGTAATCTCAATCTGACGGACTGTAGACACTAAGTAAAAATTCAGAATTTTTATTTGTGCCCATTTTAATACATCTGATTAGTCGGTCTTTCGCTTTTCCTTTTGTATTTAATTTCGTAAATGCCACTTTGGATGACTTATGTCCCTCCAGAGTGGCATAATGGGGTAACTGTGACTTTATTTACCCTAAATTAACAGTAAAGGGTCAAGAAGATGTTGGGTTACTGATGTTCTTCACGGATCCCCTATTTATCAAGTAACCTAGATTCCGTTCACAATGGTGTCATGGGTCACATTATTACAGGATCCATGAGCCATAAGCAATAGGTTCAAGGTTTTTTTTTTTTGTTTTTTTTTTTACTGAGTACAATAACATAATAGACTATATTAGGGACAACAAAGGGGAACAGACTCGTGACACCAATGGGAACAGTTTTTTCTGTGTGCAATTGTCATTAACTGCACTTTGGTATTAGGATGCCAGCAGAATTATGAGTGCAGCTGTGGATGTCATTGGAATATAAGGGATGACCTAACTCAAAATCAGTACATGGTAAATAAAACGGAGTATCTGTAAAGTTACTCAACAGTTTGTTAATTTTCCTATAAAGCCTGGATGGATGGGAATTCTAGCAGCAAATTGAATGGATCACTCGTCAAAGTGCATTTGTCACCATCCCATCTATAATATATCACAGTCGGCTTTGCACTAAGTAGTCTGTTTTTATTTTATGTACATATATAATTGTTTGACGTACACCCTGGAGTTTGCACATTTCTCATGTCTCTATAATAGAAAGCGCATCTTCCTCCAATTCTTTGAGAATTAATGATTTTTCAATTGCAACCTCTGCAGTGCGGGCGGAACTGTTTTCTCACTGTTGCTTCCAGATACGAAAATGAAAGGATTACTTCACAGGATTGTAATCCATATGTCAATGCTACAGCTCATTAGAAGATCCAGGGTCTGCTATAGCATAGAAAACACAGTATTAGGGAATGTCCTGCTTCTGTCTCGTGCTGTTGTCGCACCTGTTGCGCTGTTTAAAAGTCCTCCAAACCCGTAACATAGGCTATAAACATAACTGTAAAAGGGAAAACCACTTCATGAGCCTAATTGTACAAAGGACTTTGTTTTACCATGCAAAGTATATTTGGATGCTTTAAATGTAATTCTACTCCGAGACATTGGGGGCATTGTTTACTTCTGAGATTTGTTTCTGGGATTTGCACCCAAGGGTGGACTGTCTGGTGTCTCTAAAGTGTCTGGTCATGAGACGTTTTGGTATGTGGGGGCAATATACTTCCTGGATGCTGCTGTTAAGACATGGTGTGAGGGGCCTGGTGGCCGCCTTTTGGCTGTGTGGGGTACAGTGCCATGTAGAGCCACTATTTTATTAATTGCCATACACATGTATCATAATTTACATATCAGAGCCTGCATTTGTAAATGTAAAAATTCTAGGGTCCATTTGTTGCCGCTAGGGGGTGCATACAGGGGATGGATTTATACTTATTTCATTCAGTTGTATACATGCTCTTCCAGGGACGCTGCATGTGATAGAGATGGCACTTCCACCCCTTATACTGTCATTGCTTTTACCAGCAGAAGCGATTCATGAAAACATTGTAATGATAGATACTCTTTGAAAAAAATTCAACAAATAGTGTCTCTAGGATTGAAACATATTTCATTATTTTTTTTTTCCCATCAGTCAGACTTTTTAGGTTTTGAGTAGAGTTCGATAATTTTTTTTCCCCCTTAAGGTTCTTTTACACGGCCAGATAACATGTCAGTTGGCACTCTTTTTCTCCTCTTACATGGCGCAATGATCGTGAGTGTGGGGACAGACTATCGTTAATTTGTCACCATACAGTTTGCATCTTGTTGGCACCACATCTCCCGTTAACACAATAATTATTTTTTTTTTGGCCGCATGAAATATCCGATCAGCCAGCTAACGAGCATTTGCTCATTTGTTTAACGACAGCTGGGCATGTTGCACGGGCCGATCATTGGGAACGAGCATTTAAAAGTGTGGTCATTTGCCTGATCATCGGCCCGGGTGAAAGAGCCCTTACTTGTTAAAGGGGAATTCCAGCATTAGGAAAAAAGCTCCACTCTTGTAGCAATGGGTCTGAGCAGCCCATGGACAAGGGTGGCCCTGTTTCTAAAAAAAAAACAAAAAAAAAAACACCCTTTTTTTTAATCCTGGACAACCCCTTTAATTAATACCAAGATTTGTTTACAGTCAGTAATATTACAAGTCTGTCGACAAAAATATGTAAAGAAAAAAACACTCAAAATTCAAATCAGAAGTACCGGCTACATAGTTAATGCACGGATTTAATCTGAAACCAGATCAAAAAAGGTACGGAATCCTTGAAAGTTCTAAGAATAAACTTGGGAACACTTTCTTTCTTTCCTTTAGCATTAGTTTTAGTGCGGATGATATATGTGGTGTCAAAGGTCTATCCGTGGATCATTTCAGTTGTACGTATAGCGAGATTTTTTTATTTAAAAGGTTAGAGTTGAGGTTTGAGGAGTATCAAACGAGAAGACGGCTTCAGAGGCACGAAATGATGAGAGGGAAAGGTTTGATGTGTCAGAGTTGAGATAAAATGTTCAGGTACCAGAGATCTTTGCGCAGAACCTCCGAGACACGCTCAAGTTGTACACAGGGGCTCAGTATTAAAGCATGTGTGTGTGTGTATATATATGTATATATATATATATATATATATATATATATATATATATATATACAGTACGTTATATTTCTATTCAGCTTTGTTTCAGGATTCGGGTGAGCCCTTAGGTCATTTTGTAATTTTAGACTTCAAGGGGTTGTACAGGATTATAAGAAAGGGTCTGTTTTTTTCCCTCAAACCGCGCCACTACTGTCCATAAGCTGTGTCTAGTATTTTTTTTTTATATATATATAAAAATCTGATTGGTTCAACTTTCTAAATACTTTTTATTAAAAATAATTTTTACTTTCTGAAATACAGCTGTTTTGTGTCCTGTATACAGAGCAGCTGTCAGGTCAGCGGCACTGTCCGGTTCAGTGTCAGCGGGTCCTGCGTCTCTGACACACAGGATCCACCTGTTATCGATCACATCTAAGTTGTGAACTTAGATGTGATTGGTAACTGCTTGATCTTGCGCGTCAGTGATGCAGGACACGCTGACACTGAACCCGTCAGTCCTGCGGAACTGACGGATACAGGTTTCAGTGCTAGATACAGCTGCTCTGCATACAGGATACAAAGCTGCTGTATCTCAAAAAGCAAAAATAATTTTTAATAAAAAGTATTTAGAAAGTTGCACCAAACAGGACATTTTTATTAATGAAAAAAACCAAAACGATTTCAAAAGAGTACATAGCTTTAATATGCCCCCCTATGTAAAGACAGCATATCACAGCTTATTTCATGAGGAGAGCGCTGCTGCCGCCTCTCCTCGCGCACCTCTGCGGTGACTGACAGGCTGCTGTGTATACACGTATAGTGCATTTAGAGAAGCTATGGGGCTATAGATTTCTGAATACAGTATGCCCCGATTGTGAGAAACCATTGATACATTAATCTTTAATATAGATATAATATATACAGTAATGAGAAGGTGAGTAACATTGTAAACACATTCCATGATTTGCTTGTATTGATCTTGAGTTACAGCCTTTATTATACTCCAGAGCTGTATTCCCAATTCAGTTGCTTGCTACTGGAAACAGTTGACAAGCTCAACAACAGGCCGACCCTTAACAGCTTAGCTGAGCTCCTACAATACAGTGGTAAAATAGTTTTCTCTACAACAGATTACTATATAGTGATATAGTGCCAATTGTAAAGACAACACATGTCAGAATCAAATCACCAGAGCAAGCTCTGTGTATACATTCACCTAGCAAGGACGTATTACTGGGAGATTGCAGCTTTGAAGCCTGAATGTAAATGCAGCTCTGATCTGAAATACAGGATCAGCACAAGATTAGTAATGTAATTTCTCTGTAATTCACAGTGAGGAAAACAACGCATCCCGTTTATAAATACATAGCTCCCAGTAAACAATAATTATTTGCGCCCCCTAGGGTTTGAGTTCTTTCTTGCACACATTCTCTCCGGAAATGCAGTGGTTAAATTCTCAGTTCTTACATTTCTTATTTCAATCCTTGGCATGACGGTGGAAATGTGTGTCAGTGTCAGCTTTCCTTGAACTTGGTAGCAGTAGATTTACTACTGTAATTGCTCCATTCATTCAATAGTATTGAAATACCTGTGAGCTGCATATCGCTGCAGGGGATCCGTGCTCTAAAGTACAACCTAATTAATGAACCTGTGGGCACTCCGGAGCACATTACTTCTGCTGCTCAGCTTCCTCCCATACAGATCACTTCTCTCGCTCCTACTCTCTTTTCTACTTCCTGCCATTGACTCTGCCACTCGCGCATTCTCATCAGACGGGCTCACGCTGGCCATTTCCTCTCATCACATTACATTATTATTGTATAGAGCTGTCTCCTGGGGGTCATTTATAAAGAATATAACAGCACCTGGTTTATCAATATTCAGCTTGTTACATGATCCGCCACACATGGCTTAGTTAGCGCTAGCTAGGCTGATGACAAAGAAAAACAAATGCTAGTAAAAAAAATTCAATACATCGAACAGAAACGGCAATCTTTGCATTTTTTTTCTTTTAACAAAAAAGAATTGTCGTTTGTTGGTAAACTCCATGTTCTGCCTTCCTTCCCGCCTGACTACCCTTATATTACCCAGCGCCAGCAATTACGTTTCCAGCTGAAAGCATCGTAGTGATTGGCACTGTTACCTGTTTGAACTGCTGCAGGAACAGCCATGAATCTTGCAGCCTATGCCCAGCACTATAATATTAACCGGCAAGGGGCACGCAATAGATCACAACCTCCGGCAAGATATGGAAGTTCTGAGCAGGCTAGAATACATGATTATGTTTGGCTTGCCAGGATGCAAAATGGCAGCCGAGTAACCGAAAAGGAAATGAGGCTGAGCGCTAATAAATGAAAACAAATCACTACTAGCTGAAGCAGATGCAGAAGTAGAAGTCGCACCTGGACCCTGGTGCCTTAGGGGGTCTGAAGGTCCCTCATCCACACATGAAGACTACTATAAATGGCACATGACGGTTGGTGGGCCCTTTTACAGATTTTACATTGGGGTCCAATACCTCGAACAGCCAGTTCCTTCTAGCGAACCGCTTCTTGTTTGACGCATGTTAAAGTTTTTGTACTGTTTTTCTTTTGTGTTTTTTACATAGCGTTTTTTTTCCCCATTAAAGTGGTTTTCCTATAGTCGTTATTAATCACCTATCCACAGCAGGTGATAGATATCTGGTCAGTTGGATTCCGACTGCTGGGAATCACACTGATCCCGAGAACGCGCTTACTTGGTCATCCCTGAGCCCTCCATATGAATGAAGCGGTGCTGTGCATGCTCGGCCACCAGCAGGCGCATAGAAAGGGAATGGACGATGGCCGAGTACTGTTCCATTTAAATAGGGCGCACAGGGACGGCCAGGAAAGCCCGTTCTTGGGATTGCTGGGTGTCCCAGTGGTTGGACTGTTACGGATCAGATATCGATTATGGAAAACTCCTTGAAGGTCAAAAGATCGCCACAAAAATCTCCACTAAAACTGCTCACTTAGACCATGTGTGCTTGGTTATAGCTATACACAGATTTTTTTTCTACAAATTGCATGACAAATGCAGTCAATAGGAATACATTGAGTTGCATGTACATGCAACTTTCTTCAGATTTTCATGCAGACGCATGGCAAATATATCAATAAGAGCTCGTTCACACTACTTTATTATGGTTTCGTCCATGAGCAGTATATTTAGTGCCGAGGACGGGATCAGGATTAAAACTTTTTATTGGAACTAAATATACAACTCCTGCATGAAGCCCTAATATGGCCGTGGGCACAAAACCTAAGGGCTTATTCAGACGAACGGGATATACGTCCGTGCAACGCGCGTGATTTTCCCGGACCTATATTAGTCTATGGGGCAGTGCAGACAGTTGCGTGATTTTTACGCAGCGGGAGTCCGCTGCGAAAAAGTCACGACATGTCCTTTCTTTGGGCGTATTTCGCGCATCACGCACCCATTGAAGTCAATGGGTGCGTGAAAAGCACGCATGCCACACGGAAGCACTTCCGTGGGACCTGCGTTTTTCACGCAACAGCTGTCAAACTATGAATGAAAACAGAAAAGCACCACGTGCTTTTCTGTTTACAAACATCCAAACCGAGTGTCATAATGATGGCGGCTGCGCGAAAATCACGCAGCCGCGCATTATACGCTGATGACACACGGAGCTGTTAAGTGCCTTTTGCGCACACAAAATGCCGCGTTTTTTGCGTGCCCAAAACGCACACGCTCGTGTGAATCCGGCCTAAGGGTGTGTGCACCCAATCGTGGTCAATTTTATTTTTTTGCCATCATTTTCAGAAAAAAAAACAGCAAAAACGCGGTTTTGCTGTGATTTTTCAAAAGTTGCGTCAAATACCTCAATTTGACTGCGGCGTGTGAACACAGTCTTTGAAAAACATGGGCTACAGAAAAAGCTGCACACATGTTGAGTGCAAATTTCCCAACAGTTCTTAATGTATCTGTCTGTTGCGCCATGCTGTATTACAGAAGTATTCTCCGTCATCATATGGGGGGCACACAGAGTGCCTATGTGTCTGTAATCTGTGACTGTAGGTTCTCCATGTGCTCCTCTGCATGAACCCTAAGATTGTATTCAGATATTAGTCTGGCGTGGCACGGCACATCAAAAATTTATGATGCAGACTCTTTCCAGTCCTAATGATTGTTTCTTGCAGTGGGCACATATGTTCTCTGATCACAAATGTAGGCAAGGTCCAGTTAAACGCTGCAGATAAAGGATTTATGCCTCCGCAGCTTATGAGATCAGTCTATTCTGTTAAAGGAATCACCCCGGTTAGTTATTTTATGGGATTACAGAAGCTGTAAGTGGATTTGAAAATATTGATCATACAATTCATTAGGCAGTTTGTATAATTGGGAGAGTTGGAGATATTACTGTTTTAATGTAATTACCGGTGCAGAATTTTATTTTTTGTCTAGAATAAGCATTTTCTATCCCCCGGGCTTGTTTGTGTATTAAATCTCTGTTTTTATTCATTTTAAGTTGAAAGCTAAACTCGTTTGTGAAGTAAAATCTCAAATATACTGTTTACATTTTATTTAGATGAAATCCTTTTTCAAACATGCGCTAAATGATTTTAAAGCGTCTAGCTTTTGCTTTCCGCTGCTGGAAATAATTTTACTATGTTGTTTTGCATTGTAACGTTGCCTCCAACCTTTATAACAATGTCTCTTTTTGCACGGTGATCTTGATTCACTCTATTGTTGCAATATTATTGCTCAGCTACTGCGAATAAAGTTAATTCATCCTTTCTTCCACTCTCTACACTAATGCAGGTGGAGTCATTGTATTTTATTCATGAATTCAGGTTGGATCTGATTTTACAATGTAGCTTGTTAGTGTGGGTGGAGCTATTGCTTTAATGTTTTCTATAATATAGCAGAGAAGAGTTCATCACATGCAGCAGAGTAGAGTTTGTCTTTTGGCATAATTCACTGTGATTTGATAAAATGTTGTCCATGTCTTTTCTTAGTATAAAGCTCTGTTCATATCTGCTTCAGAGGGTCCGTCGTTTTTTTCCAGACAAAATAGTGTGCAATGTAGCATCCGGCAAAATGACCGACACCATTAAAGTCAATGGATTCTGTTGGGCGCCATTGCAGTCCGTGATTGACACGGTGCTTCCGGTTTTTGGTTGTTCTGCTCCTATAACAGAGCTGAATAATGGAAAGCTTTGACGCAGATGTGAGTGAAGCCTTACAGTGGAGATCTTTTATTAATTGCCAAAAATGGGAGGAAGTCCTGCTTTCCTCTCCTGGCATTTGTTCTGGTCTCTGGCAAGAAAAATATGGTACTCGCAGACCATTAATGTAGAGATGTGAATGTTCCCCAATTTTAAATTCCATTTAGTTTATTTCTTAATTTTACTAGGTACAAAATTCTGAGATTATGATGAATTTCATAATATATCTTTATAGTTACCAGTGCTTAGTTTTTATGATACAGAGCTCCAAATTCCCTGCTTCCCTACATAGAGCCATACAGTCAAAAGATAACATTCTGGCTGCCTGTTATAACCACTAGGGGAGCTTACTTCAAACAACTTATACATTGAAATCAATAATCAGACAGTATGCAGTTAGCTCCTCCTAGTGGTGGCTAAAGGTAACCTAAATGTTTAACTCTATGCCGGGCTTTGAAGCTAGGGTTATAAAGAAGTTTCTACACTCAGGAGTTTTTACAGACTGATTTGACCATTAATAAATGGCAAAATCCTGCATGACATCCCTATATATTGAGTCCAAAATATTATTAACATATGGACTATAAACGACAAAGCGTTGTATTAGGCTGGGTTCACACGACCTATTTTCAGACGTAAACGAGGCGTATTATGCCTCGTTTTACGTCTGAAAATAGGGCTACAATACGTCGGCAAACATCTGCCCATTCATTTGAATGGGTTTGCGACGTACTGTGCAGACGACCTGTTATTTACGCGTCGTTGTTTGACAGCTGTCAAACGACGATGCGTAAAAATACAGCCTCGTCAAAAGAAGTGCAGGACACTTATATACATTATATGCAGGACACTTCTTTGGACGTTTTTGGAGCTGTTTTCTCATAGACTCCAATGAAAACAGCTCCAAAAACGGACGTAAAAAACGGCGCCAAAACGGCACGAAAAACGCAGCGAAAAATGCGAGTTGGGGTATGTTCACACGTAGTCAACAAAAACGTCTGAAAATCCAGAGCTGTTTTCAAGGGAAAACAGACCCTGCTTTTCAGACGTTTTTTTACCAACTCGCATTTTTCGCGGCGTTTTTTACGTCCGTTTTTGGAGCTGTTTTCATTGGAGTCTATGAGAAAACCGCTCCAAAAACGTCCAAAGAAGTGTCCTGCACTTCTTTTTACGAGGCGTAATTTTACGCGTCTTAATTGCCGTACGACGCGTAAAATTACGCGTCGTGTGGACAATACAGCGTTATACCCATAGAAAGTAATGGGCAGATGTTTGACGACGTATTTGAGACGTATTTCCAGACGTAAAACGAGGCAAAATACGCCTCGTATACGTCTGAAATTTGGCCGTGTGAACATACCCTTGGTCAAAAAACGTCTGAAAAGCAGGGTCTGTTTTCCCTTGAAAACAGCTCTGGATTTTCAGACGTTTTTGGTCACTACGTGTGAACATACCCTAAGGTTCTCTGCAATATTGTACAGGTGGCTTGCAGAGATTGACGTACATGCTGCAGAAACAGCCCCATTCAGATGTAAGGAATATATTTTTAGTCCCAGAAATTTCTGCAAGACATCTACCACGTGTGAATATGTTACCAGGTTGGTACTTAATGTTGATGACTAATTGCTGTATTGCAGCCTTGTGCATATTGTTTTGTAAGGCTAAGTTCACACTACCGTCATCTTCCGTTTAGGTCTCTTCCGTCAGAGGAAAAGATGACCGAAAGTCCAAAAGGAAAGCATCGCTTCCGTTTGAATTTCCATGGATTTCAATGGTAATTCTTTTGTTTCAGTTGCATTCCATTTGCCTTCGTTCGCTAGGTTTCCGTTTTTTTCACGGAAGCAAAAGTACAGTCTGCAACACTTTTTCTCATGTGAAATAAATCGGAAACCTAGCGAACAGAGGCAAACTGAATGCAACTGAAACAAAAGAATTACCATTGAAATCCATGGAAATTCAAATGGAAGCGATGCTTTCCTTTTGGACTATCGGTCATCTTTTCCTCTGACGGAAGAGACCTAAACGGAAGATGACGGTAGTGTGAACTTAACCTAACTATTGGTAGATTATAAGGTTTTTGTTTTTTTACTGCTTTGTTATCATAAGTAAGAATAATATAATTCCATCAGTAAGTAACCTTGGCAAAATATGATGTCTCAGAGTTCTCCTGCTTGGTTATTCCAGGCAAGATAATGTCACATTGTTTTATTAGACGTTACTGTAGGTGGAGATAGAGTTATAAAGTTTTATTGCGCCGTTAACAAGGCCGGAGATCGTGTTTCAGCGCTGTATTGCCAGAGACGAGATATAGCGACATGGGGTCACTTGGTCATAATGCTAAAGTTAAAAGAATTTCAAAATTGTTTAAGCTCAAAAGAGCCTCTCAACCAAAATAATAAAACAGGGTTAAGTCATAAATGTTTCTCTTTTCTTCATGCGTGCTATATTTCACAGGTTAGAGCAGCAGCTTGTGCCTCCGGAGCTCCCTGCTTTTCCTATACTTACTTTGGACACATAGTCAGTTGCTCACCTTCACACAAGTACACACAAGCCTCACCTCCCCTCTCCATGGCTGGCATTGTATAAACAAAGGAATTATCTAGGTAGGCGTAAAAGTGTTCTCCCATGAAAAAAAAAATATTTTACATTTGTAGTATTAAATGGCGTCCTTCATATTAATGTCTGACTATGAAATGCATGGATTTGTTGGGTCCGCTAGAAGGAGAGCTGCTCTGGGATTTTGGAGGACCCCCCCTCTATATGCCCTAATAGGTCATATGAATTGTCTCTAAAACCTTTTATCTAGTAAATTTTTAGCACTTTATTAAAACATTTTATCACTTAGGCGAATTTCACACTACCGTTAATATACGTTTACCTCTCTTCCGTCAGACAATCGAAAGATTAAATGGAAAGAAACAGTTCCGTTAGAATTACCATTGATTTCAATGGTAATTCTTTTGTTCAGTTGCTTTACGTTTGTCTCCGTTCGCTAGGTTTCCTTTTTTTTTTTTTGACGGAAGCAAAAGTGCAGTTGCAGAACTGTTTGTTTCCGTGAAAAAAATAATAATCTTTCGATCCTCTGATGGAAGAGAGGTAAACGTATACTAACGGTAGTGTGAAAGAAGCCTTGCAGTAGTTTTCTAGTAAGATCTTTCCTTAGGGGTCATACTTAGGCTGGGTTCCCACAGGTTTTATAGGTCTTCTCTCATGGTTCCAATTCTGATTTTAGCGTACAAAATGCATGCAAAATCTGCAGCAAATCTGCACTGTGGGAACCCAGCCTTAGGCCCTGTTTGCACAGTTTCTTGCCGTGGAAACCGTGTCGGAAAACAAGGCAAAAAATGGGCAAAATCACCTCCCATTGATTTCAATGGGAGGTGGAGACGTTTTTTTCCTGGCAGTCGAAAAAACGCTTGCGGGAAAAAGAAGCAACATGCCCTTTCGGCGTTTCCGTCTCGGACCTCCCATTGACATCAATGGGAGGCAGAGAAAGCGTTTTTGACTGCGTTTTTTTTACGTGGCGCTCAATGGCCACGGCCGAAAAACACGGCAAAGACACTGCAGGCAGGTCAAAACTCTGTGTGAACAGGGCTTTAGTGTGTTTTGGGCTTTTTATCTTTTTTTTTATGTAAACTCATTACAAATATTCTGTTAAAATGTGCTTATATTTTGTTTTTTTCGAGGTCTAGATTCATGTGGAGTTGAGGTTCACTTACAGCTCGAGGTTTGGACAGACACGTCTTTAGTCCAGCTCTTCCATGGGCTCAATGCTGTCACATGAATAACGAGTGCAATATATCGGCCCGTGAATGCTACTGTCGTAGAAATTGTAACACTTCATTGGTTTGCATTGGCGTAGTTTGCTGGTCAAGGGAATTGTGTAGATTATGGTCTGGGCTCCATCGCTGTGTGTATATGAAACTCTGGGCTATTTTGAAACCCCCAGAGCCTCTCTCTGTCTGTGGCCTGCGAGACCCATGCCATTTAAGTTAGCATCTTCGTCTGTGAAGCGAGATATAATAGGTTCCCTCAGCAAGTTTTCCCTTCTAACTGAGAACTGCAGAGCGTATTCAGACCCAGTGATGTCTGCGGCCATTATTACTGAGAGAGATATCAATTAGGAGCCGTGTGTATCTTGCAAGCATCAGATTGAAGAACACAAACTTTATTGACTATTTGTCTCGAATCATCAGCATCTTCCCTAGAGATATGGCATCCGCATAACAACAGAGATGAATTCTGTGTTTCATTCCTCTTCAGACAGCTTATGTATATCTAGGAATTAGGATATTGTTTCATGGCACGATCTATACACAAGAGACATGGAGACCGGCAGAAGGAATTCATTACATAGAGCCAATTTCTTCCCTGGAATTCTAAGTAGCTTGTGCTGTAATGGGACCAGCCACGGCGACAATGCCCTGCCTATAAGTTTATGCTCTGATTTTGGGTAGGTATGTTAAAAAGAGGCTCCTTATCGTAGAAGACCTTAGTGTCTCAAAGGATAGGTGTGACCAATGTTCTTTTTTATTTAATTTTATTTATATTTATTTATTTATATAATTTTATTTATATAAAATCTATATAATTTTTTATTTATATTATTATTATTATTATTTTTTTATTATTATTATTATTATTTTACTTTATTTTCTTTTGGGAGAGCGATGCCTCCCTCTATGGATCTTTGTATTGTTGGCTGAATTTATGTGCAAAGAAATGAGGACTATATTGTGATTTATTTGTTACATAATAGTTCTGGCCATATTTTGATTACCAAAAAAAGTATATAACAACTCTTTCTGGATAATGACTGTTAGGCCCCATGCACACGACCGTGTTTTTGCGTCCGCAATTCCCCCGCAAATTCACGGGAGAATTGCGGACCCATTCATTTCTATGGGCCCATACACACTATCCGTGTTTTCACGGGTCTCCGCATGTCCGCAAATCCGTGCCGCAGAAACTCAGGACATGTCTTATTACGGGCCGCAAATTCGATGCGGACATGCCAATAGAAGTCAATGGGCCCGTGGAAATTGCGGATACACCTCCGTGTGTCATCCGCAGTTTGCGGATTTGCGGAAATGTTGCTAGGCGACGACCGGGAATGAGTTCTGTCGTCATCCTGTTTTACCTAGGCTTTTTTTTTTTCATCCGCATCACATACGGATGAACTGCGGATGACATTTCACGGAACACGGTCCTGGAATTTGCGGACCAGAAAAACACTACGGTCGTGTGCATGAGGCCTTACTTTCTTTAATAATGCATGTGCATTGTATACATATTTCAGCTTAGCTTAAATGCTTATATAACTCAATACTTTTCAGTATGTAACTGATTAAAATATTTAACACAGGTAATGTACCCTTTAAATGCCTATGATATAAATATAGGTACTTTTGAGAATATGTCTGATTGTCTCTGATGAAGTCCCAGCTGGGATGAAACGCGTTAGACAGACTGTTGCACGGTGTTGAGAGACGTCATCACACCGTTTACTTCCGACGTGACTGCTTGCAGCGCCATGCCACAAACCATGCTGGTTTCTTAGAATCAAGCTACCGCTGACCTTTATGATACATTTTCTACCCTTGAACCTGAGGGAAAAACGTTTGATACTACACAAAACGAGGCATAATCATTAGAAGGGTATTTACCTGTGATTCCTCACTTGAGGGAGTGGACTTGCATGCATGCGGTAATTACAACCCTGTCCTCCTGTCTCTTGGGTTCCGGAGCTGGTCCACTTCGTTGCGAGGTTGAGGTGAGGAGGGAGACTTACTCCTAAGACAACTGGGAGCCGTGCTATGGGTCAGGAAATCCTATTGCAGATCGTTATCTTCAGTAGCCACAGCAAGTCTTTGTGAGTGTTAACAGATGGACTCTGGACTGACGATCTCCTAACCAGATGAGTATATTCAATCTAATCTAGGTCTCATATATGTGCTTATCTTCAACTCCCGCTTGCTGGCTATAACTTGTCTCCTCTACTCAATTTACCCTCAATATGCCTGACAGGCTCCATGTGCTTAAAGGAACAGTGTCATCACAAATTATTTTTTTATATGTTAAAGATGTTAGTGCTTTATTAAAAACGTTTATATTTATTTGTGTGTTTGTGTTTTACTTTTTCTTATTTTTACACTTTTTCTTCCCTATGGGGGCTGCCATTTTTTGTTCCATTTCTGTATGTGTCGATTAACGACACATACAGACATGGAATACGGCAGCCACAGTCCCATAGGGACTGCGAACGGCTCCCGTCCCATTCACTTGTGTGTACGGCGTCTGTGTGGGAACTGCGCATGCGCCGCTCCCACACAGTCCAATTTGAAATTGGCGCCGTCCGGCGCCATTTTCCTGTGGACCGGAAGTCGCGGCCGGACAGTAATATTACTACTTCCGGTCGCGGCTTCCGGACTTGTGCACTTGGACCAGCGGCAGCAGACGGAGCGGACGGGCCGGAGGGAGCCGCGGCGGCAGGAGCAGGTAAGAGATTTTAATGTATGTTCGTGTTTGTGTGTGTTTACTACTGTATGTAAACCTACTACACTGTGTGTTAGCTCAAAAAATGGCGACACACAGTGTAGGAGGTTACACCGTTCAAACCCCTCGTTTATCCCGGCACTAGCCAGGATAAAGGAGGGGGGGATGCTGAGAGCTCACTAGAGCGAGGGCTTTTTACCCAATTTTGCAATGCTGCAATTTTGGGAATAGCTCCATCTAGTGACCAGAAATGGGAAATATTATAAATTAGAATTAATTTATAATATTTCCTGACTCGTGAAAAAAATAAAATGTGAACAATGTTTAATCACCCACACACTAAATGTTTAATTAAAAAAAAAAAAAAACATGTTTTTCTGGCAACACATTCCCTTTAAGTCCTTCTAGTTCTAAAAGGGTGATATATTTACTCTCTATTTGTGCACTGCATATGTTTTCATTGGATATGTTTATACAAATTATGTGACCTTGTTTCCATATATTGTTGGGTGAATGCATTCACTGGTTACATTCTTCATGAATTGTTACTATTTGTAATAGCAATGTTCTCTTGCGCTTTATAGAATATTTTTCCTGGCCAGGTAGCTTTTATTATTGTGTCTTCTTTATATCATTTTTTGGTATTTCCTCACGGGAATTGGTCTGTGGTATGACTTTTTTTCCCCTTTTTTTTACTACTCCATTAATAAATTATTTATTCTTATTACATACCCATGTGAGTGCTTGATATATCCTGGATGGTCTTTTTGTTTTTTCTTTTCTGCTTTAATTACTAGGATCGCACCGTGTGGCATTCGGTCCACAAAATTTCTTGGGTTATTGGATATCAAATCTTCCCTTTTTTTTCGTGACCAATGTTGGTTGTACTATGACCCGGAATACTAGTAGGCCTCTTGTTAATCAGTTAATGACCCATTACCAATTTTAGGACTGTGCTGGTTGAACCGCTGTAAAATAGTTACAGGTTATGTGTTAAAGGGGTTATGTGGGGACCAAAAATTATTATCTGTCTAGACACTGCAGTATGTCATACACTCGCTAATATACATTCCGGTCCCCTCTTGCACTGATTCTGTGATTTTTAT
This sequence comes from Rhinoderma darwinii, assembly GCF_050947455.1. Lineage (NCBI taxonomy): Eukaryota > Metazoa > Chordata > Amphibia > Anura > Rhinodermatidae > Rhinoderma > Rhinoderma darwinii. Next base: position 11,262,568 of record NC_134699.1, on the reverse strand, counting down.
TACGCTGCCCGGGGACGGAAGTCTAGTTGCACAGTCGTCTTTGATGACGATACGACTCTACATCACGTGACCGACCCCGCTGTACTCTATGTACAAGCAGTAGCAGTAGTACAGCGAGTATATAGAGTACAGCGGGGCCGGTCACATGCCGAACAGTCGTATCGTCCTCAAAGGAGGCTGCGCAACTAGATTTCTGATCCCCCGGCAGCGCTATAAAATCGATGAAAATCTCTGAATCAACGCGACGGGGGACCGGAATGAATATATGTGAGTGTTTTCACACACTGCAGTGACTACACTGCTAAAAAATGTACCCAAGTATTTTTTGTATTAGTATGATTTTTTTTTTGTAAGGCTTTATTTGAATATATTTTTATTATAAAACTTTTTTTATAAGCTGAAGAAAATAATTTGTAGAAACAAATTACATTGAAAAGTGGTCTTCTAGGAAGGTGGCCTTCTCAAAGAGGATGGGCAGTAAGCATAGTATACGGTTGAACAGGAAATCGGTCACAAGAAATGTGGTCTTCTCAAAGAGGTGGACATTTCGAGAGGTTTCACTATATATAAATCATTTAAAGTATTCTTAAAATCCAGTCTATGGTCTGGTCTGGGATATTACATGTGTAGGTTAGTGTTTTTGGGTTAGAGCCAGATCTATGGATAGAGTTAGTGGTGATGTTAATATTTAATTTTTGCATTTTATTATATTGATTCCTCTTTGTCTCTTTTGGATTTTCTGTCCAAAACCATATACTCCTATTAAAAAACCCAAGGTCCTGCAATGCTCATAATCCGTAAGCAGTACCCCGCATCCTGGACAGCAGGCTGCCCTGGTAACATTAAACAATTCCTTTGGCATATGCCGATCACATACAGGGAAGTCCGAAATCACCACTGAACGTAAAGGGGTTCTTTGCTTTGAAAACTCTCTACTTGTTAGAAGGGTCAATTGACAATAAGCAGATCACACCGTGTCCCCTGCTGTAACCCCTAGCCATCAGCTGTAATCTACGGTGAAACCTGGCTGTAAGTGTTCAATTTCCCTGCAGCGCCACCACAGGGGAAATTAAGCATTACACAGTGTCCATTCATATCAATAAGTTGTCAGAATGAGACAGGACAGGTCCAGGTGCTCTTGGTAACTTGTCTTCACTCTGCCCAAGAGATAAGGATCCTGAGCAGAGGACCCCTCTCTATTAACTCAAAATTCACTAATAGGATATATGAAAATGTGTTTTCTAAATTGGACAACCCCTTTAAGGAAAGGTATTGCTTGCATCCACAACATCTCGCAGTGCTGCTTACTTCCCGCTTCATGACGCAATAGTACTGTACATCGCAGTGAGCGGTTCGTTCCTGTGAACCATCCTACTATTACATCATGGTGATTGTCCCGCCACAGTAGCTTGCAAATCGAGAGCACTGTAGACTGATATACTAGTCCTTCTCAATGAATTAGAATATCATCAAAAAATTTATTTATTTCAGTAATTCAATTTAAAAAGTGAAACTCATATATTATAAAAGATTAATTATATTATAAAAGATTCATTACACAAAGCGTGATCTATTTCCAGCATTTTTTATTTTAATGTTGAACATTATGGATAACCGTTAATGAAAACCCCAAATTTAGTGTCTCAGAAAATCAGAATATTATATAAACCCAGTTTCAAAAATGATTTTTAATACCGAAATGTAGGCCTACTGAAAAGTATGTACAGTCTATGCCCTCAATACTTGGCCGGGGCTCCTTGTGCATGAATTACTGCATCAATTCGACGTGGCATGGGGGCGATCAGCCTGTGGCACTGATGAGGTATTATGGAAGCCCAGGTTACTTTGGTAGCGGCCTTCAGCTCGTCTGCATTGTTGGGTCTGGTGTCTCTCATCTTCCTCTTGACAATACCCTATAGATTCTCTATGGGGTTTAGGTCAGGCGAGTTTGCTGGCCTATCAAGCACAGTGATACTGCGGTTATCAAACCAGGTATTGCTACTTTTGGCAGTGTGGGCAGGTGCCAAGTCCTGCTGGAAAATGAAACCAGCATCTCCATAAAGCTTGTCAGCAGAGGGAAGCAAGAAGTGCTGGGAAATGTCCTGGTAGACGCTGCGCTGACTCTGGACTGTTAGCCATAATCATAAACATTAAAATAAAAAAATGCAGGAAATAGATCACTCTGTGTGTAATGAATCTATATAATATGAGTTTCACTTTTTGAATTGAATTACTTGAAAAATTTACTTTTTGATATTCTAATTCATTGAGAAGGACTAGTATATGGGATACTTAAGTATTGGAAAGAAGTGTAAGCTTTTAAGACCACAAGTAGGGATGCTAGAAGTGAAGTATCATATGTTGTTTCTAAAATCCGCACACTGACAATCTTCATACGAACACATCTTCTGGCTGCTAAAAGAGAGAGAGGATCCATCTGTGACCAATGCAAGCTGGAGGCACACAGCTATCAGACGGCTCCGGGTGGCTCAATGCCATGGCTGTGTAGTGGTGCGCACTGCTGTTGAGAACAGCTGGCAAAGTTTGTGCGGTAGCATTTATTGTAGTACGAGTCAGAGCAAATAAACACATGCAAATGGTATAGGGTGTGTGGGCAGTGAAGCCGATAGTACAAAAGGTTCCCAATTCCAATTAACTTCTTCGGTTCGGTTTGTGCATACGAGGAGCAAACTGAAATGGTGCCTGTGCTGAGCTGTATTCAAATACAGAAGATTTGCCATTTGTTTTTTGTGATTGTTTATTGCTTTTTGCTTCTGTTCCATCTGAGCTGCTTCACAGGTTTCTCTCATTGCTCTATATTTCTTAAAGGAGATCTTAGCTTAAAATATTTCACGTACAACAAGGTATACATAAAAAGTACAACTGAACTATACGCAATTATTGGTAGTTGTCTGCTGTAGTGTGGAGAGTAGGTTTTCTTGGTTTTAGGCCTTATTCACACATCCGTGTTCTGTTTGAGAGATAGGGACCGTATGTTGGCCACGTTTTCCGGACCAAACACAGTTCAGGGAGCCAGAGTACCTAGCATCATAGTAGTCCCTACCTCCCCACGGGAATACTGTCCCATACTGTAATTATGTTTTCAGTACGGGACACTAGTCCCATGGGGAGACAGTGTCATGGATGACTGGGATGCTAGGAGTCCGACTCCCTGAACGGTGTTCAGTCCCGGAAATGCAGCCGACATATGGTCCTTATCTTGGGGACTGAACACGGCCATGTGAATCCAGCCTAAGGCAGTGGTGGACAGCTGGGGGCCGCGTTTGACCTGCAGGTATTTACTCATCCTGCAACCCCTGGCTTCTCTCTTGCATCTTTGCACTATAAAATATATGCAGTACGCAGGTCTGCTTTCATGTATACAAACACTGCTATATGTGAGATAGATGTATGCAGGGCCGGACTGGCCATCTGGCAGTTCTGGCAAATGCCAGATCGGCCGGTGAGAAGTGGGCTGCCTGCTGGCTGCCCAAACAATCAGTATCGGACAGTGTCGGCGGCCTGCTGCCTCTCTAAGGGGGCAACAGGGGTTGCAAAAAATTGAGCTGTATTCGTGCTGGTGCTGTATTTATGTACTGAGCTTGGTTCTGGGGCTGTATATATGTACTGCGCTTGGTTCTGGAGCTGTATATATGTACTGAGCTTGGTTCTGGAGCTGTATATATGTACTGAGCTTGGTTCTGGTGCTGTATGTATGAGCTTTGTTCTAGTGCTGTATATATGTACTGCGCTTGGTTCTGGAGCTGTATATATGTACTGAGCTTGTTCTGGAGCTGCATATATGTACTGAGCTTTGTTCTGGTGCTGTGTATATGTACTGAACTTTGTTCTGGTGCTGTATGTATGAGCTTTGTTCTAGTGCTGTGTATATGTACTGAGCTTTGTTCTGGTGCTGTATATATGTACTGAGATTTGTTCTGGTGCTGTATTTATGTAATGAGCTTGGTTCTGGAGCTGTATATATGTATGGAGCCTGGATCTGGAGCTGTATATATGTATTGAGCTTGGTTCTGGAGCCATATATGTCAGAGCTTGGTTCTGGAGTTGTAATTATATAGAATATATTTATAATAACAAAATTACAGGGCAGATGGAATTGTTTTTAATTCATAGTATATTTAATGGGAACCTGTCAGGTAGTTTTAACCCCTTGAACCGCCACTAGGCAGTAATACATGACCTGACAATATTTCCAAACATTCCCCTGTATGTTTTTTCATATGCAGCAAAATATATAAAATCAACTTTTAAACCGGCACACACTATAGGCTAATTACTCATTAAAGGGTCATTGGTCGGTGCCGCTATCCTGAAGAGTCAAATAACCCTGCCACCAAACCCACCTTTCCATGCCTGATTAATATCCCTCTAGCTGTTATATATCACTACCAGTCTCCTCCAACTTTCTCAGATGCGCCATTGCCTTGTACTACTTGGGCACACACCGTGCAGCGAGGAGTACTCTGCCCGGCATGCCAGTACAAGGCAATGGTGCATCTGCAAGAGTTGGGGCAGGCTGCTAGTGATGTAGAACAGCCAGGGGGATCAATCAAAATCTGGGGGGACGACATTTCAATTTTCGCCTCAGGCAGAAGAAAAGCTAGAATCGGCCCTGTGGACAGTGATGAACACAAGCCCCAATATTACAACAACTGCTGCCTCCTGGTGTTGAAAACCACATCTTTCCAAAATGTATTGCTGTGTACTCTGCAATGAGCTATAAAGTTAAAAGGGTGAGCATCAGGTTATGGTTAATTTGAGCCACAGATAGGAGGAGCTTTGTAAAAGGGGCATGTCTTTGTGGGCACATGGACGTGGCTTAGTGGTGGAGGGGGCATCACCGGTATAGATGCCTATGTACTGCCAGCATCCTGCATGCCAGTGCCCAAGAATCAGCAGGTAAGTATAGCAATGTGAGTGAAGTGTTGGATTGATTTTTGTAGTGTGACTGGTTGATGTAGTGTTAACAGTGTATGTCAATTGTATGAGTGAAATATGCAATTTGTTTGAGTTTTGTGTCTTCTAATGTATTCGTGGCATTTGTGTGCGAGTTCTTTTCAATGTGAGTGTGAGTGGTATGTGTGGTATAGGTCTAGTGTGCAAGTGTTGGGTGTGTGCGGTATGGGTCTAGTGTAAGTAGTGTGTGCAGAATGTGTCTAGTTTAATGTACGTGTCTAGTGTGTGAGTGGTATGTATCTTGTATGTGAGTGGTGTTTGCAGCATCTGTGCCAGGTGCGAGTAGTGCGTGTTCAACATGTGTCCTTAGTGTGGGTAGACAACGTGCGACATATGTCTTAGCTGGTAGTGGAGGATTTATTCTAGGTGTGATAGCATGTAGAAAAGAAGACATCACAGCACTCGCCATTTGCAAAAGGTTTCTCTTAATTCCAAGATTGAGGCAGGCAACACGGGATTCAAAAGACAACATATATATATATGTGTGTGTGTGTGTGTGTGTGTGTATATATATATATATATATATATATATATATATATACACATATGTGTGTGTGCATATATATATATATATATATCTGTGTGTATATATATATATATATATATATATATATATATATATATATATACACACATGCAAAACACCATAGAATAAAGTGACGGCACCAGGACTCCAGGATAGATGAAAAAGGGTGGATTTATTCACCTCAAGTAAGCTGCTTACTTGCGGTGAATAAATCCACCCTTTTTCATCTATCCTGGAGTCCTGGTGCCATCACTTTATTCTATGGTGTTTTGTATATTCAAGTTGGGGAAGTGATTCATCCTCTGGTGAGCGTGCACATGGCCCAATATACAGTCTTTTGGAGTGCTGTGTTCATCCACTATCGGACTGTGTGTATGTATGTGTGTATATATATATATATATATATATATATATATATATTCTTTTTTTTTTATGTTGGTGTTTGTTTTCTTCTCGACTATCAATATTAAAAAAAATCTTGAAATATTGCAGTTTTCACTGGCCACTAAAGTACACACAGTAAGCTGACACATCCTGTTTTCTGCAGCTCACTTGCCAGCTTTGCTGTGTAGACTGGGACGGGATTATAAAAAAAATATATTATTTCTCTTCTACATACTTGAATGCAGTTGATGAAACTGAAATTTAATATGTGAGACATGGCATATTTATTACATTTTCCAGTCTGTAACAGCACCTAATAATAATGCCTGTTTAAATTGTTTTATTTACAGCCATCTCCCTAGTATTTTCCTTTCGTAAAACATTCTTTAATTTGGTTATTACCTTTTTCTATTGTAAGAGGATCATTTGCCAGCCATGAATATAAGAATAATTTTTTTGACCGCTAATAATGCAAAAACTTATTATTTTGGGTATATTATATTGGGAACAATGAAAAACATATAAGCCGTCTAATGGTTTGTTTATATTTTTTTAGGCCGGTGTTGCCTTCAAACAATTTGAAATATTTTCTCAGAATCCTTTTAACCTGGGGCAGGACCATAGACTGGAATAGCAGAGCATTTTGGTAGCTGATTGTTTTGGAGACATAGATAGATAGATAGATAGATAGATAGATAGATAGATAGATAGATAGATAGATAGATAGAGAGAGAGATATGAGATAGAGAGAGAGATATGAGATAGAGAGAGAGATATGAGATAGAGAGAGAGATATGAGATAGAGAGAGAGATATGAGATAGAGAGAGAGATATGAGATAGAGAGAGAGATATGAGATAGAGAGAGAGATATGAGATAGAGAGAGAGATATGAGATAGAGAGAGAGATATGAGATAGAGAGAGAGATATGAGATAGAGAGAGAGATATGAGATAGATAGATAGATAGATATGAGACAGACAGACCTGAGACAGACAGACCTGAGACAGACAGACCTGAGACAGACAGACCTGAGACAGACAGACCTGAGACAGACAGACCTGAGACAGACAGACCTGAGACAGACAGACCTGAGACAGACAGACCTGAGACAGACAGACCTGAGACAGACAGACCTGAGACAGACAGACCTGAGACAGACAGACATGAGACAGACAGACATGAGACAGACAGACATGAGACAGACATATAGATAGATATGAGAGAGAGAGATAGATAGATATGAGAGAGAGAGATAGATAGATATGAGAGAGAGAGATAGATAGATATGAGAGAGAGAGATAGATAGATATGAGAGAGAGAGATAGATAGATATGAGAGAGAGAGATAGATAGATAGATATGAGAGAGAGATAGATAGATAGATATGAGAGAGAGAGATATGAGAGAGATATGAGAGAGAGAGATATGAGAGAGATATGAGAGAGAGAGATATGAGAGAGATGGATATGAGAGAGATAGATATGAGAGAGATGGATATGAGAGAGATAGATATGAGAGAGATAGATATGAGAGAGATAGATATGAGATAGATAGATATGAGATAGATAGATATGAGATAGATATGAGATAGATAGATAGATAGATAGATAGATAGATAGATAGATATGAGATAGATAGATAGATATGAGATAGATAGATAGATATGAGAGAGATAGATATGAGATAGATAGATATGAGATAGATAGATATGAGATAGATAGATATGAGATAGATATGAGATAGATAGATACTGCATTTTTTACATTGAGCCCAAGCTTCTTGCTAGTTACAGAAAAAACGGGGAATTTCCTCCAGCTCACCTTGTCACAGGTATGGTAGTCAGCGCACAGATCCTCGTGTCGGCACACGCAAGGGAAATGGCAGAAAAAGGAAGTTGGAACCAGCGCTGAGAGTGATAAATCTGTTAAAAACGGGAAACTTCTTCCAAGTTTTAATGTTACTTTGGTAAAAAACAATGAACAGCGAAATAATGGTGGTGACGGGCAGGTAATGTCCGAAGTACAGAGAGTGATGAGAAGATAGGCGGTAGCCTACGCGTTTCAGACCTCTGCTGGGTCCTTAGTCATGGCGCCAATTTATAGCGTAGATAAATGACTGCACACATGGGTAGAGATCGCAGGGATAGTGTGTGATTTAGCAAAATAAAGGACAATTTAGGAAGATGATAAAAATACTGATGTAAACCAGTAGAAGAGGCAGCTGCTGCTACAGCTCCTTAATCTATATCTTGTTCAATTAAAATCTTAGTGTCAGGGATTTTATTATCAATCTGGGACATTGCATGGACTTTTTCATGTAATATTTCTCTTCCTATACACAGTGGGAGGAATATATTAAGAACTATAAACTAAACTTAGTCGTTGGGAAATGCACCAAATTTATTAAGAGGTGATTTGGCTCATCAGAAAAGCAGTTCTACACTTGCTACATAAACAGGTGTTGATTTGCACCTTAACTTACACCAATTTCGGGGGTATGCTATGATAAATCTGTCGGTCTGTGGAAGGCCCTGCCCCTACGGTTAAATCTGCCCCCTTAAAATGTGCAAATTTTAGCACAAATATAACCGGTGCCAAGCTTTATATTAACCTTGTACTGCTCTACTATCACCCAGTACCACCACTCTCCCTCTACTTGATGATAACCCAGTGTAATGGGTGAATTATTGCACTCTGGCATTGTAAGATGTAACATGTTCAATTGGTATTTTAAGGTCCACATAGCGACCACAAAACTTGGACCACCGCTGATCTACTTAGCGCTTTGGAAGGGGGGGGGGTTCCAGGTATTGTGGCTATAATACAGACCCTAAAATGTGGCAATATTATGTCAATGTGAAACCGGATTTAGTATCTAAATATATATATATATACTTGGCCGCCAGTTTCGAGAATATGGCACACGAATAAAAAACATTAATATTTGTTTACCACTGTTTCTGAAATGGTTTCAGCAGTATATCAGATCCCTTTAGTATATTTCCAGGGTTAAAAGCATGAGGTTGTGTGGCATTTTGGCTCTAGAAGCAGATGCATAAATTGTTGCTGTCTTGGCTGATACTGGCTGCTGCCAGTTCACAATTGATGCCCTTGCAATAACCAGTGGGTGTAATAATGGGGAATAAACCTCATGGTATATTGGAGAAGGCCGGCTTGATCATCCTGCACTACAGCTATACCCATCCAGACCTTGATCTGTCTCACTAAATATAATTGTGTAGAGCAGACACTTCCTGCCCGCTTAATTGGTAATTTTGTATAATTAATGCAGCTTTTATTCCTTTGAATTCTTCTCCAGGCATAATTATGTAATAGAAGTCATTGTTCTCTGCTGTGCGCTTGTTACCTGCCCGAATCCATTGTATCATGTTTGAGTTGGAGAGTATTGTTTAGACTTGTGTACAGATATTGAGTTGAATTTTCCTGATACTACTTTTGTTCCTACGTCTTGATCAATTATGCATGGCAAGATATAGTTTTCAGCTAACCCACCAGTTGCAAGTGGGGTTTCAGAAATTACCATACTTATTACTAGAGACATCTGTTTCGATAGTTACCAGAGGACAGGGATGCTGCTGGGTTCAGAGCATGTGCTATTTTTTGCCTTCTGTTATTATGAACTGTGCTGGCCTGTGTTGGCTCATATACATATACCGTTGATTTTTTTTTTTTTTATCTAAATAGCTTAAAATTTCTGTGCTGATTACATTTTTTAAATCTATCTTTATAGTAGAGATCTGTTTTTCTGATACGAGCTACAAATCATTTAAATCTATGCCTTCTGCATAGGAATAGATTTAAACTATAGAGTATTGGCTGCCTTCAATCACCACTAGGGGGAGCGTTGGAGTTTGCTGCATAGTTTAGGCCTCATGCACACGACCGTAAAAATCGTCCGTAATTGTGGTCTGCAATTACGGACGCATTCACTTCTATTGAACACCGACACCTTCCCGTATATTTGCAGGAAGGTGTCCGGGCCGTAGAAGTGTACCGCAAAAGGTAGGACATGTCCGTTCTTTTGCCTTTTACGGGCTGTGCTCCCATACTTTCTAGAGAGCACGACCTGCAAATGCAGGTGACTGTTTGTGGCCGGCCGTGCCCGCAATTGCGGACTGTGATTACGGGCACGGCCGTGTGCATGTGGGGCCTCATGCTGGGTTTTACGCCAATTCTCTGTCATAGAAAAGGCGCAAGTGTCAGGCCACTTAACAGAACAGTGTGATGAGCTTAGTAATGGGGTCGGATTCTTCTGCAGCCCAACAAATTTGCTGTAATTTACCACAAAATTGGCCTAAATTAATGATTAAGTCTAGGCCAGATCGTAGCTGTCTGGTGCACAGATGGCTACAAATGCACCTAATAGATTAAGATGTGTGTACCTCTTAATAAATTAGGCGCATCTTACTCCAGCACTCTTTAGATTAAGACTGGTACATGAAATGCCAGTCTTAATTATTTTCCCCCCATCATGCAGTCAGCTCCCAAGCTCCCTCTAGTGGCGGTTGCGGCTGCAAGCAACCAGAACATTGTTTTAAATCTATATCTTTGCAGAGAATTTGCTGCTCTGTATCGAAAAAATGGAGCTCCGACTGCTAAAAATATATATTATGAAATTAATCTGTACAAAATGTTGGACCTAAAAATAAGATTGTTAAAAGGTGGAGATTCACTTTAAAATAAAAAAATTTATATATACAGTATATATATAATATATTTATTTTTTCACAGAATTGGAGTCCTGTGTAGTGCTGCCTATTCATTTGGAAGTAAATATATATATGTATATGTATTTCCAGAAAACAGGCAGCACACCAGAGATTTAGCAAAAATAGAAAAGGTGCTTTATTCCATCAATCCAAAGCTTGAGAAAGGCTCTATTGAAGAGCTGAAACGTTGCGATTTGGATTGATGGAATAAAGCACCTTTCCTATTTTTGCTAAATCTCTGGTTGGCTGCCTGTTTTCTGGAAATATATATTTTGGGAGACCTTGGCCGTGTCGCTGGTGGGCTTGCACCCTCATCTTTATGAAACTTGGACTGTGCGGTTGACATTTTCTTGTGTGTGTATATATATATATATATATATATATATATATATATTTATTATTATTATTATTATTATTTTTGAATAAATGTATCCATATATTTTTCTTTTTTATATATCTAACACAAGGCTAAGGGTATGTTCACACGTGCACGTCCGTTACGGCTGAAATTACGGAGCTGGTTTCAGGCGAAAACAGCTCCTTAATTTCAGACGTAATGGCATGTGCAGGCGTTTTTCGCAGCGTCCATTACGGACGTAATTGGAGCTCTTTTTCTATGGAGTCAATGGAAAACGGCTCCAATTACATCCCAAGAAGTGACATGCACTTCTTTGACGCGGGCATCTTTTTTACGTAAAAAAAATGACCGTCTGCACAGAACATCGTAAAACCCATTCAAATGAATGGGCAGATGTTTGCCGACACTTTCAAGCAGTATTTTCGGCCGTAATTCCAGGCGTAAAAAGCCTGAATTACGTCCGTAAATAGTGCGTGTGAACATACCCTTAGTGTTACATTTTATAAACGCTTACGTGATGTAGATAATACAATATACCACGGCTATAATCTCTGTAGATGCTGAATCCTCTGTACAGCAGAATCCACCTCTCTGCTCTCCAGCTGATATCCATATTACCCTGTAAATTATAGTGGCAAGGTGACGGTGCTGTTTGCTCGGCTCCTTATAAATTGGCAGTGTTCAGTAAAAAACAAATGTTTGCCATTTATTCCTCTGTAGATATTATGAATGTGGTGATCTCTGACCTCCCAGGGCCTACATAAAATATCAAAGTGATTTGTGGAGGATCAAGACGGGCTGTGAGACATTCTAGATGTGTGTGCTCTGACCACAGAATTATATCACATTGATAGGACCATGTCAGTTTACTGATATACTGCGACTATGACCTCTAGACCTAAACTCTTGAGCTGGAACATAAATCAATAATGATGTCAAATTATTTAATGAGAAAATTATGATGTAATAGAAATGAATGACTATTAAATACAGGCATTTCTTTTATAATGGTAAGATAGGTAGATAAATACATTGAAGACATTTAGATAGATGCCAGAAAAATGGGACATAGACTGATATTACGATATGCAAGAACATAGATAAATATAACATAGATATGAGAGCGAGAGAGAGATCAAAAAACTTGCCCGTGTTTCGCACAGCACGCACCCATTGAAGTCAATGGGTGTGTGAAAATCGCGCTCGGCACACGGAATCACATCCGGGTGCCACGCGTGATTCGCGCAACCGTAGTAAAAAGAATGAATGAATGAAAACGGAAAAGCACCTTCTGCTTTTATGTTTGTAAACATAAAAACAGAGTGTCATAATGATGCCAGCTGCGCAAAAATCACGCAGCCACACACCATATACAGATGCCACACTGAGCTTTTGCGGGCGCAAAATGCAGCGTTTTTTGCGCGCGCAAAACGGACACGCTTGTGTGAATAAGGCCTAAGTCTGTACAGGATTTCTGCATCCATTCACTGACCGCAAGCAAAAATCTCAAACTATGAGTTTTAAAAACAGATTTTCTAATACTATCTAAGTGTAAACTTAGACAAAGCAGTCGGAAGAGGCGCCAAATTTATCATAGTGGTGTATGCTGTATGATGCATGTTACACATCTAATTAGATATGTTAGACACTTTTCTCTTCCTTATATAATTTCTTGGTTGGCTTCGTTGATGACAGTTTTTTGTGCCGCAATTTTGGCGTGAGTTGTCGCATTTTAAGCCACATCCTTTTCTGCTAGACTACGTGCCTTATCGAGTTTGGGTCAAAAAGGGTTTAAAACATCTAATAAATGTGGCGCGCGGCATGTACGCCACAATTCTGCCTCAATTTGAATAGTAAATTGGCCCCTATGTATAGAAGAAAGTTGCAGATCTTTTCTTGAATCCGTGAATAAGTTTTATTTACGTAAAACTGCAAAAGCTAGGAAACCCCTAACTTTAAACTATTTACTAATAATCTCTAATGTGTGTTCCAATTATCCCATAATGTTTACGTTTATCTGAAGTAGCCGTGTCCTTTTTGCTGACTGAGTGCATTATAAAGCCAATTTTGTTTGCAGTTAAATGGTTATAGCGCTCTTAGATTAGTTTATGTTCTATTATCCACTAATAACGAGTTTATATAGCGCTGTGTGCAACCGACCAAATACCCCATTCAGCTTATGTTCAGGACCTCCGTTTCTACAGGTTGAGACCGATAATTGATGGATGTTCATTTCTATGGGTAGAGCTGTGAATATTTAGAAAGTGCAGCTGATGAATAAATATGAAGAACACTTAGGCATTTATCTATTTCATGATAATTGCTGCAAACAGTAAGGGGGGGCTTTGTCCTTTTCTAACATTTTCTTTCCCCCTGCACATTTTACCAAGTCCCCCCCATAGACTCTCGCTGTCTTTCTGTTCCTTTGTATGTTGATTCGTTCCGCACCTTTGCGCACATTTTGATCTGTCTGTGATTAAGAACAGGGAACATCTGTTTCGTAATAAGTGTGGGTAGGGAGCAGGAGAAAAAGATGCTGCAGATGGAGCCCCTTCCGAGACACCGTGAATGTCACTGATGAGATGAAGATAACATCTGTCTGCCCTAACATCTGACACAAGTAACTTCTGAAGCCACATCATAAAACACTACGGGCAAAGCTCCACCATCTGACTAAGTAGATCCCGGGTCTTGAGGCTCTTCACCCTTCATGTAGACAGGCACATTAAATATTCATCCTCTGTGATCTGGAAATATAGGGGACTATTGGCATAGGGACAGGGTCATACTTCCCCACCAGAGTACCAGAGCATCCCCTGTTGGGCCCACACTCTGACCCAATAATGGGACAAATTTTGTTTCAAAAGCATACCTTCCAAGGCTGGCTACTGAAACCCCAGACGATCAGCTCTAACCACATGGGGAAGCTGCGAGTTGCCTCCTGCCGGGGAAATTAGATATTATATGGTGCCCATTCAAATAAATAGATAATCATGTAATAAGATCACCAGAGCAGCTCCCACAATGACAATCACTAAATCATTGAGTAGTAGAGAAAAGCAGACATCAAAGGGGGCATCCGGATTTGAGCCGGGGGCCTCTCGATCTGCAGTCGAACGCGCTACCACTGAGCTATGCCCCCTTCGATGTGCATTGTTCTAAGAGGTTTTGTGTTTATTCCTAACAAATTTTTTTGGAAATGGGAAAAATCTTTCAAAAGCATGTCTTCCAAGAATGCTCTACCACTGGGCTATATCCCCCTTCCATGTGTAATGGGTCTTAAAAGGTCTAGCAGAAGTCAACCCCATTTGGAGCTGACTTGGGAGCCAAGCACTTGCCACCAGGGTCTATTTCTTATGGGTGATTCAAATATAACCTATTAGACCTTACTGACGATATGTCGTATGTGTATGTATATGGGTAAATGGGACAATGGGAAATTCGGTTCACACACTAGTTTCCCCTTTAAGCTGGAAGACCACAGTGCAAGTTTACATAAATAACAGTCCAGTATATGAACCACCATATTTATTTATTCATTTAACAATGCTGATATAGCGCCAACATATTCTGCAGCACTGTACAGAAATTGTCACCAATCACGCAAGTCCCTTGCCCCAATAGGGCTCACAATCTATGTTCCCTATCTCAGATACACGTACACTATATGGACAATTTCATAGACAGCCAATTGACCTATCTGTATGTTCTTGGCTTGTGGGAGAAAACTGGAGAACCCGGAGGAAACCCACACTCCATATAATGTATTTTAAATCTCCTTTCTTATTTTTTCAACATTTAGAAGAAAACATTTTGCTCTTCTCAAATTGCTGGTAATTAAATTGATACTGCAGTATAAAGCTGAAAATACATATATTGCCCAGAGTGCCAGACCCAAAGTGTTACATATGTGGTTTCCACCGATCTAGGGAGCCTTTGCCGCTCGTGCAGTGTGACTGTATGCTCAGTGCAGTGTTTTTCATGACGTGCCCTGGAACCTGTATAGGAAGTGACTCTTTGTAAAACACCCGTAGATCTCCCGATCAGCGAGAACCATGTAAGACTTTGGTGGCTAGATGGGGCTCCTCCGCTACAAGCAATATCTATTTTTTTCAGCAACACCTTGGGCTACATTCAAAAGAGCGTGTCCGATTTTCACACGTAAAAAACGCAGCGTCCGTGTGCCATCAGTGTGCGTTGCATATTGGCATCAGTGATGCTTTGCGGGGCATGCGTTTTTCACGTCCGTGAAAGCACTTTTTAAAAAAAATTTCTCTGCATTTCTTTGTAACTGATGCGTGAAGCACGGACAGCACACGGATGTCGTCCGTGTGCTGTCCGTGGTTTTCACGCACTAATATAGGACATGCAGTGAATTTCACGCAATGGACACTCGCTGCATGAAAACTCACGCATGTCTGAATAGCCCCATTAAAATTAATGGGTCCGTCTGCTGTAAATTATTTCAACGCACAGCACACGGACGAGGAACACGCTCGTCTGAATGAGCCCTTAGTAATATATAATTGCTACAAAAATCTCCATAAATGCGTGGTCATGATTCTATAAATATCAAGAATATAAATAAAAGTGAACTATAACATTTCGGAAATCTTCATTCATTTGTCAGCCTCTGGATTCTAGTTTCTATCATGGTCATCTGCAATAAGGTTAAGCACTGGCTTAATTTTCTGCTCATACGGTTTTGTAGGATTGGTGTTGGCAATAAAAAGAGCAGTCACATATATTCCTACATTAAAATGCTGCATATTTATATGTTGCAGTGTATAGCAGGCGTATGACTGACATCAGCATGAACACGCGATGCCCACCGGTGTGCTGGCTGGGGAAAGATAGGGAATATTAGAAGAGTAATTAATGCAGCAGAGTTACTAATTATCTTTTCACGCCACAGATCTCCCGGTTTTGTCCGTTGGATTGTGCCAGGAGAAACACTGAATTCATTCACTGGTTCCCTGATCACAGCCGGAGTCAGTAGGGTTCAGCTTCTGTCACAGATAAAATTCCAATTATCGTTGTGTTTACTCCTCCCTTCATACCCTGCTCTAGAGGCCAGAAAGGTGTGTGGTCCTGTGGATAGTCTGCTGGCATTGTTACTGTAACCAGAGGCCTGTGCCATGCAAATGAAGATATTCAAGCAAAGATACATTTACATGGTCGCTTGTTTGAAACAGCCTTAGCAGCTGAATGTAGACCATGAATCGCTAGGGATATCGGGATTATTTAGAATGGTAAAAAATTTGAAGTGGTCCCATCACCTCTCCTGACATGTCTGTTTAGTAAATACTTGTATTGACCATGAAATAACAATATTGGATTATCTTTGCTCAGAATGTTTGTGCCGTTCCTCTGTAATTCCTCCTGGAAATGTATGAATAAATTGACAATTGGTAATAGCACAATACAGAGTCCTAAGAAAAGAGTCTAAGGGTATGTTCACACTGAGTTATTTAGTGCTATTTTTGATGCGGGAGGTGGAGGTGTTTTTTTCCCCGCGAGCGGTAAAAAAACGCTTGCGGGGAAAAAGAAGCGACATGCCCGTTCGGCCGTTTCCATCTCTGACTTCCCACATCAATGGGAGGCTGAGATCGCACTTTACGCTGCGGTTTTTGCCCGTGGTGCTCAATGGCCACGGGCGAAAAACGCGGCAAATGTTCTGCTGGCAGGTCAAAATCTGCCTGAAAATTCCTGAGGCCCTGTTCACACAGCGTTTTTTGCAGGTGGAAAATTCTGCCTCAAAATTCTTTCAGGAAAAAAGGCATAGAAAACCGCTTTCTCTGCCTCCCATTGATGTCAATGGGAGGTCAGAGATGGAAGCACCCGAAGAAAGGGCATGTCGCTGTTTTTTCCCCGCGAGCAGTATTTTACCGTTCACGGGAAAAACGCCTCCGCCTCCCATTGAAATTAATGGGTGGCGTTTTCAGACGTTTTTTGGCACAGTTTCCACATCAAAAACAGCTCCAAAAAACTCTGTGTGAACAAGGCCTAAAACTATTTTATGGGGAATGCAAGCATTTACTTAAAACAGACATGTCAGGAGAGCGGACATTTAATTAAAACGGTGATTGCCAGTGCTGAATTTTCTATTTTTATGCAAAGCAGAGACCAGAGGCGGTTGCACCAGAGCTCTTGAATAAAGCTCCTTGTATGTGGTTTTTTTACTATCATTTATTCTGTGCATAGAACTGGATTTATGTACAATACAAACTAGCAAAGCTCCACAAAAGGAGAGATTTACTATAGACAATAACAATGAGGATAGTAATGGGGGTTGAGGTTGTGACAACCTCCCGTTCCTTCTCAGGAGAATGAGAGTGGCTGTCAATGACAACACGAAGTGACAGAATTACATGACTCTGGTGGTCTTCATTTATAATGCTTTTTGATAAATATTAAACTCTGCAGATTGATTATGTATTTTAGTAGCATTTATGTATCAGAAAAACAATTTGTTCAGAAAAACGATTCCTATGTCATAAATATCGTAATGGCCTTGTTATGATCACCGCATACACAAACACATTGCCTTGTTTATGATTTTTATATATTTTTTTGCTTAGAAAAACAAGCATTGAAGCTAAAGTGTTTTGTCATTTTAAAGTGTGTTGGTCTATATTCATTATATCTACTGTGTTCAGAATCGTAAGTGGTTACACAAGAATGAAGGACACGTCACACGGGATGGAAATGCTGTGGTTTTTCTGTACAGAATTTCCACGCAGAAAATCCACCACTGATTACAGCCATGTGGATGAGAAATGAAGAAAAATAATCCACATGCTCCTAATACCTCATGCACATGACCGTTGTGCCACTCGGGCCGTTTTTGATGACATCCGAGTAGCACCTGATAGTCTTCACGGACCCATTCACTTTAGCAGGTGAATCGGGTCCATGAAAAATGGTCCGAGTCAACCTTTTTAATGTAGAAGGAGCAAAATCGTATCAGACGTGTCACATACACGGCTTGTATGTGACACATTTTTAGGCACGTTTCAAGTGCCGAAAAACGTGTCAAACACATGATTTAAGCCTCCCATTGACATCAATGGGAAAGTGCGCCGTTAGTGCACACAATGTGTTTTTTACGCGCGCATGTTTTAAGAAAATGCATCTTGTAAAAAAAAACGGATCAATTCTTTGGCCTCGTTCACACGACGATAAAAAAAAAGCCTTTTTTTACATTTTTAAATACAGGCATTTTCGTTGTCTTTTGTGTGCGTTCAGCCCGGACGCTTCTTATTTTACGTGACTGTTTTTTTTAAAAAAAACTGCGTCATATGCATTAACAATGCGCTTTCCCATTGCTGTCAATGGGAAGTTTATATCATGCGTTTATTGACGAGTTTTTCGGCGTGTAAAACGCAATGAAAAACCCATCAATCACACACACTTATGCATAGGGCCTTTGGCGCGTAAAACGTGCCGAAAATGCGTCTACTTCCCTTAGTCAATGGGAGTCCTAATTACATTAGTCCTTGTTTTTTACGTGTTTTTCGGCGCGTTTTACAAGCCGGAAAGTGCGTAAAAAATGCATGGGAAAACGCATTGTTAGTGCATACGTCGCATTTTTTTACGCGCACATGTTTAAAAACACATCGTGTAAAAAGAGAAGCATCAGGTCAATTGTTTTTTGCGTAAAACTCACCAAAAAGGCTCCTAATTCCCATAGTCAATGGGAGTCCTAACTACGCGCCAAAAACGTGCACAAAACGCGTACAAAACACCTGTAGTTTAAAAAGCGCTTACATGTAGTTTTGTTTTTAGCGCCGTGTGAACTAGGCCTTATATGCAGATTTTGCTGCAGAAACGGTGCGGAGAATCTGCAGTATTTCCATCCTGCATATATCCAGACATAGAAAACTACTATGTTGGATTGAGGCTTTTGAAGCAGTTGTGTTTCGTTTATATTCAGTATGGATCTCGAGTGGTAATTCTGCTCCAGGATTTGACATTTGATGTGCGGAGAGTACTTTGCGAGATAAGAAAAAAAACGAAACCCTTGCACCTTTTTCCCTTTTAAACAAAGTTCAAAAGTAATTGAACCTCTGTAGCATCATTTTGTCAGTCATGTTGTAGGAAATACCGAGGGCTCAGAGAACCAATGTGAAGACGGAGGACGCTGCCACCCTGATAGAGATGCATGCAAATGATATGTTTGTGTCTAATGTCAACAGCTGGTAATGCGTGGATCTATAGGGCCCAGTCTTTCCTAGTTACCCTCCTGCGTAGATCTATGGGTAGGGCACTGGGCAATGAGAGCACAACAGAAAGTGCTGTCACTGCAACATGCGGAGACTTCCAATGTTTCAGAAATGGCGAAAGTACCGAACCCGGTCAAGTTGTTCTCCTTTTATCTGCACTTAACAAGATCCTTTGCTGTTTAGAACATTTGCTCTAAAAGTGGAGGACAGATATACTGAGGATTTTGCAAGCAGAAAAAATCTGCCTCAAAATTTGAGGCCTCAGATTTTGAGCTGCCTGCACTTCCTTGCCGCGGTTTTTGCGTCGTTTTTTGCCCGCGGCCATTGAGCTCCACAGGCAAAAAAATGATGCGAAAAACGCTTTTTTTGCCTCCATTGAATTCAATGGGAGAACAGAGGCGGAACTGCGGCAAGAAAGAAAATACCGCTGAGAGCGGCTAAAAGCCGGCGCCTCCGCCTTCCATTGAAATCCAAAAAATTCTGTGTGAACATTGTGATTTCATTGCTGTGCAGTGCACATTCATTGACAGCAGTGCAGCCGATACGTTCCAAATTTCCTCAAGACTGAGACGTTGACGCTACTAGTTCTGTGTCCTTTCCTCACAAAGCCACTTGTTCAATGTAATGTAATGCAAATGTTTTTTTATACTGATGACCTATCCACAGGATAGGTCATCAGTATATGATCGGTGGGGGTCTGACACCCGGACCCTGCACCGATCAGCTGCTCAGGTTGCCTCTGGGCGCCGGATGTCAGTGCCGTAAGCAGATGGCTCCAGTCACAGTATAGCGGTCGTGCTGCCATACTGCAGTTCTGCTCCTTTTTAAGTGAATGTGTTCCGAGTAGCAGTACTGCAGCACGGCCGCTATGAGGACAGCATAACATCCGATGTCCAGAGGCAGCCGGAATATCTGATCGGTGCGGGGTCCGGGTGTCCGACCCCCACTGATCATTTACTGATTGCCTATCTTGAGAATAGGCCACAAAAAAACGCCCCCTGCCTGGACAGCCCCTTAAAGGAGTAATCTGGGTACCATAAAAAAAAAAAAGACACAAATATGTGCACAAAACATATTTTCTCATTACTCAACGTACTCCGGTGTAACTCTATTGCCGTTCACAAATTCCCTGAATACTACAAGTCCTGTCATCCCCTTCTTTCCCCTCAGCTCCTTCATCTCCGCTCTGCTGTGTTACAATGCGCATGCGCTGGTCAAGGAGACGCCAAGACAGCTCTGTAAGAAGGGACAGGTTTATTTCATCTGCATCGATTCTCTGCTAGTCCCCTTGCGGTCACATGATTTGATGACGCGCCGACACCAGAGAAGAGGAAGTGATCTTGGTCATGTGAGCCTGTATTGGCGCATGATCAAAGTGGCAAAAACGACTGAACTACTGACAACACGTGATTGTGTTCTCAGACGGGAAATGGGCGAATAACAGTTAGAAACACTACATCAGTAAGTTCACACGTAGCGTAAATACTGCAGATTTTCCACAACGGATTTTGTTGCGGAAAATCTGTAGCATAATACAGTAGAAGCAAAGTGGATGAGATTTGAGCATACCTCATCCACACGCTGAGTAAAGGATGAGCGGAAAAAACGTGGTGCGTTTTTTTTAAATCTGCAGCATGTCGGTTGTATTTGCGCAATCGCTTATTTGTTACGGGGTTTCCCCATTGAATTCAATGGGGAGGTAAGACCCATAACAAATAGCAGAATTCTGTATTTCTTCATCTAGGCCGGCCGCCTGGGATGACTGTTCATCCCATATGACTGTTGCAACGGTCACATGGTATGAAATGTCATTTCCAGGAGGCTGGCCTGCAGGACGGCAGAGGGACGCGTTGCCATGTCTACGTAAGTAGCAAACTGCAGTTTTCCGCAGCGGACATCCCGGGGGCGAAAAACTGCACCACAATTTGGGTCATTTTTTTTCAAGCCGAATTTCCCTGCGGCCACCACGCGGTGTACTTTCATGCAATGCATCCGCCCCGTGTAAACATAGCCTATGAGTAAGTCACCTAATTTTATGTGATTTGATGATTGACATATAATTTTCTCGCTCTGGATAACCCTTTTAAATGCTTAGGAACCAAGGGCCGGCATTATGAAACATAACACGTTTGGTAAGTGTTAGACTGGGTTCCTATGTCGCGGTTTAAGTGCGCTTTTTCCATGCAAATTGGTGCGTTTTTCCGTGGTTCACCCAGCCTTAGAGTCACAGCTCAATTCCCTACACCTGGTTATAAAGAGCCAACAGATGTTGGTGAGAGAAATTAAATTTTCATAATTATGTCGAATTCTAGATGCTAATGCATTCAATTCTGTCTGCAGCTTTCAAACATTCCTTTCCGTGTGGATAATTTAGAGTCACAAATGCAAACCAAGTCTAAAAGCCTGTCCCTCTTCTGCTCTGAAAATGTGGCATTTCAGCATATTCGACTTGTATTCTTCTCTCAAACTGCGGAGGCCATTAGCCGTAATAGCATTTCATGCTACGCTTAAGCATTACAAAGAGGAATTGAAAGGTAGTCCATATGATCATTTGCTTTTAATATACTTTAAATGCAGTGAACTTAGCAGAAGGGGAGAAAATATCCAAACAATCCCCATTTCGATTCTGAAGAGAACTCTGCTCTCTCAGCGGAGTGTCATTCAGACAGGGAATATTTTTCAGACAAACATAGTTTTCGAATCCTTATTTCAACTAGAGACAATGGTTATGATCATCTCCAACAGTGCAAGATTTTCTGATATCCTGAAGGAGGAAAAAGGTGATATAACAATTATCAGAGCGTAGAATTTAATTGCCAATTCTTGCAAACATACATAACAAAGGCAAATCTTTCAGGCAAAATGAGGTTGTCCTTTTTTAGGTCAGCCCTTTTTTATATACCCTATTAGAGAATATGGACATTGTAGATGGGTATTCCACTCTCAGGGCCTCCCCTATTAGCGGAGAACTGCTGCAAACATTGGATGCTACAGTCCTCAAACCCACAGCAATCCGCTGATAGCCCGCAGGTCTGCATTAAGAAGCAGGATAGTCCTGATGGGACCACCCTTTTAATGTGAAGGAACAATGGCCGCTTTTGCTTCAGGGCTTCACCTTTATCTATACAAAACTGGCTCTGATGATATTATTAAAGAGGTTTCCGGGACTTTTCTATGACCTATATCCTTAGGATAGGTCATCAATATGATATCGGTGGGAGTCTGACTTCTAGCACCTCCACCGATCAGCTGATTGAAGGAGCTGTGGCACTCCGACGACCGCTACAACCTCTTAATTGCCAGACACAGTGCCGTACATTAGGTAGTGGCTGTGACCGGTACTGCCACTCATTCCCATTCATTGAGGTTATAAGTGCAGCATGTAATTATCCCCAGGTACAGGTGGGTCCTTACAGACTTTGTTTTTGCCTGACCTCATTATATTGTAAACTGAATTTATTGGCTGTCAATATAATTTTTGGCAGTGTCTATCATCAGACAGAAATGTTTATATTGTGTTACTTTTGAATAAAACGCAAGAATTAGCTGCCAATACATATTAGCTTTTTCTTTGCAGATCCCGTCCCATGCTGTAATCTGTCAATGCAACTGTGTAGAAAATATAATGTGAAAATACATAGCTCAAATACAGAGATGGGAGAAGATGTATGGCGGCATGAGAAAAACAATACATCAGAATGATCTATGGGGGTTGTTTTATAATGTAGTATTAATATGTCCTTTTGGTTTTAGTTAATTGGCATCTTTGTTGGTGAGAGACCATCAGAATAATGCATAGATGATCACTGCCACAGGTACCAATATTGAAGAGTCTCCTGTGCAGTACTATATATTGTATATGATTTCTTTTGCTTTATAATGACCGTGTTTGTCGTGTATTTTTTTTATCGCCCATGGACAAAGAAAACCTTATTGCACCCAGTGTTGCATGTAAAAGTGATCTGTGGAGCCCTTTGGCATTTGCATTTACTGTGCACCAGAGCCTTACACGACAATATATTAAGTAACAGATAAAGTAACAAATATCTAGCTCCAGAGAACACACATTCAATGGTATCTGTAACAATATAGCTTTTGTGCTGGAGTGTAAATATAGGTGGTTGCCGTTACACTAAGGCCCTGTTGCTTGAGGAGGCACTACTGTCATATAAGACGGCAATATAAGGCTGAGTTCACACGGGGTGGATACGCTGCGTATAAGCACGTAGCGTATCCCCCTGTGCGCCGCAGGGAATTCCGGCCGAAAAATCGCACCAAACTGTGGTGCAGTTTTTCGCCCGGAATGTCCGCTGCGGAAAACGACAGCACTAAGCTGGCCTCCTAGCAGGCCGACCTCCTGGGATCTCGTTTCATCCCAGGAGACTAATGCAGCCTGTGATTGGCTGCAGTGGCGGTCACATGGGATGAAGCGTCAGACCAGGGGGCCGGCCCTCTGATGTCATCCAGGCCGGCCTCTTGGATTGGCTGCAGCGGTCACATGGGATGAAACGTCATCCCAGGAGGCCGGCCTGGACGAACAAACGGTCTTCTGGGTAAGTATACGATTTTTTTTTTTGAGTTGCGTTTTTTGCAGTGGAATCGCAGCAAACCTGACGCAAAAAAACACAACTGCTATTTGTTGAGGGTTTTACCTCCCCATTGAAATCAATGGGGAAAACCCGCAACAATTAAGCAGCGTTTTCGTAAATACAATTGACGTGCTGCCAAGGTTTTGTAAGGCCTTATGCACATGGCCGTAATATAGTTCTGCACTAACTCCAAGTTGTACTGTGCAGTAATACGGCACCCATAGACTTCTATAGGGCCATACGGCACCTGTATGCCTCCGATTTCATAAGTGTAGCATTAACTATCGGTTGCCATAATATGGCGGTATTCTCCCCTATAAGCATTGCTTCTTGGCGAGAATAACCCTAAAATACAGTGCCACACGAAGCAGGGTCTACATCTGCTGCCATACAGCCTCTTGCACATGGCTCTGCTACATGCATGAGCATTTATTATATAAGAAGTAATGATATATGAATCAGGGATATTTTTTTGTTGCAAGTTGCTAAAGGGTTAATCGTGAGTCTCACAGACGATAAACTTCAATGCCGCTCTGTCTATGGGTCTTTAAGTAGCTTTTAATTATTTTTGCAGATCTGCGAGAGGAAATCTGTTATGTTTATTGCATTTAGAGCTGCGGAGTAGCAGTTGTTGAAATACTTTTGTTTCACTCGAAGCAGAGCAAATCAAGTTCTTAGTTAATCAGCACTCGTTCTCCGTGCGGCTCACCGGTAACGCTTCTCCAATTAGAGCCCATCATTTTCTCAATTTCGACATTCCTTGTCAACATATAAACTTAGAAACAGACTTGGCTGTGTGCTCAAGAACTGAAGGCTGGAAAATAATAATGTCTGGAGATCACTTCACCACCTCGGCTGCACGGGAAGTCATCAGATTTCTCCATAATGGTGGTAGTCCATTCAGCCATGGGTATTTGCTTGCACTAAAGGCCTTTTAGTACGTAAGCAACAAAGTATTATCTGAAATGTCTAAAAACTTACAAAGATCGGCCAAATATAAATGAAGCTTCTCATAGCCGCACAATGGTACAAGAGACCAAATATTGTTAAAACCCACCCATGACTGCATCAGAGCTTGCATTGAGCCATTTATTGCAGGTTATTAGCCATGATGGAATAAACCCACTGGCAAGTGTGTACCGACCATAGAGGATGGCCATGTGGCTGCTATGAGATCTTTAAAGAAGGAATGGGGGGGGGGGTCCAGTTTGATCTTTGCTACGGAGCCCCCTCTCTTCTGTGTAGATCGCTGTCCACTGGAATTCTTATTTATCTGTATGGAGAAATCTGTCGTTCTCCTGTGCAGCAGAGCTGGTGAAGTGAACGCCCGAAATTTTGTTTTCCTGCATTCATTTTGGCTGTGAACATTTTCTAGAGACTTCCTGCTCCCAAGCTTTTAAAGTTATCCAAAGTTGGATTTACCCAAATGGTAGTGGAAAATGTACTTATGTTGGGGTTTTAAGCCGGCCATATTTACACGCGGTGGCTAGTATAGGATACTATTGCTGGGGACAAATGTTACTGTAGTAAGTGGAGTTATATGAAATCCCATTCACAAGGTGTGGTTGAAATTCATGCTGTTTATGGTTAGGCTGGATTCACACAAGGTTATTACGTCCGTAATTGACGGACGTATTTCGGCCGCAAGTCCCGGACCGAACACAGTGCAGGGAGCCGGGCTCCTAGCATCATACTTATGTACGATGCTAGGAGTCCCTGCCTCGCTGCCGGACAACTGTCCCATACTGAAAACATGATTACAGTACGGGACAGTTGTCCGCCAGCGAGGCAGGGACTCCTAGCATCGTACATAAGTATGATGCTAGGAGCCCGGCTCCCTGCACTGTGTTCGGTCCGGAACTTGCGGCCGAAATACGTCCGTCAATTACGGACGTAATGACCTTGTGTGAATCCAGCCTTATAATCATCACACTTTTGCCCCGTGTATAAGGCCTCATGCACGCGACTGTAGTGGTGTGCATGGCCCGTGATTTGCGGCTCAGACGGGCGCGGAGTGTCACCTGCAAGCCGCCCACAAATCATGGGCCGTGCACATGGCTGTGTACATTCATTTCAATGACCCTGGATCGCAAAATGCGGCCGTAATAAGACCTGTCCTGTCTTTTTTCGGTCCAGGCTCCTGGGCAATGCTTGGAGCGTGGAAACCACGGTCGTGTGCGTGGGCCCATAGAAATGGGACTGCAATTCACCCGCAGATTTGTGGATGAGTTTCAGCTGCAAAAACACGTTTTTGTGCATGAGGCCTAAGGGCCTGTTCACATCACCGTTCATTTCCGTTCCAGGGTTCCGTCTGAGGTTTCCGCTGGGTGAACCCCGCAACGGAAAGTGAAAGTGAAAGCTCAGCTTCCGTTTCAATCACCATTGATCTCAATGGTGACGGAAACATCGCTAATGGTTTCCGTTCGTCACCATTCCGGCAGGTTTCCGGTTTTCCGACTGAATCAATAGCGGAGTCTACTGCGCTATTGATTCCGTCGGAAAACTGGAAACCTGCCGGAATGGTGACAAATGGAAACCATTAGCGATGTTTCCGTCACCATTGAGATCAATGGTGACTGAAATGGAAGCTGTGCTTTCACTTTCCGTTGCGGGGTTCACCCGACGGAAACCTTAGACGGAACCCCGGAACGGAAAGCGAACGGTGATGTGAACAGGCCCTTAGATGTATCTGCAGACTTTTTGTGCAGATTTGCGCATGGAAAATCTGCAGCGGTTTTCGGCGCACTTACATGAGTTTTTGGCTGCATTGTAAAAAACGCATTACATTTTTTTTTACAATGGTTCTTCCTTTCTGTATTCACAAATGTATTTTACAGGTTTCACCTGTAAAAACTGCACGGGTGAAAACCACATTGCAAAACCATGACCATTCATGGTAAAACCGCGTGCGGTTGATCTGCTTTTTACCGTGCCGCTGTAAAAGACTCCTGTAAATGCACCCTTAGGCTGGATTTACACGAGTGTGTGCGTTTTGCGCGCGTAAAAAACACTGCGTTTTGCGCGCGCAAAAGGTACATAACAGCTCCGTGTGTCAGCAGCATATGATGCGTGGCTGCGTGACTTTCGCGCAGCCGCCATCATTATGACACTCTGTTTATATGTTTGGAAATAGAAAAGCACGTGGTGCTTTTCTGTTTTCAATCATAGTTTTGACTGCTGTTGCGCGAATCACGCGCATCACACGGAAGTGCTACCGTGTGCTGCGCGTGATTTTCACGCACCCATTGACTTCAATGGGTGCGTGATGCGCGAACAACGCACAAATATAGGACATGTCGTGAGTTTTACGCTGCGTGAAAATCACGGACTGTCTGAACGGCCCCATTGACTAACATAGGTCCGTGAGAGGCGCGTGAAAATCACGCACGTTGCACGGACGTATTACACGTTCGTCTAAATGCACCCTTACAGTGCCAGCCATGTGGATGAGATACATGAACAAATCTCATCCACATGATGCAGAACATTTTCTACACAGAAATCAGAGCAGCATGCTCATTCTGTTATGGATGTTCACCGTGGATTTCACCCTTTTCAATGTAGAAGTGAAAACCGCATGTAACACGGGAAACGCTACCGAAAATCTGCAACAAATCCGCAACATGCGTGGGGGTACTCCATATAATGATTTATCAACCACAAAGCAAAGGCTCATGAAACAGTTAGGGTATGTTCACACGCACTAATTACGGACGTAATTCGGGCGTTTTTGCCCCGATTTACGTCCGAAAATAGCGCCTCAATAGCGTTGACAAACATCTGCCCATTGAAAGCAATGGGCAGACGTTTGTCTGTTCACACGAGGCGTATATTTACGCGCCGCTGTCAAATGACGGCACGTAAATAGACGCCCGCGTCAAAGAAGTGACCTGTCGCTTCTTTGGGCGTAATTGGAGCCGTTATTCATTGACTCCAATGAATAGCAGCGCCAATTACCTCCGTAATGGACGCGGCGTACAAGCGCCTGCACATGCCGTTACAGCTGAAATTACGGGGATGTTTTCAGGCTGAAACATCCCCGTAATTTCAGCCGTTATGAACGCCCTCGTGTGAACATACCCTTATGTACACGTGCAATTTCCTACACTCCCCCTATACATTAGCCATGTCTAAACTTTGTGTGGCACCCTGTCCTTATACACAAGATGTGGAATTGGGGTGTTTTTGGTTTTTCCACGTTAACTTTAATGAGGAAAACCACTGTAGCGGAAAAACTCTGACAAACATTGTACGTATTAACCCCTTAGTGACCAGCCCATTTTAGGCCTTAATGACCAAGCTATTTTATTCGTTTTTCTATAGTCACATTCAAAGAGCTATAACTTTTTTATTTTTTCGTCTACATAGCTGTATGAGGACTTGTTTTTTGCGGGATTAGTTGTGCTTTTTAATGGCACCATTTTTGGGTACATATAATTTTTATATTAACTTTTATTAACCTTTTTGGGGGGGATTATAACAAAAACCTGAAATTCCGCCATTGTTCTATGCGTTTTTAAATTGACGCCGTTCACTGTTCGACGTAATTAACATGTTACCTTTATTCTATGGGTCGGTACGATTACGGCGATACCACATGTGTAGAGGTTTTTTATGTTTTACGACTTTTGCACAATAAAAACACTTTTGAACTAAAATTATTTGTTTTTGCATCGTTGCTTTCCAAGAGCCGTAATTTTTTTTTTTCCATCAATGTAGTGATTTTTTGGGCTTGTTTTCTGCGGGACAAGACGTAGTTTTGAATGGTACAGTTTTGGGGTGCATGGGACTTATTGATTCATTTTTATTATGACTTTTTTGGGGGGCAATGGAAAAAAATTGCAATTTCGCCATGGTTTTTTGCGTTTTTTTTTACGGTGTTCACCTTGCGGTTTAAATGACATATTAACTTTATTAATGGAGTCATTACGGTCGCGGCGATACCACATATGTGTACTTTTTTTTTTTTTTTTTTTACACTTTTACTAAATAAAACCACTTTTTATGGAAAAAATGATTTTATTTTTTTACTGTACTTTTTATTAATATTCTTTATTTCACTTTGATGACTTATTTTATTAGTCCCACTAGGGGACTTTACTGTGCGATGTTCCGATCGCTGCTATAATGCTTTGGTATACTTCGTATACCAGAGCATTATTGCCTGTCAGTGTAAATCTGACAGGCAATCTGTTAGGACGTGCCTCCGGCGCGTCCTAACAGGCATATGTCCAGGGCAGACCTGGGGGCTTTTATCAAGCCCCCGGCTGCCATGACACCCCATCGGAGACCCGCGATTGCATTCGCGGGCCGCCGATGGGTGACAGAGGGAGCGCACTCCCTTTGTAAACAAAGTTAAATGCTGCGGTCGCTATTGACGGCGGCATTTAACGGGTTTAACGGCCGCGATCGAAGTAAACTTCGATCGCGGGCGTTGGAGCAGGAGCTCAGCTGTCATCAGACAACAGAGCCCCGGCTCCTGCCTGCACGGGAGACCCGTGCAGGACTTAGACTAGGCTGACGTGAAAAGGCGTCAGCCTAGCCTAAAGCCCATTAGTGACTCACGTGAAAAGGCGTATTGGTGGTCAATAAGGGGTTAATATGCGACTTGAATGGTGCTTTCTGCCATGACGCTACCTCCCCCATGAATGTACCCTAAAGGTCCATTTATACATTGCAGTTGAGGTGCGGTTAAAACCGTATCAAAAACCGCAAACGCTAAACCAAACTTTGTTCAAGCTTGGGAAAAGGAACTTGATCAAAATTTTACTACTGAATAAGTTTCTCGCATTCTAAGGTCCTCACATGGCTTTTCAAGATGTGTACGGGTACAAGAGAACTCTTATAAAACAATCACCAGATGGTATAGGACCCCTGAGTTTTTACCAAAAATGTACCCGACACTATCAGATAGATGCTGGAGATGTAACACATATAAAGGTTCCCTCTCTCACATCTGGTGGTTCTGTTCTCGCATACAACCTTTTTGGACAACAATTGAATGCTGTTGTAGAGCAATTACCAAGAAACAGATTGTTTTGACACATTCCTTGATCTTATTTTGGCTTCCTTCAGGCACTTAAGAAATGACTTGCTCACTCACCTTCTGATGGCAGCGAAGCTGTTCATACCTTTACATTGGAGATATGATCGACCCCCTTCCATTACTGAATGGATTGCCAAAGTTGACATTGTGTGCAGAATGGAGGAACTATTGTGTTGGGATTTGGGTACACCTGAAAAATTTCTAGTGGAATGGAGCCCTTGGAAACTGGCTCGACAAGCGCTAGTTTCTTCAGATTCTGGGAGTCCTGGAACCTAACACACCTAAACAGGCGGTTAACCCTTCTATTATTGTTATAGACGTCAACTTAATGCCTCTATACGTTTACATAACCCTTTATATAGGATTTTCCCAATTCTATTTTTTTGTTGTTATACAACTACTGTGTAGACATATTTCATTTAGGCCTCATTTACACGAGCGTGTGCGTTTTGCGCACGCAAAAAAACGCAGCGTTTTGCGTGCGCAAAAGGCACTTGACAGCTCCGTGTGTCATCAGTGTATGATGCGCGGCTGCGTGATTTTCGCGCAGCCGCCATCATAGAGATAAGGCTAGTCGACGCCCGTCACTGTCCAAGGTGCTGAAAGAGTTAACTGATCGGCAGTAACTCTTTCAGCACCCTCGACAGTGAATTCCGATCACAATATACAGCAACCTGTGAATAAAAAAAAGACGTTCATACTTACCAAGAACTTCCTGCTTCCTCCAGTCCGGTCTCCCGGCCGTTGCCTTGGTGATGCATCCCTCTCTTGACATCCGGCCCCACCTCCCTGGATGACGCGGCAGTCCATGTGACCGCTGCAGCCTGTGATTGGCTGCAGCCTGTGCTTGGCCTGTGATTGGCTGCAGCCTGTGCTTGGCCTGTGATTGGCTGCAGCTGTCACTTGGACTGAATTGTCATCCCGGGAGGTCAGACTGGAGGAAGAAGCCGGGAGTTATCGGTAAGTCAGAACTTCTTTTTTTTTTTTTACACGTTCATGTATATTGGGATCGGAAGTCACTGTCCAGGGTGCTGAAACAGTTTAACTCTTTCAGCACCCTGGACAGTGACTGTCTCCTGACGTCGCGTACCGGAAATTTTTTTGCCGAGTTCGGCCGAACCCGGTGAAGTTCGGTTCGCTCATCTCTAAATTCTGACACTCCGTTTTTATGTTTGTAAACAGAAAAGCACGTGGTGCTTTTCTGTTTACATTCAGTTTGACAGCTCTTGCGCGAATCACGCAGTTCGCACGGAAGTGCTTCCGTGCGGCATGCGTGGTTTTCACGCACCCATTATCACGCACGATTATAGAACATGTCGTGAGTTTTACGCAACGCACTCGCGCTGCGCAAAATTCACGCATTGTCTGCACTGCCCCATAGAGTAATATAGGTGCGTACGGCACGCGTGAAAAGCACGCGCGTCGCACGTGCGTATATTACGCTCGTGTAAATGAGGCCTTACTCAAATCTTTAAGTAAGCTTTACACTGAAGGAGACTCGTGTATATAGTTTCCTAGTTCATTCTTACAGGTTATCAGAGGCAGAAACCTTCGAAAATTTTGCACTATTGTATTGTGAATATTAACATATTAAAATTATGAGAAATGTAATTTCTTTTTCAGGTGTTAATGCTAATGTACGGTCGCAGAATGGCGAAGTTTTGTAATTTGTTCCTATATCTTTCATATGTCTCTGTATTTTTTTATATCCAAAAAGAGATTTACACAAAAACCGCAACCGCATCTAAAAATGCACCAAATCGCAGTAAAAATGCGTGCAAGTTTTCGGATACGGTTTATCGATGGGGTTCTAACTCAACGCAACGTGTGTTTGGATCCTAACAGCATGATCTGTAGTTCCTTCGTATAAAGTAAAAATCCCAAATATTATGTCTGCGCTTACAAGGATTAGGTTCTATTAGCACAAGCCGATTTTGATCAGGTTTTTTTTTTTACACCGTGAAACTAATCTTGAACAACTAAACTAGTCTTTTTTTTTTTTTTTACACCTAAACTAATCTTTCACATGTGAATACTTTCTTTCCATTCACACATTGAGGTGCGGTTAGGACCGCATTTAAAAAAGTAATCGGAAATCCTGTGCGGTTGAGTTTTGTTATGCGGTTGCGGTAAAAAAAAACACTAATGCAAACAGTGATTATCAAATGCAGTTTTTCGAGATGTTTTGTTTAATGTTGCAGGTGAGGTGCGGGTTATTCCGCATGAAAAAAATGCATGCGTTTTAACGGCAATCTCATGGGTATTTCTATGCGGTTGTGTTTTTACCGCAAATTGGCGCGGTTTTGCGATGCGTTTTCATCAGTGCCTTTTTATTACAGGTGAAAAATGTGTGTTACCTTAAAAAAAACGCACGAGTGAAAATCGCCTCGCAAAACCATGGTAAAGTCGCGTGGCCAAACACTATTTATGTAAACTCACCCGGCAGTGTATTCACATCACGGTCAAAATGCGTGTTTTTTTAGCTGCAATCCGCACTCAAAAAAAAAAAAGGATCTTGACCGCGATTTGTGATATATAAGGCTAGATGTAGACGTTGCGTATTTTGCTGCGGAATAGGTAAAAACCGCACCTAATCACGCGTTTTTCGGTGCGCTTTTTACTTTTTTGCTGCGTTTTTCAGCCTGTTTTTATGCTGCAGGTTTTGGTGCGATTTTTCCACAGCACTAGGCAGTAACAATTTGCAAGCGGAAATGCAAGAATAATTGACACTGTGCGGATTTTAAAATGCGCACCGCAGTTCCATTTCCGTCCCGAACAATACCGCAACGTGTACATTAAATTTCCTGGAATCTCATAGACTATGCTGGTACTGTATTATGCCGTGGATTTGCCGCACGCAAATCCGCACGTCAAAAAAGCACGTAATACGCATCGTGTGCGTTGAGCCTAAGGCCTTATTTACACGAGCGGATTTCACGTCTGTGATACGCATGTGAAAATAACGCACGTCACACGGACCTATGCAAGTCAATGGGGCCATACAGACATTCAGTGTTTTTCACGCATCGTGTCCGCTGCGTGAAAGTCACTGCATGCCCTATACTTGTGCGTTTTTTACGCATCACGCACCCATTGAAGTCAATGGGTGCGTGAAAATCACGGACAGCACACGGACGCACAACAGTGTGCTGTGTGTGATTCACGCAACAGTTGCTAAAGAAATGATGAGAAAAAGAAACCCACCTCCTTCAGTTTATTTTGCTGACGTAAAAAACGCATGACATACGGGCGTAAAAACCGCTGACAAGCACCATACACTGATGTCACATGGAACTGCAACGCAGGATAAAGGCTGTGTTTTCTTTGCGCGCAAAACTGACACGCTCGTGTGAATTAGGCCTAAGGGTATGTTCACACGGCCTATTTACGGACGTAATTCGGGCGTTTTTGCCCCGAATTACGTCCGAAAATAGCGCCTCAATAGCGCTGACAAACATCTGCCCATTGAAAGCAATGGGCAGACGTTTGTCTGTTCACACGAGGCGTAATTTACGCGCCGCTGTCAAATGACGGCGCGTAAATAGACGCCCGCGTCAAAGAAGTGACCTGTCACTTCTTTGGCCGTAATTGGAGCCGTTATTCATTGACTCCAATGAATAGCAGCGCCAATTACGTCCGTAATTGACGCGGCGTTCAAGCGCCTGCACATGACGTTACGGCTGAAATTACGGGGATGTTTTCAGGCTGAAACATCCCCGTAATTTCAGCCGTTACGGACGCCCTCGTGTGAACATACCCTAAGGGTATGTTCACACGCTGAGCCAAAAACGTCTGAAAATACGGAGCTGTTTTCAAGGGAAAACAGCACCTGATTTTCAGACGTTTTTTGAGCAACTCACGTTTTTCGCGGCGTTTTTCGCAGCGTTTTCGTGCAGTTTTTTCGGCCGTTTTTGGAGCTGTTTTCAATAGAGTCTATGAGAAAACGGCTCCAAAAACAGCTGTCAAACGACGACGCGTAAATGACAGGTCGTCGGCACAGTACGTCGGCAAACCCATTCAAATGAATAGGCAGATGTTTGCCGACGTATTGAAGCCGTATTTTCAGGCGTAAATCGAGGCATAATACACCTCGTTTACGCCTGAAAATAGGTTGTGCGAACCCAGCCTAATACTTTACATATGGGGTAGTAGTTTGGTCAATGAGAAAAAAGTGGAATCAGGTGTGGAAGTTAAAGCTCCAACCCCTCCGGCAGGTGGTCTGTAACGATTCCCAATGTGCTTTGGTGCTGGAGCCTTCATGAATCCCTGTACGATGACACATCCTCTTGTGACTCCTGACTGGATCGATCGAATTTTACATATGAGCAGATTATACAGTAAGTGACAATTCATCTTCGTCCTCAGCTCCATATAGTAATTCCATTTTGTCTTTTTACTCCCCTGGTTAATGAGCTCAAATGGATTATTGATACAATAGAGAAGTATTTTGTAGAAGTGCAGGTATAATTTGGCATTTGATAAGAACCACTAAGCCAACTTATCTGTAAATTAGTTCACGTGACATAAATCATTCCTTTTTGTAATAATTAAATTGCTTTTAGGATGGCAGTGAAAAGAGTCTGCTCCAGCGTATAGGTTTTGATGCATTTTTGTTGTGGCTTTATCACAATTGTTGCGCATTTAGGGTTTCTCCACACACAACGGAATTGCTGCAGAAAATTTCTATTTTCAATGGGGAAAACCCGCAACAAATAAGCAGCGATTACGCAAATACAATTGACATGCGGGGGATTAAAAAAAAACGCAACGCAGGTCAATTTCTGAGCGTTTTTTTCCACTCCGCATTTATG
Organism: Rhinoderma darwinii; assembly: GCF_050947455.1. NCBI lineage: Eukaryota > Metazoa > Chordata > Amphibia > Anura > Rhinodermatidae > Rhinoderma > Rhinoderma darwinii. Next base: position 11,227,923 of record NC_134699.1, on the reverse strand, counting down.
CAGCGTGTGGATGAGATTTCTTCAAATCTCATCCACTTTGCTGCTACTGTTTTATGCCTCCGATTTTCTGCATAGAAGCGAATAAACATAATTTTTTATTATTATTATTATGTTCCTTTTATGTTGAACTGTGGACTTTGAAAGGTCAGGTGTGAAATGTGGCAGGGGAAGAAGTTAAAATAACCATGCCGCCCTGTATGTTGTAAATAGCCGCTTGGTTTTTGAATGCAATAAAAATGGAAATGTCCTACTGTTTCGTTTCTTTTCATTCATCACTCCAAAATATTCATCGCCCCGCTGCAAACCATCCCTGCGGACACCATAGGAAACATAATATTATTTTGCTTTAGTGCTGTAGTGACCAGGCACACGCTGATTCGCTGGATGAAAATAAAAATGTATGTGGCTTGTGGTAGAGTCTGCGTTACTACCTGGGGCAGAGCCAGTAATGTCACATTAACTTAACCCCTTCCCGCGCAGCCATTTTTCAGATTTTCAATTTCATTTTTTTTCCTCCCCATCTTCCAAAAGCCATAACTGTTTCATTTTTCATTTTTCTGTCGATATAGTCCTATGAGGGCTTTATTTTTGCAGGACAAGCTGTAGTTTTTCATGACATCATTTATTGTACCATATAATGTACAAGAAAATGAAAAAAAAAGTGATTCTTTGTTTTTTGCGCTTCGATTTTACAGAATTCACTGTGCAATTAAAACTACATGTTGACTTTATTCGTGTGCAATACGATTGCGGCAAATTTTATTTTGTGCAGCCAAATTCTGAGAGCCATAAGTTTTTTAATTTTTCAGTCGATTAAGCGGTATGGGGGCATATATTTTGAGGCATAAGCTGTAGTTTTTTTATTGGTACCATTTTGGGGTACGTGCAAGTTTTTTTGTCACTTTTTAAAAAAAAAAAATTTTTGTGGGAGATGAGGTGACCAAAAATATCGATTCTGGCGTTTTTTACGGCGTACACAGTGAGGGTTAAATATTGATATGTTGTAACAGTTCAGACTTTTACGAACGTGGTGATGGCAATTATGTTTATTTTTTTACAATGCTTTAGGGGGAAAAGTTTTTTCGTTTTTTTTTTACTTTTAATATTTTTTTTTTGTACAGGAAAAATACCTTGAAGGGAAACGGTCACCAGCATTTCACCTATTAAACCAGCAATACCTGGTGGTAGTGGGTGAAAAATCATTTCTATATAACCTATAAGTGTCTTCTTAGTCGGCTCTGTAGCTTTAGTATTCAGTTTTTTCGTGTTCCCGCACCGTATGCTAATGAGCAGAAGAGTCAAATCTTCATTCCTCACGTCTTTCCGAGTTTTTCCCGCCTCCTTACTTTTGATTGACAGCTCCTCGCCTTCCCCCAGCACACAAAATTCTGCGCTCGTGCGTTGATGTCCTCTTCTGGGGTGTGCGAACAAAGGGACACCAAATTATTACGATAAAAAGCGCTAAATGTTTGCAGACCGTTATTTACAGTCGGATGAGGAGTTTAGGAGAGGGGATAATGGCAATGAACTTTTGATAGCTGCGGCCAGTGAGGGATAAGTAAAATTCAACAGATGAAATGCTGGTGACAGGTTCCCTTTAATTTAACTGGTTTTTACTTTTTTTATTCGTCCCCTTAGGGGAGTTGAACCAGTGATCGTTGGATCGCTTGAATTATAAACTGCAATACTAATGTATTGCTGCTTATCATCTTTGTGATCGGCTTCTATTGTGCCCTGGAGGTCTTCGTTAGGGCCTCAGGCTGCCATAGCAACCATCGTCACCCTGCAATTGCATCATGGGGTGATGAGCTGTTAGAGGGGGTCGCCCCCCTCTTTCTAACTATTTAAATGCTGCGGTCGCTATTGACCGCAGCATTTAATGGGTTAAACAAGTGGGATCGCGCTCGAGTGAGATCCTGCTCGTTACTTTGTGGTTACAACTGACACCCGCATTGTATGGAGCAGGCTCAGCCCGTGAGCCCGCTCCATACTTCCCCTACCCGGCTATGACGTAGGCATACGTCAAATGTCAGGAAGGGGTTAAACTCCTTTAATTTCAATGTTTCTACCGGCAATGTCCGAATTATGCATGGAGAGCTTCACATATTTTATTTGCTGTGGATGAAACACAGAGCAATATGTTTTACTTTCACGGTTAAAATTGAAAAATATCAATATTAGCGTTTTGCAATGATTTAACCTTATAAACGATACATAGACTTAAACACCAAGAAGTAACCTACTGACAGTGAGTGAGCAGTCAATACACAGAATGTCCCATTCCTGTCATTAATACAGATCTGTACTAGAGAGCACAAAATGTTACGTCATCATTATAATTTATTTGTTTACAACCTGCAGCTAACCTAGCCATTTGTTATATTTAGCTGGGTATATAGTTCTCAAGCTGGAGCACATTTGTCCGATTGTGTGCTAATCCATCATGGAGACAGATGGGAGAATAGGGTCTACTTAAAAAGGGAGCTTTAACCTTCTAAGCCAGGGGTCAGCAACTTGCGCCACCGCCGGCATGTGGGGCATGGTTTGCTGCCCACTTCTCTGTCCCGTTGTCCAGCACATTTGTGTGCTTGGTGACGCTGTACACAGGGAGAGAGAGCAGCGCTTCATTATTCGCTTGGCGGCGCTGATCACCAAGTGTGAGCAGGGCTTCATTTGTTTGTCGCTGCTGAACACTTGACTTGCACACAATGCAGCATATCTCTCTCTCTCTCTCTCTCTCTCTCTCTCTCTCTCTCTCTCTCTCTCTCTCTCTCTCTCTCTCTCTCTCTCTCGGCAGCTCTCTCTCTCTCTCGGCAGCTCTCTCTCTCTCTCGGCAGCTCTCTCTCTCTCTCTCTCTCGGCAGCTCTCTCTCTCTCGGCAGCTCTCTCGGCAGCTCTCTCTCTCTCGGCAGCTCTCTCTCTCTCTCTCTCGGCAGCTCTCTCTCTCTCTCTCTCGGCAGCTCTCTCTCTCTCTCTCTCTCTCGGCAGCTCTCTCTCTCTCTCTCTCTCTCGGCAGCTCTCTCTCTCTCTCTCGGCAGCTCTCTCTCTCTCTCTCGGCAGCTCTCTCTCTCTCTCTCTCTCTCTCTCGGCAGCTCTCTCTCTCTCTCTCTCTCTCTCTCGGCAGCTCTCTCTCTCTCTCTCTCTCTCTCTCTCGGCAGCTCTCTCTCTCTCTCTCTCTCTCTCTCTCTCGGCAGCTCTCTCTCTCTCGGCAGCTCTCTCTCTCTCGGCAGCTCTCTCTCTCTCGGCAGCTCTCTCTCTCTCGGCAGCTCTCTCTCTCTCGGCAGCTCTCTCTCTCTCGGCAGCTCTCTCTCGGCAGCTCTCTCTCGGCAGCTCTCTCTCGGCAGCTCTCTCTCTCTCTCTCGGCAGCTCTCTCTCTCTCTCGGCAGCTCTCTCTCTCTCTCTCGGCAGCTCTTTCTCTCGGCAGCTCTCTCTCTCTCTCGGCCTCTCTCTCTCTCGGCAGCTCTCTCTCTCTCTCGGCCTCTCTCTCTCTCGGCAGCTCTCTCTCCTATGTTCACCCCCTACAAGCTGGTGTTCAATAGTCGCTCTTTCCTGTGGACAGCGCCCCCAAGCTGGTGTTCAGTAGCCGTGGTCTCTTCTATGTGACCCTTTTCAGTTAGTGTTCAGTAGCCGCAGTTCCCCCTAGCTGGTGTTCAGTAGCCGCGGTCTCTCCTATGTGACCCCTTTCAGCTGGTGTTCAGTAGCCTTGTATGCACCACAGATAGATAATTTTTGCAAAGAAAGTCAGGGAGAGGGAGAAGTGTCGCACTGAAATGTAACTTTGATTAATTGGTTTCTGAAGCGTACGTGGTAACCGTTTGTCTTATGACTTTTATGTTTGCGTGGCACACTTGAGTACTTCAAATTTGATTTTTTTTTTTATTGGCACATCTTACAAAAAAGGTTGCCTACCCCTGTTCTAGGCAGACATTGAGAAGATAGGGAATTTCTTTTAAGGTTGCACATTGGCTCATGACCATTATAGATCACCACAATGTAGCTACTTAAAGCACCATGGAACATATAAGAAATTTGGTAATTACGATATTTTTCTACTGTACTTTATTCATTGAAATGATCTGTCTGATTTGTTATGGGTCACCTCAGTTTTTAACATTTTGAGTTTAATGAGGTTCTTCACCCACGGGTAACTCCTGCCTCATTTCGTGGTGGCTCCAGAAAGAGTTGAATGAGTCAATCATCATAGGCTCCAAGTGGTCAAAGGCCCAGTTAGAAGGCTAGGTTCACCTACCTTTTGGACTTTATGTTCGGCATATGCGTCGGAAGTTTTCTGCAACATGTACATCTAACGTGCCCAATACCTGACCTGTTCCAAATGAGTGTCATCTTGACATACACCCAGCTGGTACTTGTCGGTATGCCTTTTTCTTTACTGTATAAGGCTTCTTCACATCTGTGTTGGAGGCTCCTTTAGGGGCCTCTGTAGCAGATCCGGCAGGGATTAGCATGCTGCGCTATTTTGTTCAGGAAAATCACAGACACCACGACAGAATGCGGACACAACCCATTGACGTCAATGGGTTCTGTCGGCCGTGTCTGTTGCTTCCGTTATTCCCTTGTTCTGCTCATCTGACAGAGCAGAACAAGGGAATGTCACAACGCAGCTCTGAACCAGCCTTAGTGTCGACGAATATGCTGTTCAATACAACTGTGTGCAAAAAAAGTACACATCATGGTATAAGTTTTTTGCTTTTATTGTGTTAGTGGTAGACATAGACAACCATAAGTGCATACAATTGGCAGACCATTTCAAACCTGGCCTGTAAACCTAGCCTTAGCATTTTTCCATAAGTACCACAATGAGGTGAATAGCAGGGCAGTCAATTGATTTAAAAGATATGTCTTGATGATAACTCATCTTCTCATCTCACTACATTGAGAAACCCCTTAGGCCCTGTTCACACAGTGTTTTTTTTTATGCCGTTTTTGCCGCGGAAACAGCAGCAAAAAACTAGCAAAATTGCCTCCCATTGATTTCAATGTGAGGTGGAGGCGTTTTTTTCCTTTGCCTATTGACAAAAGAGGTAAAAAAAAAAGCGTCATAATTTGCGGCAAAAAACGGAGCAGAATTTTCGGCCTGAAAAAACTCTGTGTGAACAGGGCCTTAATGGGTTTGTATGAGATTGGAATATATGGCTGCCTTCTTCCAGAGGCCGTTTGCGGTAATGCAGCTCTCCTGAATAGGGCTGAGCTGCAACATCGCACACAGTCCATGGACAAGAGTGTCGCTGTTTCTGGAAGAAAGCAGTTATTTTTTTCAATCTCATACAGAAGAAAGAAGACAGACAGGTAATACAGGTATGTGGGTACATTTTGGATGGTCAGTTTAGATTACACTTCATCGGGCTATTGCATCTGCATTGGTCCAGTCTTGTAGTAATTGACCTTTTTAATTCCTTTCCAGCCCATCGTTTTTTATGATTCTTCTTTAATGTCTTGTTCCTATAAAATTGGTCTTCAAATGTGCAGCTGTAGACCTCGCGCAGTATGTTTTTATCCTACCCCCGTGACGGTCTATTACCTTTGAGTAGGCCATTCGTTTATTTTTTCCATATTCAAAAGATGCAGTTATTTTAGCTATATGTGTGCAGTTTGAGGTTTGCTTGGGCATACTTAGAGAAGCATGGCAAATGGCTCGAGTTTTAGTGCAAATTGACTTCTTACGCAAAAAAATGATTGGGTGTCACATGCCTCAAAGTACCTGGAGAGGAAATGAATTTGTCCAAACGGCTGTAATGATTAAACAAACAATCGTCTCTTTGAAAGTGGCTATTAAATCCATCTTCTGCTCTCGTTTCATTCTGTGTTGAGATTACAAGCGTGCTCCTAGCATTTTAAGGACACTTTTTTTTTAGAAATTTTTATCCAACCGTCTTATTTTTTTTCCCCCATACAAAAACTGAAATCATCAGAGTCTTATTCTTGCTTTTGAGAACAGAGCGGCGGCCCCGTGGAGTTTGCTTTTTCTCCATTTCTAATCTGTGGGGGCTTAATTACTTTGGCAAATTCAGAGTATAATTAACGCAGGGCCTCTTAACTGGGCAGGCTACCAGGAACTGCGTCTTTGGGCGAGGGGGTCCGGTCCGCATGGCGAGAGTTGCCACTTCCTGCGGAGAATAGAAAGTGCTTTATCATAGAATGAGAAATAATAATACAAGACAAGCAATCTGGTTGTTTTTAGTCCACTTTAGAATTTGCAGGATAAGGAATATTATCATGTGCAAGTTAATGAAGACTCTTGTACAAAATACTCCAAACACTTGAAAGAAGAAGCCTCTTCCAAAATGTTCCCTTGCCAAGCAGAATAGGATTTATCTTACTGTAAAGTGTGAACGAATACATGAGATGTTTTCTCCTCGACTTATTCTGGTCTTAAATTGTGCTGGCAAATAATCTTACCGGTCCTAGATGTATTCACGCGTTACAGATAAGCGGTCATGAATTTACAGGCAAAACCAAAATATAATGGACTCACAATTCTTTTGTTGACAGTAAAATGTTTGGGTTCGATCTGTCTTTAGCGAATAAGGAATGGGATGAGATCAGGTCAAGTGACGCTCGTAATAAGTGGCTTCAGTAGGCGCTTATATCTGTTTACCAAGTAACCCCCTTTTCAATATTTATTTATTTTTTTATCGGTTCATTCATGATTTTTGGGAAAATATTTTTATAGGGTTAGAGGTTCTGGGGTCACTGTACAGTCCTACTGTTAGACCATGGACTGTTGGGTTATCCTTTAAAGGAAACATGTCAACAGCATTTCATCTATTTAACTCTCCTCACCCCTCGCTGTCCGCTTCTGTCAAAAGTTCATTGCTGTTATCCCCTCTCCTAAACTCCTCCTCTGACCCTAAATAATGGTCTGCAAACATTTTCTGCCTTTTATAGTAATAATCCGGCAGTTCGCTCGTTCCTCCTCTTATCCCCGCCTGCCGCTGTAAACTGGCCAGCCCTAAATGTCAAAATCTCGTCTGAGAGAGCGCACATTCACCCATCATGTATGGTCAGATATCCTTTCCTGCTTCGTTCGGGCCTCAAATCTAGTTACTGCGAATGCACCGCTACGGTGTCCGGTTGTGCGCACGCACCAGAAAATCCGATGCCCACGCGTGGGATTTCGTGTGTGCTGGGGGAAGGCGAGGAGCTGACAATCAAAAGTAAGGAAGTGGGGTTAACTTGGAAAGGCTTGAGGAACGAAGATATGAATCTTATGCTCAGAGTCATTACCACACAGCACGGGAACACTAAAAAAACGAGTACTAAAAGTACAGAACTACTTAGAAGATAATTATAGGTTACATTAAAATGTTTTTGTTTTTTTTACCCACTTACACTTTTGAAATCCTGGTGACAGGTTCCCTTTAAGGAGAACTACCAAAAATGTTATCTAGAGGCCCTTTAGTTAAGTAAAAAAATGTATCATGTCATAGTATATTGCAGGTCTTCACTGTAAGCTATTCTTCTCCTATGTCCTCATGACAACACTTCCTGCCTGTGCACTGCCAGTCTTCAGCCTCATCATAAGGACATTGTATGGACCCGTATCATCACTCACATCAACATTTGCATCCTAACTTGCTTGAATAGTACCAGTTGTGCCATTGATGGAAATGTTGGTTTTGATCCACACAATGCCCCTATGACAAGTCTGAACAATGCTAGACTACAAGTTTTGTCATAGGGATAGCAGAGGAGCTTTAGGTCTCTTCAAACTCCAAGGTAAGCTATTAAATATCTGTTTTCACGTTTGGATGTAAATTTAAGGGTCTGGTCGTTCTTATTTTAACTTCTAGGATTCATTTAATCAAAGCTTCCCCTCTCCTGAGGACACATTTAAGACTGCAATGATTTAAAATTGTAGTGTAAACACCCCTTTCCTTCAAAGTAGTCCTTGAAGGAGCTGAAAAGGTGACATGCTATTTTCTGAGGTCTGCTTAAAAATGATGCACAGCATAAAAGTATTGGTAAAACCTGTATCTGTTTTTGATATATTCTCATGGACCACTGGCTGTAATAGACACTGGTTAACGTTGGGACATGCCATTGCCTACAACCGTTGTCTCCAATGTGTGGCTCTCCAGTTATTGACAACTCCAAGCAAGACACGGCATGTGGGGAGTTGTCGTTTTGCAATGGCTGGAGAGCCAGACGTTCGAGACCACTGGTTTACGAGTATATTTTGAGATGTACCCTACCTGACTGTATTTGGAATATATGTCATGTGAATCTGTACTTGTGCATTCTGTCCAATTCATTACTAATGAAATGCTCCAGTTGAGAGAAAAGTACAGGCTGGGTTCCCAGAACTACAAATGCAAACTTCAAATTGTTCTTTAATTAATAATGTCACTTGTATTCTAAATGACCATAAAACATGTAAAGCAAAAGCATTTATCCACATAGTATAATCCCCCCTGCCACCATAGAGCCTACAAAAATGCTCTGCACAGTAAATTTGTTCTAGGAGTAAGCATCTAGTGGACATAAGCAGTACTGCAGACTCTATAGTTTGAACTATTTGTTGGCCTGAAGGTAGTCAAAGCATGCAAACCCTATTTATATAATCCTTAGATTCAAATATAGACAGTTCTTCTATATTTGATGATCCAGGTGCATTTATTGTCTCTAGAAAAGAAATCCTTCCGAATAAGCTATTTCTTACCCTTAAAATTTACGTTCTAAGGAGCTCTGTTCAGAGATCACCAAGTTACATGTGTTTCTTATGATTCATTAAATAATTGGGTTTATAACAGCACGAAGAACAATACAGATCACAGGGTCACATACCCCTGTCTGTGGGTTTTGATCTGTGCTCAGGACTCTCCTGGTGATGTCTGGAAATGTGCTCAGATAATGAGCAAAAATGGCAGATTCCTGGCTTCTTTCTCAGCACTCATTTTCCCATGGATGCCGTTTTCCTGGCTTTGAGCTCTTACAGTGGCCTCATTATGCTGCCAGAAGGAGAAGGCAACAGAACAGCGTTTACACATTAAGCCAGAGATGCTCCTTTATTTTGTCTGACTTCTTATGACAGGCTTAAGCTCAAAACGTCTCTGCAGCTGTGATGAGAGGACGGAGTCGTAACGGTGTTTGAGACAGAAAGCTCTGAGGTTTTAACACTTCAGGTCCTTGAGCTGAAAGATTTCCGGATAAATCCACATAACGAGATGCTCCGGCACAGTTCCTCTGTCCTTTTTTTTTTTTTTTTTTCCTTTTCTATTCCGGCTCCATGTTTCATTCTTGTAGGGAAAATGTATAGTTAGCGACATTTAATCCCTTACTCCCAGCTTGATAAAACATTTAAAAAATGCAAAGTCAGCAGAGGCGCGTTGACAGCTGTGATTTACTTTGTATGAGGATTATGGATTACTGCCACTCATTGCTTTCTTCTGAGTTTTGAATTTGCTACGGAACATAAGATGCCAAAAGATTAGGACCCAGACGCTGTCAATGTTCTCAGTGACCTCACACTTCATGACTTGTATGGCAAAAGTTAGGATAAAGAAACCGTCTAAGAAAAGTTTATGTACTGTGTTATGCCAAGTGCAGGTCCTGAGGGGGCGGTGCATGACACATGGATTAAAAGAACAGCAAAGAGGGAATCCCTGTGTCATGCTCCGCCCCCTCAGGACCAAAGCACAGTGTATGGCTCTGTTCACACTGAGTTTTTTTGCAGGCAGATTTTGACCTGGCTGCACTTTGCCACGTTTTTCGTGGTGTTTTTCGTCCGTGGCCATTGAGCTACGTGGGCAAAAACCTGCAGTGAAAACAGTTTTCCCTGCCTCCCATTGCTGTCAAGAAAGGGTATGACGCTTTTTTCCCGCAAAATCAGTGAGAGGTGTTTTTAGTGCGGTTTCCGATGCAGTTTCCGCATTAAAAAAAACCTGTGTGAACAGGGCCTATAAGCTTTAGGTCTCTTGCACTTGCTCCGTACATAAATGGAGCTATAATGTAACAAGTTGATGGGTCCTTCTTTACTTGCATATGCCTCCGATTATATATCGAATCTGAAAGAAAAAAAATTGTGGCACGTTCCACGCACGCCTATTGCTCTGTAGTACAGATCTGTATGGACTGTGTGCTGATGTACAGGCTCCAAGCACACAGCTTTGTCAAATGCATGACGCCTCACCTCAAGAGTTCCGAATATCCAGTTAGAAAACTTATTTTGTATATGCTCTATTAGAGAATTTGGAGTTAATAGACGGGAAGGGGGTGGTCCGCTTTTCAGGATCCTCATCTCTAGGTCAGAGTGGATAGCGATTGCAAAGAGCATCTCGCCTCGTAGGACCTGTCCTGTATTATCCATAAAGCCCATTTATTTTAATGGACACTATGTAATGCCTAATTTCTCCTGGTGGTGCTGCAGGAAAATTGAACACTTAATGCCACGTTTCCTCATAGATTACAGATGATTGCTGGTGGTCCCAGCATCTGCTTACTGTCAATGGAGCCTTCTAACAAGTAGTGATTGTCCAAAGCGGAGAACCCCTTTAAATTTTATTTTTACATCTATCTATCTATCTATCGATATTGCCATAGAACACACCATTCAAAGAGATAAAATATATTTTAAAAGGCATTACCTGGAATGCTAGAAGCTTTCATTGTTATCTAGCTAATCTTTATGCATGATAATTGTCAAATCGGAGAATATGTTCATCGATTGGTATAAATGGCAGTAAGAGAGACTTGCTAATGGTCTAGAAACTGCAAGAAGACATGAATAAAATAGCATTCTACGGAGGGCTGCAGAACTAACCACATAACAAAAGTTATTAGGGGAGATTTCAGGGGTATAATGAGCAAGCAAATCTTTCATCTGCATTAATATACATCAAAGCCTTTATGCTACTGAGGAAAAACTATATCCTAAATGTTCAGACTTACTTATCACTTACATATTACTTATTTAGAGTGCAGGTTCACTTTTTATCTAACACTGCATAATTATACAGAGAAATATTAAAAAGTTTTTGCCATGTCCTTTATTTGCTTTATAGTGAAGACGAGGAAAGGGGCATAATTAAAAGAAATCTGCAATTATTTAAATGTTTTAATTATGCATTGCTTATTTATGGCAAGTCATAGTCTATGATAGAAATTTGGATGCAAACAAGAATGTTTCCATTTATTGACAGCAAACGGATATTGAAAAAATTGCAACAAAAAGTATATAAAAAAAAGTTGCAGAACTTCTGTTCCTTTAAGATCGCCATGACTACTAGTCTAGCTTCTGGGTGGTTCTGGTTTTACTTGTTGAGCCTATCCCTCTTCTCTGTCTTTCTTCCTGCCAGGTGTAAGGATCGAGTATTTCTACCTGTCTTCCTCCCTTTTTTCTTTGCTTGTGAATTTCCTGGTTTCCCTGTGTTTGATAAAGCTACTGACTATACCCTGTACCTTTTGACTTCCTGGAACTGGAGCTTGTCCCTGGATTACCCCTTGCTTTCTGATTTGGACTTTCTGTTCTTGGCTGGTTTTGACCTCTGCAATCCCTGACATCCACTAGCTTTGTGAGTTGGATTCTCTGTTTACGCTCGGGCTGTGTTATTACCTGTTCTGGTATAGCCTGCATTGCACCTCTTATCCGACACTGAACTCTGTTAAAACAACCTGGGTTCTATGCAGCAAAAACCAACCTGCCTTGCGGTAGGCTCTGGCGAACACCATAGAGTAGCCTTAGACACTGTTGATCAGAGTTGTGACGGATTTTCGGTTGGGGATTTATTTGCATGCTCATTCATGACAGTATCCAGCAGCCTTTGGGGAATCGCTCATCTAGCAATTCCATAAACTTCCACCCTGGGAATTGCTCAACAAGCGATTCTATAACAAGCATATTAATACAGTGTATTAAAGATAGAAGTCTAGGCAAAGTCCCTTTAGTGACATCACGCTGGGTGTATGTACCAATGGGTTTACAGTGTGCAAACTCCGGCCATGCGAGGGCTTGTCAAGGAAGAGGAACCTATTCATCACATATGTTAATTACACTATGTGGCTAGCAGCTCACGTGTGGCTATTCGTGGCTCCAGAACACATTCATCTCCTTCTCTGCAGCTATTAATAACTAGCACCCCTGGGTTTAGCCTGCAGTGCCTTGTGTTTTGCTGCATCTGCAACGTTCTAGGTTTCTTCTCTGTGCTATTTTATTTTCTCCCTTTATTTTGATAGTTTCATGCACATAAATCTGCTTGAAATATGTGCAAGATGCCCTTGTTTCACACACTGTACACAATCAACTAATGTCACTTTGAAACGGTTTCCACCTGAGAAGCAGAGACTTGATTATTATTATCTTCTTTGTTGTATCTTTGTGTAAGCAGTAATTTAGGTAGATCTGCTCCAACAGAAAGCCTTTTATCAATATTTCTTCTAATGTTTTGAATACACTGAAGTTTAAGCTGCCCTCACATCAATGCAAAACAATTTGATATGATAAAATATAGTAACATAGTTACTAGGGTTGGAAAAGTTCGCTAAATTTAACCTATAATCCTACAATGTTGCAATGATGGCTTATTACAAGTATTGCAGAATTATTTAAAGGGAGGATCTGCTTTGGGCAGTCCCTTCATGTTAGAAAGGTCCCCCGTTAATATGGGAGTATCGCTGTGATTGGCTTTCGGAAACCCATCAACAAGCGTCCAGCAGTGCCCCCGCAGGAGAAATGAAGCATTACCGAGTTCCCATTTGAATCAATGTTCTGTCCATGTAATGCATGAACGTGTTGGGTCACTTTTTGGTACAGTCTCTCTGCTCTGGCTAATAGATGAGGGTCCTGAATGGGAGACCGTTGAAGCAGTAGTAACATATCGGATACCTAGATAATCGATGGAGCACGTTCAGACTTTCTCTAAGGTCTACTTGGTAGATGTCCTCTTAGTGTCTGCAACTACTTACTAATATACCTACCTGTAACCAGTCATATTTGCCCGTTCTTTAGCTAGGAGTACAATATAATAGAACCGCCATTATTGCTCACTTCAAGCGATTATGTTTGTGGATCCCAGAACTACTATCACAATATAAATATGCTGTTCCCAATTATTTGGGTCCCTAAGCCATTGGTCATATATCTAACTTATTTAGAGTTCTGCTCAATAAATGGTCTCTCTTGATAAGATATTGCAATGCAATACATCACAAAGCCCATCAGATAATATTACACCAGATTTTGTCCATCCACCTTTCTTCCCTGCTATCAGGGTATTTGTTTAACAGACGTATCATGTATGTTCATGCTGTGCTGATGCTGATTCTCTGTCCTGATGACATCATTAGATAGTAAAAGTCTTTAACCACCTGTCGTTGGCAGTAATCTGCTCTTTTCACAGGGTAATTGCTCTGGCCGTACCCTGCAGTAATAACGTGGAGTGTCCACAGACAACGGGAATCCAAGATATTTGCAGTACTATTTATAGCAGGGAAAGGTGACCATTGCCAGATTCAATATCAGGCATGTACAACTATGTTGTGTTTCTATTTAGAAATGCAAAACCAGCTCAGCAGTATCGCACATGCAGAATAACTCTACACTGTTAGAAAAGGAAAGAACCAAACATTCATTTTGATTAACCTATTTTCCACGCCACTGTTGTCGCCTACATTTGCAAAAGGTGTCAGAAGTAACATTCATTTTATTTTGCCACATTTTAGACTAGTGAGCATTTTCCAAAAACTAGTATTTGTACCAAATTTACGTACATCGGTGTTGCAATTTTGGCAATTTGGCACACACGTACATTTTGCAATATTTGTTATGACAAGATAACAGTTTGCATAGACACTTTAATACCTGTGCTGCAGACACAGCTTTAACCTGTTTGTTGCATGCATGTACATGCCTCTCACCTTACACCTCGCCCAGGTATGTATGTACATTTTACATTAACCTTTTTACCAAAATGCTGCCATACAATTCCACATACTTCCATACAATTATCGCACAATACGGCCAATCGTTTCCCAGATAATACCGCAATACAATGCCTAATTGAAACCGCCCCTGACTACTCGCCTGACAACTCCACTCAAGTTCTTGAAGAGAAACTTTCTCTTATATTAAGCCCTTTGGCTGTGACAGTGACCTTATAATTCAGACTCCCAGTAGTATTTCCTGCAGATCTTGACAGTGTATGTATAATTAAAGATTGTGCAGATAACAGTAAAATAAAAAATAATTGCCGAATTTTTAATGAAATGTATCATGTATGCCTCTTGATATCATGAGATTGTCTATTCTCCATGCATTGCTGATTCCAATTACAGGACTGGTGTAGGCCTCTTCACTGCTTCTTACCATACTATATACAGACATGAAGCCGACAGTTGATCCTTATGACTGTACTTTTCATCTGTCCTGTTGATTGTACCTGGTTCTATCACTTTTATTATTTACTTTGAATCGCACAATAATGAAAAACTAAAAATAAATAACCATAATAATAAAAAATATATAAATAACAATAATCTTGATGTCATTTTGGTACATCTCTCCCACAGGTAAGAGCCAAATATAAATGCCAAATAAAGGGTTTTCTTTGCATATGCTAGCATAAGAATTTTTAAGATTTTTTATTTTTTTTTAAAGCAGGAAAGCTATCGAAATAATGTAATGCACTCCTAAATTGGCTTCTGTGCCAGGCATACACAGAGATTCACAGCTGGGCGCCAAACCTGATTACACTTGTGCTTTTAGTGAAGAGAAGACAATTTCTTTGCATTCTGCCTCTGAAGACGTCATGGCAAAAGGTGCAGATATACAGTTAGCACTAATGGACATTATAATCTATCATAAATTATTGTATTGGTGATTGAGTTAACACTGAATCTCCATGGTTGCTAAACAAAATAAAGATTACAAAACAAAATACATTTTGTAATATAGACCTTTTAAGTATTGTGTTTAGCTGTTTTAAGTTTTTTTTTGATTGCCCAAATGATCCTGGTAAAGTGGTTCAACTTTACAATCTCACTGTCCTTGTGTATGCCACCTCTTATAGATTCTTGCTAAGATCCTGTTGACACCAAGAGGAGGGAGTAGCAACTCAACACTTTTCTCTCAGGTGTCTGCTATTTAGCGGTCTGACATTTTACAGACTACTATCTCTCCAGACTCATGTAAATATGCACAATTGGATTTCCCTCAGTGGGAAGAAGGGACTAAGCCTGTCAGGAATTGAACCCAGAAACGACTACGTCGCAGACAATAGCTCTTCTTGTTTAGCTACTGGTGATGCTCCAATGCTAAATCTATTCTCTAGGATCTCTTGGTTCCTGCCTCTTGAGATTCCTTGTCTTTATTACCTGATTAGTTTCATCCCTTTGGCTTCCGCTGCAGAACTATTCGTGCCGACGGCAGGAAGATTCCTCCCACCCAATGACATCAATGGGAGGTTTGGGCAGAGTCTGCTTGAAGATCAAGCAGTACGCTTCTTTTTCCTGCTAGCTGAAATAATCAGCTAGTGGGGAAAAAGAAGCGTCCGATTCCCATAAATGAACGACTGATTCCGCCTCAAAATTCCTCTGTGTGGTCATGCCCTTAGCCTGGCTTTTGCAATTCCTCCCTGTCAGAACATTGAGCTTCCTGCCTCTAGTCCAGTTCATTGCTGCCTTACTCTATAAACTATTACAGTTTATCTTTGTACCGAACTTGGATTCTTTCCTGACCACGTCTCTGCCTTTTGCTACAAAATGTTGCCACTTATCTGTGTACTGAACCTGGACTGTTACTCGACTACTCTTACTATTATCACCCATTTTCCAGATTGCTTCAGCCACAACACTCCAAATCTACTTCCAGACCTTGACAACAGCTCTCGCATTGACACTTCAATTGGGACACAACACCCGCTGTCAGGCTGCCCCCATAAAAATGTCATTATCAGCCAAACTTAATCTGCTCTTTAAGCCAACTTTAATCTAATATGTATGGTCAATCAACATAACAGACATTAAAAATTAGACCATAATTGTATATGACAGTGAAAGGAAATATACTTTTCCTAGCCTGGACAGGGTGATAAGTTATAATGTGGCTTTTCGCTAAAAGGCAAAATGGTCCGAATGTCGAGACCATAGAAATGCATTAAGGAGATTTTATTTTTGAAAGAGAACCACAGTGCTTATCCAGAGGGGATAATTGCTACATGAAGTTGATGACTTAGGGTGTCAAAGGTTAAGTGCCATCATGCTCAGGCAGCCAAAATCTGTCGAGTTTGACTACATGATCTCTTGGTAAGCCAACAGTGCTTGGCTAAGGCAAAAACATAAGTATGAGATGGGAAAATCTTCGTTGAAAATTAAAAGTAATGATTTGTGTAGCTGTATTTCCTCTTTTTATATTGAGAATTTGCAGCTAATCTTCCAGTATGTTTCTTAAGGGATCTGGGCGGACTGGAGAAACGGAGTAGAAAATCACTGCCACCTTCCACTGATCTTCTTGTCTGTGAGGGGTTAGAAAGTATTTTATAAAGAGGGTAAAATATGTCTAGAATATATCCATTGATTCAGTTTCAAGCCACTTTTATCAGCTCACTCGTTCTGCCTCTAACCTGTTAATAAACCATTGAGATGTTGCTGTGTGAAGGGGACTTAACAAAATTCAGGTTTTATCCCTTATTCATAACATGCTTGATAAAATGACATAAAGGAGATCAGCATTTACCTATCCGGCACAAAGAGTTATTGCACTTTATACCTTGGTTTTAAATGGCTCCTTTTTAAAACAATATATTGCCTTACAGTATATATTTAAAAAAAACAACTCTCAGAGGGAAACAAAACATCCACCGCCAGTTCCACCACTTGTGTCTCTAAAAAACAGCACATAAAAATAAATAATATTTACTTAGCAAGAAGTCCATGCTCCGATGCGGGGAACATGGGCATCTTTGCTCTTTAGAGCTGGTAATTCAACAGCTGGTGGTAAATATCAATGCAAACCACCAGTCATTCTCCTGTATAGCGAGTGAGGAGTATGGAGATCTGGTAGTGCACAAGCTGACTGTAGGTTCTGTAGGACTCAAATTATTACAATTGGAAATGTTTCTACTTATACTCAATTTTATGTCCACCTTTAAACACCATTTAAGCGGTTTATATATAGAATAAATCATTAACATTAAAAGTTTAGTCACGTTGTAAATACTTTACATTACTTATCCTCTACTGATTTTGAGTTACTTCCTGTATTATACTCTGGAGCTGCATTCACTATTCTGCTGATGGAGTCACTGTGTACATACATTACATTACTAATCCTGTACTGATTTTGAATTACTTCCTGCATTATACTCCAGAGCTGCATTCACTATTCTGCTGGTGGAGTCACTGTGTACATACATTGCATTACTTATCCTGTACTAATCCTGAGTTACATCCTGTATTATACTCTAGAGCTGCATTCACTATTCTGCTGGTGGAGTTACAGTCTACGTAAATTACATTACTTATCCTGAGTTACTTCCTGTATCATACTCCAGAGCTGCATTCACAATTCTGCAGGCTTCATAGATGTAATCTAAGTTTCCTTCATTGTCCTTGCTCTTGAGCGTTGCATTCTGGGTCTGGTTTTGACCTGATGCCGATTTCCTGTAGGCTGTGGTGTCATTGGTGCACAAGGTCATGTGCATCTGGTAAATCCAGGAAGCCATATGTTGGGGCCAGACTGTTACATGTGGTTCCCAAGTCAATAGTTATGGAATACTGACTTATCTATACACAATGAAGGTCACTTTGTGATTCCAACTCAATTTTTCTTATCTGTCTATGGGTACTATATCAGTATGCACATCACTTGTTGGCCCGTAAAATGTTCTGCAAAAGATACACGATTCGGATTCTGAAATTGCAGTGGGGCAAATTGCCTTACGATTTCCTAGACCCAGCCATAGGTAACCTAACTTTTCTTGGCCTAAAATCCCAAACTATTTTATAATTTGGAAATCCTGACTTAAAGGGTCACTATAATCTAGACCCTTGTCAGCAGGGTCAGACTGGACCAGCAGAGTACCGGAGGATTCCCTGATAAGCTTAGACACAATAATAGGCCCCAAAGATCTAGCAGAAGACCACTCCGTTTAGAGCTGACTTTGGAACCACTTGCACTAGGGTCTTTTTCTTCTAACCTTCTGGATACTCTGTCCTGCAACAAGAACACATTCTATATAGATAAAGGGTCGCCCACTGAATAATTTCCTCTGGTGGGCTCAAGTAATCTTAATTCAACAATGCTTGTTGGGCATGAACTTATTTATACAGCTGTAAAACTAATTAAACCAAGAATACAAAAGTTGAGCTGTACGTAGGTGTCCTGATGTCATCCATATTCTCCAGGCACAATTCCAGATTTTAGTCATTTTGCCATTGAAAATCCCTTTTTTGTGTTTTTATATTCATTTTACCTTCAATTCATGTTACCTTGGCTTCAAAAAGGGATTATGTAAAATGCATTTGATAATAAAACTCCGTAACCATTTAATGATGGTGAGAACAGTGCTACATGGTTCAAGGCAACAAAGTGTTCCCAGGAAATGATTTCAAGTAGCTACTAGGTCAGCACACATCCCCTCGTAATAATGACAGTGACATAAATGGGATTGAAGCCGGCTGCAAAATAAAAAGTGAACAATGAACCTGTAATAGGACAGTAGATGAGATTTCGAAGCAATGCTTATTCGTTCACATTTACATCCATTTCCTCGGTCTTGCAAAAGCAGCAGCAGAGTGTTTTTTACCATGTCCGTATTATGGACGTGCCTTTCTATATATGCACAAACTGGCAAATTTCCACACCTGCATTTTTGCACTTGCTTGAATGAGTTTCACCTTATTTTATACCACGCGTTTGAAGATCTGATGTAATTAGTTGGCTGGCGCTGTCCCATCAAGGAGCAAATCATTAAAATACTAAGCTCAGAAAGTGTAGTATTATATTAATATTGAATTTGTAAAGCTGGCCAAAAATTCTTACTGTTTATATGTAATCAGAGTTCTGTCCAGGCTGAAGGAAACCATCCTACTACGCACCTTCATACAGGGCTGGATTATAGGGAGGGCAGAGGGGGCAATTACCTGGGGTCTCGAGAGGACTGCAGACGGCACAGAGAGTTAGGCTATATTCACACAAATGTGACAGATTAATCTGTCCGTGTGCGTTGCGTTATTGCATCAGTGTGCTTTGCGAGTGGCATTGGTTTTTCACGCACTCGCAAAGCACAACTTTTTTTTTTCAAAGGAATTGACGCACAAATCACGTGTGCGGTGCCTGATTTTCACGCACCCATTGACTTCAATAAGCGCATAGGTGCGTAAAAACGCACCAATATAGGACATGCAGTGAGTTTCGCGCAACGGACTCTCTCGCTGAGTGAAAACGCACGCCTGTGTGAACAGCCCCATTGAAATCAATGGGGCGCGTGCTGTGCGTTGTTTCAATGCGCAGCACATGGACGAGAATCATGTTCGTGTGAATGGGCCCTTAGTCTTTTGCCTCACTTGTCTTTGTCTCTGTTATGGACCTGGTGCCACCCACACCAGTACCACATTGACCCATATAGTTTTCTTTTGCGCTGTGATTAAGTATAACAGGACATAGGCAAAATGAATGTGATGCAAAAGTAACACCATAACCATCATAACACAAAAATTTAAGGTGATATCGCATGAAAAAAATGCATTTAGGCCCACCAATGTTGTTCCAGCCCTGCCTTCATACTGGGTTGAGGTCTTGTGCTAAAGGAATAGGGTATTTAACTCCATACATACAGTAGATGTGTTTATGAAGTGCAGTCTTCTTTTACTACCAACAAGCTGGCATATCATACGTGACTATAAGTCTGGAGTCAGACGTGCATTTTTCGTTGCCGTAGAACATGTATCCTATAGTATGTATCATCCAAGAGCATATATAAAAGGCATATTCATTATTAAAATAGTTTAGATCGTTAACAACGATTGTTAAGAGGAATTTTAGGGAGCTCTGAAATATTAGGTCCATAGAAATATATGTTAAGAAATTCCAAAACCCTTGTACTGGATCTTTTCCAAACTAACCTTCCTTATTTAGGTTGTACTCACACATGGCAGTTTTGTTGCAGAAATTTCTGTGCCTAAAATCTGATTCATATATCTATTGGGGTCATTAATGCACATCGATTGCCGCAAACTCCATTCAGATGAATGGAACAGTCGCAATAATTACTGCAATGTGTGAATAAACCTTTAGAGGTTTGGGTCTAATGTCCTATATCATACAAATTTGAAGAACTAGAGACAAAAATGTGCATGAAGACCCCATCGCCGCTGATGCCAGTGTTGGGCCTTAATGTTTTTGAGTGATTTAAAAAATTCTATAATCCTATTGATTCTACACAGATAATAAAGCGGTTATATCGCAGCAATATTATAGAATCCTGAGATCACATAAGCTGGGACATAGTGACAGATTGTATCACACGTGTCAATTTTCTTGATGGATCTGGAGTAGACGTCCCAACGGAATGGATTGTGAGGCAGCGATAAAAAGACCGAAAAGGCTTCATTCACTGGAAATTAAACTTCATATCCTTTTCTTTACTTTTGCTTTTCACCGTATCTATTATGATCTTCTACAGCAGATTGTGCAATCTAAAGATCCTCAAAAAATGAACCTTCTGGGATTTCTGTAAAGAATTGAATGATTTATTGGCCAGAAAGCCGAAGAAAATTCAATTAATCCCGTTTGCAATTTCAGCAAATTAGAAGTTCATCGGACATATGAGCCAGCTTCATCAGACATATGTTTTAATATCTCTGTGAAGTGCCTATGCATTCAATCTGTATACTTCCCAGAACGTTATTATGGCACCCAGCAAAAAAATAATCGGCCTGGCAAAGAAAAAGCGTCTGTTTCCTGCAGGAGCCGAGACGTTTCCTCACAAGATGGATTTGACAAATCTTGCTGGATTCATACACTGCCTCCTCTTGCTTGAATTAGTGCTTGTAATATTAGTTTGTAGCTGAGCTTATGTCTTTTATGTCCACATAGCTTGTCATCTTGAAGACTGTTATATTGAGTGATTGCTGCTAGGAGACGCTTTTCTTTAAACGCAAGAAATTTATTCCCTGCCGTTTGGGCTGCAAAAATGTCCCATTCCGCCCCATCCGTCTCCCCCCTATAGAACAGAATTACGCCACGTCACGTTCTCCCCAGATTTCCACCGTTGAGAATCTTATTTCTCAAGGAGCAAAATGCAAGTGGGTTAATGGGAAGAATAATTGCTAAGGCAATACGTGACAAGACGAGCATCCTGCTGGGACTCTGATTTCAGTGTCGTGAATCAAAGGGAAGATATTGGCTCTCTGTTAAAAACTTATGCAAAATGATATTCTATCAAATGCATTATATCTGTCTAGGCTTTATGGGTCACATTGGCGCTTCATTACAATCGTGAATTTTAGGTACTTATTAACTTTACCTGCAGTCTTTCAACACGGAACACTTCTTGTCTGTCAGTGATAGTTGCTATATAAAGAGGACCGGTCAGTCGATACTTGTATTCCCTTTGAAATAGCAATGCTGGGGCATCTTTTCTTAGAACTCTGCATTGTGCCTTTCCTCTGTTGCTCATCCTGGAAATGTATGAATAAGTTGACAACTGGGTGTTACCATTCCTCTTTTCAAAGGGGTGTATCCCTACAGTCTGACACTCGGCACTAATTGGACAGAGTTAGAACTTGTAGGGACACTCCCCTTTCACATTAGGAGCGTCACTGGATAGAAGACTTTGAACCTCATCTGCATTAACCTAGTGGCCAATTCACGCAGCCAAATCTCGGATCCGTGTGGTACTGATCCGTAATATCATGTCAATAGAATTCTATAGGCCCATAATGATCCTTTTACACACCGGTTTGATTTTTCCGATGTGACAACACCTTTTGAGGGCCACACAGGTTACAAATGATAAAGGTTGCAAATTGACACTCCCTGATTGGTATAGTCTTAGTTAAATGCAAGACTTTATGTATAAATGTTCCTTCGATGCCTCGAAACCAGGAATTTAGTTGCTAATGGCATTTTTACTCGGAAGGCACAAAATCTTCTCAAGACATTGTTATGGTTGAATGTTCAGTAATGTCTGCAATAGTCAATTCACTAAACACAGCACATGTATGAATAATGTTACACCCCCTGAGATCGCAATACATTAATACACCAATTGCATGGCTTTTGTGTTTGTTAGGCAGAGCATATATGACCTGTACTCTGTGTGCTGCCGTATGGTGCCTCCATGCTGCACCGTATTACAGATATTCTCCCCTAGAACTAGTTCTTGCATGTGATGAAAAGGAGTGCTACTGGTGTCAGGACGTAATGCACACGACCGTGTTTTTTTTTTTTTCTATTTGCTATCCAGAATTTTGCGGATAGCAGATTGACCCATTCATTTATATTGCCCCATGCACATGGCCGTGATGTTCACGGACCTGTGGGGGAAGCAAGAACTCAGGACATGTCATTTTACGGACTTGTCCATCGTGCATGACCGTCTCTACATCTATTTAAATTTTTTTTTGCGGATTCGTGATTACTGATGACATGCGGATGCACTACAGGTTTTCTACGAGCACGTGGACTTGAAATAGACGACGGATCCATGGTTTTGTGGACTGCAAAATCACCACGGTCGTGTGCATTAATCCTCACTGTTTACAATTCCATGAAGCAACTGATGGAAGTTGGGAGGATGTTGGCTAAAGCACAAAGTGACTTTGTGGAACTGTCCTCTTCATCCATAGGACCTCCTGAGCCTCCATTAACTCCCTGCAAATCTTGGGAGGATTTTGGTTTCAGCGGGCATGCACCCATCATTCTCTGCTTTTCATCTTTTGTAGATCAACTCGCTGATAATAGGGCATTATTAATTACAAACGGCAAAGTCAGCCGTCTTAACCCCAGATCATGGGTGTAACTATAGCCATAGCAGCTGCTACATTCCCCCAATGTGGAGGTGGCCCCAGTCAAGTGCAAGAACATCATTCCTTTTTTGTGGGGAAAAACTAGTTAGTGGCTTTCTGTTTTCACTCATGTGGGTTCTTCTTCTCTGATATGACACTACTATTATGTATCTATCTATCTATCTATCTATCGATCATCTTCGGTACTGTTGTCTGCAGTACAATTTACTACTATGTAGGTTGTGGAGACCCATCTTTGTACTTGCTATGAAGCCCTAAGCATTCTAGTTATGCCCCTGCCCCAGATGTAAGTCACCCGATGGGTTTCATACATAATTTAAGGACCAGTCTACAAGTATAATTAAATATTTTATTGTCAGTCCCTACACAGTGGGGAAGATTTCTTAAACTATTCCAAATTACCAGTGGTGTTGCCTATAGTGCATAGTCAGGGTACAGTTATTTAGTGTATAGTGTAAAATTTTTTGCAGCAGACTGATTGCAATGAGTAACTTCTCCACATTTTGTTTTGTACTAGTATTTTTAAATTCCCCCCCCCCCCCCCTACTGTTTGCAGGATTTGAAAATGCCAACTTCTTCTGAATTATTGGTGGAGATCGTGGTATACAACATTGTGACATCATCAGGACAGAACCTATGACATAAGATAGAAACAAACTATGTCGTCATGATTCATGTCAACAGTAAAGAGTCACTTAACAGTAGGTCAACATTAAAGAGAAAGTTCTGTTAAACTTATGTCTACCAAAACCTGTCATAGATTACACTGGTAACATCTGTGATCTTGGATCAACACTATTTTTCCAAATAATAGAGATCTATAGAGTCCCTTTTCGGCACTGCTCAGAGAGTTAATATATTGTAAATCTGACACAACCTTCTTCGTACAGGGCCATTCATATGAATAACTGGTGGCCTGAAGTAACCGATATTACCAAAGTGCTCACCTTGTGTATCTATAACCTCGAAAGATCATTTTTACTGAATTTCCTCTCCCAAGAGGATTGTCAGATAAATTATTTGTATGGCGTACAAGGCAACCCCGGTTGGTGGCGGTCCATTCATGTCCAATTGGCAAAGGTGCACGCTGTCATATATTCAATGAGTGATCAGGACTGGTTTTCAGTTTCTGAATGTGAACAATGTTTCCATTCTCTGTCAGGAAGGGGAGATTTTAAATTGTGAAGAATCGGCACATTTAAGAGGAAATGTAGTATTAAATGCAGCCATTCAAATGAATGGTTATCCATGTGAAATATGGATGGGCTAGGTCTGTCAAAGCGAGAGTTGCTGCTTGTTAGTAGTTCGCTGATGTGTTTTAAAAAGGGGACCCGGAGGTATGATGACACATCCCCACTTAAGGGGTTGTCTAGGGTGAGAAAAAGGGTCTCAGTTTTTCCAGAAACAGCACCACTCTTGTCCATGGGTTGTGCCTGGTATTGCAGCTCATCCCCATTCAAGTGAATGTAGTTGATCTGCAATACCATACACAGCTTATAGTTTCTAATTCTGGACAACCCCTTTAAGTCTATTAGACTATTAGAATGATAGTGTTTGCTGGTGATCACCGCCTGTGAGTCACTTGTCTGTATCCGCCATTAGCTAGGTAAATGGAAATATTACTTCCTCTGCTGAATATACATGAAGGTATTACTTCCCAGACAGTTGTAAGAGGCGCACAGACTTTAATAGTATAATATAATATCTTCCACCAAACAATGGCTTCTTTGTACTTCTATTTTGTGAATGTTTTATGTCTTTTTAGTTTTAAAAAAAAAACATTGTCAGAATTTTAATTTTGTCTTCATAAATGAATTCCTTAAACTAGAACAAGGGCGGGAGGGAGAGCGAGCTGTGAGAATGTTTCTCTGAGGTGTCAAAGCTTTTCTACTGCTTCATCCTTAAATCTGGAAATCTTTTGTCGTTCCGGACGTATATTTCCTCCTATCGTTTTCTTTCAAGCGTCTTTGTTTGATCTCCTTCCTGATCTTGGACTGTCTTGATAATTACGCAACAGGTGCCTTTTTAAAGAATTACCTCATAAGAGTTAAGGATCTTTTATGTCTCTTGTGCTTTTGATCTAACATCCGCATTCACAACTAACTTTTATTTAAAACATAAGTTTGTATTTATAACCTCATTTATTTAGTGGAGCCATGGGAAAAATTGATGTACATACTTGCCAATAGCACCTTTTTTTTTTTTTTTTTAGAGGACTGTCCAGTGAACTGGACCACTAAAAAATGTGGGGTTTATGCAAATGTTGCATTAAAATTGGTGTTTCTGATGGAACGTGCAGGTTTAAGATTCAAATTTTAGTCTGCGTGTCAGGAAAAATGGCTTACTTTTGCACCGAGTGCGGAAAAGGACTTTACAGTATGATTTCGGCATGTTATCCATCAACATTATATTAGCTTCAGAGGATGTACTGCTGAAGGAACTATGTATCATATATGGTGGTCTTGCCTGTTGGTGACAACCCTTTGGGCTCGAATATGTGCACTAATCTCTATTTTCCAGTTTACGGTCCCTACATGGTTGTCCATTTGCCTACTGGTAGAGAAACTGCTTAGGATGCCTTATGCTAAATTTAAACTTGCCAAATTTATATTTTTAGCCACCCGGATTTACAATACCACCAGGTGGCGCACTCCTAAGGCCTCATGCACACTTCAGTTTTTTTCCTTCAGGGTGCTATCCGTTTTTGTCACTGATAGCACCCTGAACCCATTCATTTCAATGGGGCCATGCACACTACAGTTTTTTTGACGGTCCGTTGCTCCTTTCCGATCCAAAGTAGAGCATGTCCTACTTTGGTCCGGGATTCCGTGACCGTGAGGCCCATGCAAGTCAATGGGGCCGCCAAAAAAACTGTGACTGGCGGCAGCCTGTGATTGGCTGCAGAGGCCGCGGCTGCCTCTGATTGGCTGCAGCGGCGACATGGATTGAACGTCATCGCTGGAGGCCGGACAGGAGGAATGTAAGTATGAACTTATTATTTTTTTTAAATTACATTAAAATTGTATTTTCCGCGCGCCGAGCATGGTACTGTCCAGGGTGCTGAAAGAGTTACCGCCGATCAGTGCAGCCAATTAACTCTTTCAGCACCCTGGACAGTACCATGCTCGGCGCACGGAAACGGAAACACGGAGTACACACGGGAGTGCACACGGAAACCACACGGCCGCTAAAACGGGTTCACGGACCCGTCAAAAGCGGCCGTGAAAACGGTGACGTAAGTGTGCACGAGGCCTAACTTACACTACAAGGCGGTAATTGAACGAATTAATCAATTAGAAATGACTCCTTTGAATCTTATTGTAGGGTTTGGGACCCATGGTTATCCTCCTCTCACGCACCCGATTTCCAATATTGTATAACATTGTGAGGTTGCCCACTTCAGTCTTTTCCTTCAGGGTGCTATCCGTTTTTGTCACTGATAGCACCCTGAACCCATTCATTTCAATGGGCCCATGCACACTTGTTATTTAAACGGATCCGTTGTTCCGTTCCGTGAAAAGTAGAGCATGTCCTACTTTGGTCAGTGATTCAGTGACCGTGTGGCCCATAGAAGTCAATGGGTCAGTCAAAAAAATGGATGGCACACGCAAGGCTTCCGTGTACCGTCCGTTTTTGACGGCTCCGTTGCCATAGCAACGGCTGTGTGAGCTAAAGTTCACAGACTCACAAACTACAGTACACATTCATTCCTGAAGATGGATGTGGAAGAACTCATAGCATTGGTGCATGATCACCCAGAACTGTGGGATACGCGGGCAGAACGCTGCCACGACCGCTATAAAAAGGACGCCGCGTGGGAGGAACTTGCCAAGGAGCTTTTGACGCACAGATGGCAGCAGGGAACTCGTTTCCAGCATCCCAAAATAAGCAAGTAAATGCACACATTTCACTCCAAAAATCCCCAAAAAACAAAGCAAGCCAAGCAGAGTTATCTCAAACTGTTCTCTATGCTCTGAAAGCTGCAGAAAAGGTGTTTCCTGGGACATGTGACAAGTTCAAATGAAGTTTACCTTCCGTTTTTTAAATGGAAAAACGGAAGCCAAACGGAAGCACAATGTCCGTGTAAAACGGAAACACGGAACGGAAACGGAGTGCACACGGAAAACAAAAACGGACACACGGATCCGTCAAAAACGGCCGATAAAACGGTGATGGAAGTGTGCATGAGGCCTTAGAATACCCACCTTATGGAATGGTTTCATAATCATTCTCTTGATGAATGTTCATAGTACTTTTCATTCGTATATATGGGGCTTTGTATCTTTTACAATCGCAATGACTTTTGTTGTAGTTACTCAATTGTAACATGATGTATCTTATACCTTTGTTTCCCCTTCTCTTTTTACTCCACTACAGCCTGCGTGGGGTTTGATGCTGTTACCTCGTCAATTTATCTCCTGTTTTTATCATTTCAATAAATACCATTTTGAAACTAAAATTATTTAAGCTTTAATGAAACTACTGTATATCTGCATGTACATAAACCCAAACTTGCCTATATTTAAATCCCAAATTGTAGGACGTTTTAAGGTCGTTGCACTTATTCACACAAACGTGTTATACGTCCGTGTGACGGTCCTTAAAACAATGGGCGTCATACAGACCTATGTAATTCAATGGGGCCATTCACACGGCCGTTGTTTCAACGGAGCGTGTGAGGGGTCCGTGAGAAAATAGGACATGTCCAATTTTTTTGTGCTTCATGCAAAGTCTATGGGAGATGCGTGATAACGCGACCAGCAGATTACAGCACAGATGCACATCGGACGAGAAAAACTGCAGTTTTTCACGTCCGAGATGCACAACGCTCGTGTGAATCTAGCTTAACAAAAATGCGTATAAACTCCAAACCTTAAGGCTACATGCACATGTTGCGTATTTTGCTGCGGAAAATACTCCACAAAGCCACATGAAACTGCAAGAAATTTGCAGGAAAAAAAACGCACCTGAAAGTGCGTATTCGATGCGGTTTTTACGTTTTGCACAGTAAATTGCAGCGTTTTTATGCTGCAGGTTTTGCTGTGTATTTCTCCAAAACTAGGGTAGGGAGATAGAATTCGCAAGTGGAATAGCGGGATAAATTGATATGCCGCGGTTTCTAAAATAGGCACCGCGGGTCAGTTTACGTCCCCAAAAATTTTGCAGCGTGGATATAAGATTTCCTGGAATCTCATTGCCTATGCTGGTTCTTTATTTCGCTGCGGTTTTTCCGCACGCAAATACGCGCAGCAAAACCGCATGTCATTCGCATCGTGTTCATTGTCCCATGAAAACCAGTACTGTTGGCAAGTATACAAACCTCAGTATTTAAGGCTGGCAAAAGACATACAATGGATCTGACTGATGGCGGGGATATATATATATATATATGTGTACAGTATATGACAGGCACATTTTTATGGTCCGTCAATTCAATATATATGGGGAAGGTCTTACAATCAGTTTTACAAATCTGTGTAATAACCCTTATTTATGTTCCTTATTACACAGAGGTCTCTTTCCTGAGGCAGACGACAACGGCCTGACCGCATCTTGGAGGTGTAAGGAGTGTGGCTTGCTGTCACGCTTGTATAGTGATGACAAAGCGCTCTGTTTAGCCCTGGTTTTTCACCATCTATAGCTTCTGTGACGGAGAAACGCGAGAGCAATAACTAGTGTCAGGCAGCACTCGTGGCATTATAGTTTCATACAGAATTGTTTTTTATGACCGTAGCCCTCAAGGTTTCATGCGTACAAGCCAAAAAGAGCAAAAGTCTGATGTGTGGGTGTATAGTTGTATGTAAACCACTGTTCAGCTGCTATACTAAATGTAAAACCTCCGCCATTGATATTACTCACAAATTAATTGTTATTCATTCTTCAATTGCATTATTGATGGGTACTAAAAGCAAAAACCTATAAATAGGTATGGTATGAAATAAACCTTGACCATTTAAACCATTCTCAGACCAACTAGACAACTACATTTCTACCCAGTGCACCATACACCATTTTACCAGAGGTCCCAAACCCTTTGTAGGTCACAAGTCCATTTCAAATGCGATAGATGATGAGGCACACTGTGTATTTGGGTGGATTCACACGCAGTAGATTTTGTTGCAGAATGGGGTTGTTCCCGGAGCGGTTGCATGGATTTCTGACCGGTTCCATTCAGGTAAATGAAACTAATTTTCAGTTGCAGGAATTTCTGCAACAAAATCTGCTGCGTGTGACTCTATCCTTGACAGGGAAAGAACTATGAGGTTCACACGCTAAAGTAAAAACTGCTGTAAAATACGGAGTTGTTTTCAAGGGAAAACGGCCTCTGATTTTCAGCCGTTTTTAAAGCATCAAACATTTTTTTTATGCGTTTTTTGGAGCTGTTTTTCTATTCACACAATGAAAAACAGCTTAAACGGCTCAAGAAGTGACATGCACTTCTCTTTACGGGGCAGTGTTTTTAGGCCTTTTTCGGGGAGTAAAACCTTCGAAAAACGCCGGAAAAAAATAGACACTGAACGCCCCCCAAACATCTGCCCATTGATTTTAATGGGAAAAACATTTCGTTCAGTCAGGGCGGTTTTTTATGCGGCCATTTGAAAAAACTGTTCGTAAAAAAAACACCCCGTACAAAGAAGTGCATGTCACTTCTTGAGCCTTTTTTGGAGCCGTTTTTCATTGTAAAACAGCTCCAAAAATGGCTCCAAAAACCGCATAAAAAAACCTTTGGTGCTTTAAAAACGTCTGAAAATCAGAGGTGGATTTCCCTTGAGAACAGCTCCGTATTTTACAGCCGTTTTTACTTTAGCGTGTGAACATAGCCTTAGGCGCCACAGTGACTTCTGGTTGCACAGCAAACGCAATAAAACCATTGCGTTTCCACAACGTTTCTCTTTAGTGGAAGGTGAAAAGCGTAAGATTTCTGACCATAACCATGGAGCCGTAGCTTTAAAGATATGACCAATTTGATAGGGCTTTTACCTAGTGCTAACTGCCAGTGATATAATTTTGACCCTAGGACCAATTTCTAGTAATGCTATGACAACTATTTCTAGTGCACAATATTAGCTGCCAACAGCTGAGGAGCCACACGCAGGGGGCCCAAGAGCGACATGTAGCGCCTCATCCATTGATCAGAGAAAAATTGGTTGTACACAACTTAATTTAACCTCCAACCCTTAACCTCTTAACATTCAAGGTCCAAAGGTGGTATCTTTCGAGGGTAAGATAGTGGTTTGGTTCTTGAAGTGGGTATACCTGTATTGTCAACTGCAATGTCATTATATTTTACCCAGCGCGGTGCCAAAGCTTTCAGCCACTAATGAATAAAAACAACTTTGGAAGGATCATGGCATAGCGCAGGGGCAAGCTGGGGGGCTGTTGGGGCATATGCCCTGGGTGCTTGGTGCCAGGGGGAGTGCCAACAAGCTACTTTGCCTTGATTTTCAGATACAGGGATGGGGGCAGAAAACTGAACTTGCCCCATGTGTAGGAACGCCTAGCTATGCCTCTAGCGTAGCATACTCATCCTGCTTTCGCTATCCAACTGTGTCCATCTCCCTCTCATACTTCATTGACTCAGTTTGTTCCAACAATTGCATCATGTTGAATAAATATGCAACAGTTGTACAATACATAATTGGTGACATTTTAATATCAACTAATGAATTGAGCCTTCGTTAAAAGTTTACTGCCGTTTTGATGTATACAGCTCCTATGCAGGCGTATTTGTCTACATGGTTACAGACTACAAGCAAGCAGTCTGATCCTACGGTCAAGTATTGCTGCACTCTCTGCCGCCTCTTCTGGCTAATCTAGTAAGAAATACGGGTTCACAACAAACTATTTCTATCCACATTGCTTAGACCAGAGGGTTGTAATGTGTCAAAGCCCAAAATGAAACCCTTGTGGAATTCTTAATTATTATTAGTGCCATTTTTCTTACTTAAAGCCTCCACTGTACCCGGGGTCTAACGACAATAGCGCAATATATTATGTATTAATATGAACCTGGCGATCCATTGCAAAGTATTAACGTTCATAAATATGGTGTGTGAAAGGAATTTACAAAAGAGAAATTGCATTCTCTGATGTTGAGTACAGTTTAGCCGAAAACCTTGAGTTTTACATTGCCATCGAGCAATTAGAGCTGCTTTTCCATTCCTTTTCCTCTCCGTCTGTCGTACATTAAAAAAAAATAAAACCGTTGTTGTTGGTCCCTTTCAGTAAAAATATAACCACATAACATCACAGTGAGGTGTACATTTAATTAATTGTTCGCCAGGCTGTGTGGGGAATGATTGTGTTGTGTAGGGTAATTATGAGCGGTGGGTTGTTTATTCAGGGCTCTGGAATAAATATTTAACATACGCTTTTTTTTATTATTATTTGTTCTTAAGTGTTGAATAGTAGACATTTCTGCACAATGGAAAACAAACAATTGAGCCGTTATGCCGGGAGGGACTGGAAATTGAAAACAAAGACTGACGCACTGGGCTCTGTGGATACAAGAGGCTCATACCATGGAATTTGGACATAAGCCTCAGGGTTACATGGCCAGAAGTCTCTGTCCATGTAGGTATTAAACCGTGACTCTAGGGGACTGATGTGAAGATGCCGTTTGACATCATTTCTGTTCTACTATTTTTAGCGTTAAATTACAAGCTTATTCTGGCTGTGTAAATCACAGGGAAGGGCTGAGTAACCTGTACATGAACCAACTGTTAGTATGCGACCAACAAACCGTTTTATAATAGTAGCTTTAGTATTATTATTTTATTTTAAATACCTTGTATTGCATTTTAGGATACAGACATAAAATAGTTGTCTCATCGCAACAATCCCTTTTATTAAATCAAAGCTGACTCAGAGTCCAGCTTGAGAAACACCCAGCCATTTTTTTTGCCGGGGGAAGCTGCAAATGGGCATTTACATGGTCAACTATATTTTACATGGGGGGGGGGGGTGCTAGGCTTTCTCCACTGTGGCTAATAGAGGGTGGACCTAACACAAGGCAATTCTCCCCTCTGGGGCATGTATATGCTCTATTAGTCTTCCTAAGACAATAGACAGTATGTTGTTGGCTTTTGATGCAGCAGACTGGCATTGAGTGCTATCATTTATTTTATCGTTTTATCAATAGCTACACCTAAATTCTTCTCCATTAGTTTTCTAATGATGATTCATTGAGGTATAGAGGGCCTGCATGAGGAAGAAGGTAATGGTGTGAGGAGCTTTATTTTGATAACCATATACAATGTTCCAGACGTATGTAATATCTTATGGCCAGGATCACACACAGATTTGATGCAGTTCTTGCCTCCGTTTTTTTTTGCCAAAGCCAGTGGATCCAAAAGAGAAGAAAGGTACAGTACAACAAAAAGATTAATCTCTATCCTTTTTTTTTTGTGTGTACACTCCAAAAACCGCATCAAAACGGCCTAATAGTATTTTTTTTTACTTTGTATAATTTCTGTTACATTTTAAGGTCAAGATCTGAGTAGCAATAAAACTGACTATTTGGGATAGCAGATTAGCGGTTGTATTGGACTGACTATGGTCAGGTCTGCTTGCTTCTACCCACTATATATATATATATATATATTGAGTGATGCTTATTTCTTTTTTATTTATATACTTGTGAGTCTACTTAAGGGTCAATTGTGGTTTTGCATTAATCCCTGTAGGTGAAAGTGTTGATGTCACCCCTAGGACGGGGACACTGGGCTCCACTAGCATTAGTAAAAAAAGGCATATTTGCAGTGTAGGCCCTAATATTGGGCCTGTATATGTACAGTATATTATTACAATTATCTGCCACCGTTAACCTTCAGATGCACTGCCACATTAATGTTGGACTATCAAGTAATTTACATTTGGACTATTTTGGTCAAATGTTGGACTAGTCCGTTGTATGGTTTTAAAAAATATGTTTCATTGTAAGTTTTTGTTTTTTTTGTTTGTTTTTTTTCCTTTTTTTTTTTCCCCCTCAAAATAAACATCTAATTTTTAAAAGTAAGACGGAAAGAAAACAAAATCCCTTTGATAATGGACAGGTAAACATCCCTGTGCTGTGAATGTGAAGGACTGTTTGGTCTTTTTTCCTGGTTCTTGTATGATTGCTATAGATTAGAGAGACACACTTGTGGCTCTATTGCCTTAAAGCCATATTGCAATATTGAAAAAATGTCAGCACAAGACCCCCTCATCTTTCCCCTACAGTGCTCATACCGCCTAATTGCCCTGCGTTCAATGTGTGTGGATCAGCTCCGAATCAAACCCTGACAATAGTTGCTTAGGGTTATAATCAGGGTTTTGTGCTTTGGGCTTATAACTCAATTTTCCGCTGTGCAATCCAGCCATGATTGGCTCTGGTTCCTGTGTTTTTCGCTCTGCTTTTCTAAGATATCGGCAATAAAATATATTAGTGCAAGACAGCAAAGGCAACCAAGTAAAAAAGAGCTGCTAATCTCGTTTATTACATCAACTTGATACCTGCCCTGCAGGATTTTCTGCTCTGTTTTTCAAATTACAGACAATCAATGGATGAAAGGGTGGGGGGAGTAAAAAATAAAAGCAAATTGCACCCCGTTTTGTCCCACTTAACACGCTGACTTCCACAGACAAGTACTTTACATTGGTCTTGATCCTGCAGCACTTCTGAAATCCAGTATCTGTAAATAGAAATAATTGATTGAGCAATAACCATTCAATGTGCCCTCCATATCAGTAGTAGCAAAATATTTATTCACAAGCCTCATGAAAATGGATAAAATAGCCTGTAAAATTTCTCCCTGTAATCCATGACTTCTTTTGTATATGTAGGTATAGGCGCCTGACTACATGGATAACCTATAGCTGTATTCACATGCTGTAAAAAAGTTTATATTGAAGTTATTAGGATATTATAAAATTGGGATTATTAACTACGTAGTATATAGTTTACATTGGCTGGAGCTGTGAGGTTCCTTACCTGCTCCTTCCAATTCCTGGCTGCAGTAGTGATCTCAGCGAGCACGGCACAATGCTGCGGTCAGTGATTGGCTGGATCGGTTAGGTCCCTGTAGGAAATGTCACAGCTCTAGCCTATGTAAACGGGGATAGACGGGGTTCCATGGATTGGCAGCACTGGCCCTTTTTAAAAAGTCTGGATAGCCCCTTTAAGGCCAGAATCACACATGCATTTTTGATGCAGTATTTGGCTCTGTTTTTTGAGGCAAACACAGGAGTGGACAGAAAAGAAAAAAAAGATGCTTCAGTTTTTTCTTTATATCCTTCCTACTTTTTGGATCCACTTTTGGCTTTGGTTGAAAAAACTGCATCAAAACTGTGTGTATGATCCTGGCCTTAAAGGGGTTATCCAGATAACACCGTATCGCCTATAGATGATTTAATTTTGTTTAGGTCATGTTTTTTCTTTATTGACTTCAATAGGTGAAACTACAGACAATAAAAAATATCCGGGTTTTCATCAAAGTAGTTCCAGGAACATTTGCCAGAACTACTTCTTTAAAAACAAACTGAGACAGACTGTAACAAAATTGCATCAACACTCAAGATGTATTGAGAGGATCGTCTGCTTTAGACAATCCCTATCAGAAAGGTGCCCTGAAAATATGCTGATGAGAGGTAGTCTTATGGATGGAACTCCCAGCGATCAGCTGTATGCTGCGGATGAACCTGGTGGCAAGTGTTGATATGAACTGCAGTGCTTCCATAGGGAATGTATTACTTGGCACCCAATAAAATCAACGAGCTATCCTTGTAATACATGTATGTGCTGAGAGATAGAGATGCCCTTTGCAGCCACTATTTGCTTATTGATGAATGTGCCACTTAAGGGCCCCCCTGTATTACATAAGTTTGTATAGAGCTGTGGTACACTTATAGGTGTCATTATTAGGTGAAGTTAGTTTGTGACTATAGCCAGCAGTCGAGGTGCCACTTTAAATACATAATATACATATTAAGCAAGAGCTAGACTGATAATTCTGCTATTTGACGATGCATCATAATTTCATGCCCACAGCCGTTGTTATATTTTTCAGCTAAATGAGAGATTCTCTTACTGGTGAATAATGTAATTCAAGGGGCAACAAGCCGGAGGGTACGCATGGTGCCAAGCGTCTATTATAGAACTCTTCTTCCTGTAGCTCACACTTCCATGGGGGCACTGCGGCTACTGTAGCTTTGATGGCGGCTTGCTGGTAGCACTTTGGCAATTAATGATAATAGTCATGGGCCCATTATCAACCACCATAGTTATAATAGACTTGAGCCTGGTCAACACAATGCCTTCGCGCAAAGTTTGTCTCAGGAGTTGTGGGCCCCCCTACTTCCCATTGCCCACTCGGACCCCCTTATGCCCCAGTGGCCAGTCCACGACTGTTTGGGGTAAAAGCCAATGTAACCTGTATGGTTTGTGAGATTACATCATTGTGCATTTGCTCTTACCTGCTTTTTGTATGGCACGGTGAACTGAGGGCACCCCAGGCTTTGGGCTGCAGTTGCAATCACATCCTTTGCAAATCCAGTTATTACGTAATACGGTTGCCCTTACTTATAGTGTAGAAACGAAAGTGGTAATTACGGTGAACATACCGAACATAGAAGTAGTAGAACGCCGCAGTTGTAGCATAAATGCAGCAATATGCCAGTCACAAAACTTTACAACATTACATATTATGGAAATTTGGCGATCATAAAAATTCTGGCTTTTTATTTGGTTTGTTTAGCTCCAGGTAACTTGCAATGGCTTTCTGCCCACTCCACTGTTTCTCATGGAAGAGGTGCAGTGATTTACGCCGTTCTTGCAGCTGATCTGTGGAAATTTAATTTGTACATGTTGCAGAAGTAAAAATAATGTGATTTTTATTGATGTTACATGTCAGCAATCTGTTATTTGGCATTTAATAGTAACGAGACCTGACATAGAAGTTGGCCCCAGGAGAGACATCTTGCCTGACCTTCCTTCTTCTGGCAAACGTAAAGCATTAAACCTGATTAAAAAAGCACCAATTCTGCCATTTGTTGTCTTTAAAATCTTTCTGAATAATTAAGTGCAGCTTTTCTCCTGTTTATGGGGACTTTTATGAGGCGTCTGCTTCCACTGTGTTCTGGAACGTCTTTGTAACATGTTTTAATGAACAACTCAATGTGTATGAGCACAAATTCACATTCATCAGAACGTCGGTCAATAGCGACAGGCTGGAACCCCACTGATCTTGACAACATGGGATCCCAGTCGCCATTTCCATTGGAAAACATCCATAGGCTTTGATAATTCCCATTGATTGATTTGGTATGTGGCTACCTTTCCATTGATAACGGGGTCCTGCACACCATCATTTCCTAAAGTTGAAATCCGTTTTTGCCGTTTTCAAAGCAGTTATTGATGCAATTTTTAGTGCCAAACACAGGAGTGGATACAAAGGTGGAGAGATGCATAAGCCTTTCCTTCCTTTTGCATCCACTTTTGGCTTTGTCGATTAAGAACTGAATGTGTGATTCCAGCCTAAGGCCCTGTTCACACAGAATTTTGAGGCACATTTTGACCTGCCTGCATTCTCTTTGCCGCGCTTTTCGCCGCGCCTATTGAGCAGCGTGAAAAAACGATTTCTCTCCCTCCCATTGAAAGGGCATGACTCTTTTTCCCACAAGCGTTTTTTTACACTCACGGGAAAAAAAGCCTCCATCTCCTATTGAAATCAATGGGAGGCCTGGTCGGACGTTTTTTGGTGCGGCTTCCGCATCAAAAATTCGCCAAAAAAATCTGTGTGAACAGGGCCTAAATCGGTGGTAGTTCTAACTGCTTCAACTTCATCAATTTGACACTTTTTCCTTCGTGACATCACATCTCAGAATAATGGGTGGCAAATAACTGCTGAGGGATGTGACGTCACTATGGACAAACAAAACCTCACCATTTCGATCATGTGACATCCCTATTGTTCCGGATAACAGACAGGGGGCCAGTGGGGTGGGACCAGAAGTGAATTTAAAAGATAAACATATTATTACCATTCTGGAACCTGTCAGACCTTTTCTAAGGGTATATTCACATAATTTGTTGCAGAAATGTCTACAACTGTCCCAATGATCTGCACACACCGCAGAAACAACTATCTATATATATATACGGATAGAGTTTTCAGAAATGTCTGCAATGAATCTGCTACGTGTGAATAGTGCCTAAATCTTGAAAAAAACCAAAAACCTTTACGATAGCTCATTGGGGTTATTAAAAACACAGTGGGGGAGATTCATCAAAACTGGCACAATAGTTGAAGCCGTTGTCCATAGACCTCAATTAGTTTTCTTCATTCATTTTTAAAAGGGCCTCTGAAAAATTTAGAGTTGGTATCGGATAGGTTTCTATGGGCAATATCCCCAAATTTCCTTTCACCTGTTTTAGTAAATCTCCCCCCTTGTGATATTAGGAGGAGTATAAAATGACAAAGCCATGCTGAAAACACGAGCTCAGCTCTGCTACATTTGTAAATGCACCTGTTGGCGCTGTTACACATCATTTCATACAATAGACGTCTTGTTCCCGCAGCAGTGAAAATAAGACACCACCAGAATGCCGAATGAAAATAGTTAAAAGAGAATCTCAGTAATTTCTCTATTAATTATTACCTTGTTAGCCTTGGCAGACCCACTTTGTTTAATTTTTCTAGTCAAATCTCTTGATGGCAGCAAAATTAGATATAAAGCAGGGCCGGGAACTTTACGGGAAGAAATGGAATTGATATAAATATGGAAGGAGATTAGCAACGTGCAGGTGAATACTACCGGGCTCCCTCAGAGGACGTCATCTGGACAGCGTTCACGTGTATCGATTACTGACTGTTTTCTACCAGCCTGACTATTCGGGAGATTTATGGCTAGGGATAGATGTGGCATAAATACAAATAAACATGGATTTGGGGGGAAAGGGGGTCACACTGCCAGACTTCCTGCCAGTAAGACATTAAAAGGCATGGGTTATACAGTTGTAGCCATCTTTATCTTGACTGATAACTTGCTGCAGCGTGACATCACACAACTAAAGTCATTGAAAACGTCAAATTAAAGTTTCTTCCCACTGTGTATTTAACCCCTTAAGGACGCAGCCTAGTTTGGGCCTTAAGGCTCAGAGCCCATTTTTCAAATCTGACATATTTCACTTTATGTGGTAATAACGTCGGAATGCTTAAACCTATCCAAGCGATTCTGAGATTGTTTTCTCGTGACACTTTGGGCTTCATGTTCGTGGTAAAATTTGGTCGATATATTCAGTCTTTATTTGTGAAAAATTGCAAAATTTAGAGAAAATTTACAAAAAATAGCATTTTTCAGAATTTAAATGCATCTGCTTGAAAAACAGAGAGTTATACCACCCAAAATAGTTACTAGTTCACATTTCCCATATGTCTACTTTAGATTGGCATCGTTTTTTGAACATTATTTTATTTTTCTTGGACGTTGCAAGGCTTAGAACATAAACAGCAATTTCTCATATTCTTAAGAAAATTTCAAAAGCCTTTTTTTGAAGGTACCAGTTCAGTTCTGAAGTGGATTTGAGGGGCCTATGTATTAGAAACGCCCATAAAACACCCCATTTTAAAAACTAGACCCCTCAAAGTATTCAAAACAGCATATAGAAAGTTTTTTAACCCTTCAGGCATTTCACAGGAATTAAAGCAAAGTGGAAATGAAATTTGCAAATTTCATTTTTTCTGCTGAATTTCAAATTTATTCAATTTTTTTCTGTAACAGAGAAGGTTTTACCAGAGAAATACTACTAAATATGTATTGTCCAGATTCTGCAGTTTTTAGAAATGTCCCACATGTAGCTCTAGTGCGCTCGTGGACTAAAACACAAGCCCTAGAAGCAAAGAAGCACCTAGTGCATTTTAAGGCCTCTTTTTTATTAGAATATATTTTAGGCAGCATGCCAGGTTTGAAGAGGTGTTGAGGTATCAAAACAATGGAAACCCACCAGAAGTGACCCCATTTTGGAAATTACACCCCTCAAGGAATTCATTTATGGTTTTTGTTATCATTTTGACCGCACAGTTTTTTCACAGCACCTATTTGAATTGGGCTGTGAAATGAAAAAAATGATATTTTTTCCAATAAGATGTCATTTTTGATCAAAATTTCTTATTTTCACAGGGAACAACATACCCCATTTTGTTGCCCAATTTGTCCTTAGTGCGGCAATACCCCATTTGTGGTGATAAACTGCCGTTTGGGCCCATGGGAGGGCTCAGAAGGAAAGGAGCACCATTTGGCCTACTGGAGCTTTTCTGGTGCTAAGTCATGTATGCAGAAGCCCCTGAGGTACCAGTAGAGTTGAAACCCCCGAGAAGTGACCCCATTTTAAAAACTACACCTCTTAAGACATTCATCTAGAGGTGTAGTGAGCATTTTGACCCCACCGGTACTGTGTAAAAGATAATGCGCAGCAGATGGTGCAGAGTGAGATTTGCAATTTTATATATATATATGGCATGTCAGTGTCCGATATAGTGTGCCCAGCATGCGCCACCGGAGATATACACCCCTTAAATTGTAATGTGGGTTATCCTGGGTACGGCAATACCCTACATGTGGCTGTTATCAGCTGCCTGGGCATACGGCAGGGCTCAGAAGGGAAAGATGGGGGGGGTAAGCTGTGCCGAGTGCATCAGGGTAAATTAAAAATCAAGGGATGTATGATACATTTTAAAACAATCTTTTATACAGAGCCCTGGTTTTTCGGGACACGTGTCACATTGGTATATTGTGTTCTTCCTTATCCCCCTCTTATAGCAGACTCTGCACCTCTTTTGACTCTTTCCCTTTCCACCGGTTTGGGGAACTTCTCTTGGAAAGTGTTGCCCTGGTACGATGCGTGTGGCCTCGCTTCCAGAAGTACTGGGTGCCCCCCCCTTCCTGGTCCCTAAAGATTAGATCTTGAAATTCCAGGAAAGTTCCCCTCTGGCCTGCACATCGACGTAGCACGTACGCATTGTACAATGCCATCTGTATGATGTGCCCGGCCAGCTTCTTATACCACACCGCATGGCGCTGTAGGGCTTCAGGACTTGATTTGACAAGTCCTTCCCTCCCATGTACCTATTGTAGTCCAGGATGCAGTCTGGTTTGGGGGTGGCCTTTCCTTCATATATCCTAAACCTGTAGGTATACCCTGAGGCACTCTCGCACAGCGTATACATCTTCACGCCATACCTTGCCCTCTTACCCGGCAGGTACTGGCGGAATTGAACCCTCCCTTTAAAATCCACCAAGGACTCATCAATAGAAATACACTTCTCGGGGGTGTATGCTTGGGAAAACCGGGCACTGAAACGGTCTAATAGGGGTCTCCATTTATACAAACGGTCAAAACTGGGGTCATCTCGGGGTGGGCACGGCTCATTATCAGTATAATGTAAGAAGCGAAGTATTGCCTCATTTATTTATTTTTTTAGGTTCCAGTTCAGTTCTGAAGTTGCTTTGAGGGGCCCATATATTAGAAACCCCTATCAAACACCCCATTTTAGAAACTAGACCCCTCAAAGTATTCACAACAGCATTTAGAAAGTTTATGAACCCTTTAGGCGTTTCACAGAAATTTAGGGCAAAGTAGAGGTGAAATTTACTTTTCTTTTTTTGTCAGAAAATCCTCTTTATACCATTTTTTTAATAACACAAAAGGTTTTACCAGAGAAACGCAACTTAATACGTATTGCCCAGATTCTGCAGTTTAGAGAAATATCCCACATGTGGCGCTAGTGCGGTAATGGACTGAAGCACCGGCCTCCGAAGCAAAGGAGCAGCTAGTGGATTTTGAGCCCTCCTTTTTATTAGGCACCATGTCCGGTTTGAAGAGGTCTTGTGGTGCCAAAACAGTGGAAAACCCCCAAAAGTGACCCCAATTTGGAAACTAGACCCCTTGAGGAATCCATTGCAGTTTTCATGTCATGCATGCGACTTTTTGATCAGTTTTTATTCTATTTTTAGGTGGCGTGGTGACTAAAAAACCGCAATTCTACTATTGTTTTTTTGTTCTATTTTTTTCACAGCGTTCACCGTGCGCTATAAATGACACATTCACTTTATTCTGCGGGGCGATACGATTACGGCGATACCAGATGTTTATAGTTTTTTTATGTCTTATGGCGTTTGCACAATAAAATACTTGTTGTAATAAATCATTTACTTTTTGTGTTACCTTATTCTAAGAGCCAAAACGTTTTTATTTTTCCTTCAAAAAAGCTGTGCGAGGACTTATTTTTTGCGTAACGAACTGTAGTTTCCATCAGTACCATTTTTAGGTACATGCGACTTTTTGATCTCTTTTTATTCCATTTTTTGGGAGGTGAAGTGACCAAAGAATTGTGATTGTGGTACGGTTTATTATTTATTTTTTTTACGGCATTCACCGCGCGGGATAAATAACGAAATAATTTTGTAGTTCAGGCCGTTACGGACGCGGCGATACCAATTATGTATAGTTTATTTGTTTATTTATTTATTTTAATAATAAAGACTGACAAGGGAAAAAGGGGGATTTTTACTTTTATTACTTTTAAAACTTTTATTTTCTTATTTTTACACAACTTTTTTTTACTTTTTTTTAACTTTATTACTTTGTCCCACTAGGGGACTTGAGGACAGGAGGCCCTGATCGCTATTCTAATACACTGCACTACATGCGTAGTGCAGTGTATTAGAACTGTCAGCTACTCAC
The DNA here is from genome assembly GCF_050947455.1 of Rhinoderma darwinii. Taxonomy (NCBI): domain Eukaryota; kingdom Metazoa; phylum Chordata; class Amphibia; order Anura; family Rhinodermatidae; genus Rhinoderma; species Rhinoderma darwinii. Next base: position 11,186,220 of record NC_134699.1, on the reverse strand, counting down.
TGACAGCAAGCATAGTGGGTCCTGACTCTGTCAGGACCCACTAGGCTTCCGTCTATGGCATAGCCGGACGCCATTTTTTGGTGTCCGGTTGCCATAGTCACCATCGCCGGCCGCTATCGTGTAGCAGGCCGGCGATGGCGGATTAACCCCTAAGAAGCCGTGATCGCTATTGAACGCGGCTTCTGAGGGGTTAAATCTGCGGGGACCACCGCGATTGGTCCCGGCACATTGAGCAGTGATAGTCTGCTGTCGGAAACAGCAGCTATCACAGCTCATGCACGCGCCCCGCGCGAACGGCGCCGTGTTTACTCCATGACATACTATTATGTCATGGAGCGCGAACGATGCACTTACCATGACATAATAGTATGTCCTGGAGCATTAAGGGGTTAAAGGGGTTTTTCCATCAGAGACATTTATGACATATCCATAGGATGTGTCATAAATGTGGGTTCCCACCACAGGAATTTTAACTTTCATGTAGTCTGTCTATGGTTGTCTATACGTAATAAAATTTTGTTATTTTAATTTTGGTAGTTGGGAAACAAGGGCTTTGTTTGCCGGCAGGCACTCTATGTATTGAATAAATGTAGGGTCCCACCACTGGGACCGAATATATCACTACAACGGGGCCCCCTAATCCCCGTTCTACTGCTCTGTGTTGTGGCTGAAGTGTGTGATTTCCAACCATGAAATACGGAAACAGCTGAGCTACGCTGTTTCCGTAACTCTTATAGTAGTAAATGGCAGTTACGGAAGAAGCGTAGCATTTGAGCTCCGCTGTTTCCTTAATTCATGGTTGGGAATCACAAACTTCAGCCACAACACAGAGCGGAGTTTAGGGGGCCCCGTTCTAGAGATAGGTGCGGGTCCCAGAGGACAGTTATCCTGTGGATATGTCACAAATGTCTCTGATGGGAAAACCCCTTAAATGCGTTATAATTTCAGATAAAGATGGCTACATCTGTAATGCATCAGGACACCTTGTATGTGCAGCCTCATGCAGACCCTAACCAGCTCTGAACACTAAGGAAAATGATTGTGAATGTAATTCTTGGCATACAATGTGTCCTGATGAGTTTATTAGTGGTTACAACCCATGCCCTTTAATGTCTTACTAGCAGGTGGTCTTGTAAGTCAGTGCAACATATGGTAGTATAGTAAGGACCCATATACACAAACGTAGTGGTGTGCACGGCCGTGATTTGCGGGTCCGACAGCCGCGGAGTGTCACCCGCGAGCCACCCGCAAATTGCGGGGCGTGCACACCACTACGTGCATTAATTTCTATGAGCCTGGACCGCAAAACACAGCCCTAATAAGATATGTCCGATATTTTTGCAGACCAGGCTCCCGGGCAATGCGCGGACCGCGGAAACCACGGTTGTGCGCATGGGCCCATTGAAATGAATGGGGCCGCAATTCACCCGCAGATTTGCAGGTGAATTTCGGCCGCAAAAATACATTAATGTGCATGGGGCCTAACCCTCCCCCACTACTCTTTATTTTTCTTTATGCCCCATCAGAAATATTTAATACATTTAAATAAATAAAATCCCCTTTGAAAGACTTTTTAAATGTTTGTTTATATTTCCCTTTCTTCCCGTGCTCTTGGAGTGAGCACAAATTGCCACTTTACCCATGTCACCTGCAGTTACTACGCGGCTGGCTCCCTCTGTTTTCCAATTACAAATGGTAGAATCCGTAGGGTGATGTTTGATTAATTGATATACCTGTAGCTTGAATAGCACGGTGCGTTAAATGTAAATAACCATTGTTCAGCGGCACTTAGAGGGGAAAACAGCTTTATTATTCAAAGCGTCTCAGTGGTGAAGGGTCCTGGTAACTAAAACACGGTGCTTTACTGTGAACATTCATGAATCTGACCTTCCGTCCTGTCCGTGGAATCGTTTTACTGATTTTTTTTATTTATGATTTTGACATGCAAACTTAAGTTACTTTTTCTTCACTGAATGACACAGATCTATATTGTCTTTATTTTCTCAGTATACTTGGTTATATATATATGTGGCCTGGGTTAGAAAAAAATGGTCTGCCCCCCTATCCCCCAGAAACAGCACCACCCTTGTCCATGGACTTTGGTATTGCAATTTGTACTCAGTCAATTCAGTGGGGCTATCCTGAAAAACCAGACACCGCCCATAATCAAGAGTGGCACTTTTAATTAAAAAAAAACACGATACCCATTTTTCTTATTCTGTAAAATCACTTTAACTGGGACATTACAATGCTGAAATCTTGGGGGTTCTCTTGGCTGGCTTTTTCCGGAGCACATCACCCGCATTATCTACATGAAGAAGTGCTATGATCCTTCCTGTTCCCTGCATATATAAATTCTCCCTCTGAGTGATCATACCAGATCCATAGCTGTATTCATTATATACAAAAGGACAGATGTATCGGTGCTCTCACTAGGGACATACTTCACATCATGTAAAAACTATGATTTATTTAGACAGCGACATCCAAATCACCATCCACATTAATGTCTACATCCTGTTTAACACTATTCAAAGTAGCTAGTATGTAGACATTGATGGAGATAGCCCATAGACCTAACGTTCAATGATAAAATTCTGTCTACCTGTAAACACCACTAGGGGGGAGTATAAGCGCTTACTGCATACTGTTTTATCATGGAGTTCAATGCTCTAGTGGAAGCTTCAGGGAGACAATTTTTTCATAAGAAAGGATATGGATATGAGAAATGAATCGGCAGAGAATGTTAAACCTAGAAATGACATATTGTTAAAAGGTGGAGATTCACTTTAGGCCTATGTCAACAGTGGTAATGTAATAAAAAAAATCATCTTCCCAATCTATAGGCAAGTGGACAATCGCAACGATGAAAATGCATTGTTATGGGAATGTCAGTATGTTACCCAACTCCATGCTTGTTAATGTGAATTGTATCATGTCACCAGACTATAATAACTCCCACAGCATAAACATCACCTACCCAACACAAAAGGAATGACCTGATTTGAGCCGAAACATAACCTGCAATTGTTAGCAATTCCTATGTTGTGTCATTACTCGCTTGTTTTTGCTTTCCTGTCCTTCGGGTCTCAACTGTGCTTTGGAAGTTTTTGTCACTTTTGCTCGTAAATATGTTTAGTCAGTAGTCACACAGGAGCAGTGAGGATCAGGCTTGTACAAACTGGAATTGTCACATGTCAAATTTAGTGTCACTAAGAAAATACATAGAAACGGACGTATCCATCAATTTGTTTTATTGTATTTATTCCTTTGTTCTACGGGGCATTTTTATGTTGTTATGCATTATCTCTGCGTTTGATGGATAGTATTTACTATAAATGGTACCATAGGAATTTGCTTGTCACGTGAGATGATAGCAGCGTTATTACTGAGCAGCATTTTTAGATGATAGGAGTCCCATTTTTGCCTGAGCCTAAGGGTAAGGCCACACGGTGTGTCGTTGACGCGTTTTTGATGCGTTTGAAAACCGCATGCGGTCAACTGCATGCGTTTTTTGTCTCTGTAATCTCTTGCGTTTGGAAATAATTGATGGACACAGTTTTCACCCTTGTTGAGGTTTGTTAGGGGCTGCCTGTATACAGTTCATTACAAGGCATTGCAGAACTGTTAGCAAAAACAAGCAGTTCAGCAACAACTTTGGCAGCGCGGTCATTAACTGCATGCGGTGGGACATTATGAAGATGCGATCAACCGCACAAAAACCACATTGTCATATAATAGCAGCCGTCTCTCCATAACAAACATTTCACTATTGACTTCTATTGAAAAATGACTTGCTGCAGTTTAAAATCGCAACATAAACGCACCGTGTGGCCTTACCCGAATAGATGGATAACATTGTGGTAGGTGAACACCTCTCCCAGAATAATCTATAATTGTAGCCTATAATTTGGATTGATGTCACTCCTGCACTATGCAAAGTCTCCAGTAGGGGTATTCAGTGCGGATGAGAACAATGGCTTTATGTTGTTTGCTAATGTAGGAAGGGAGTACATTTTTTTGCTAATCTGTATAAAAGAAATGGGAAAATTCACCGAAAATCCCTCTAAGCACACATTTTATTAAGCGGTAATATTGTTGTTCGTTATTTTAATTTTCTTTATTGTTACCTATTTTAGGCACCACTGTTAAGGGGTTGGCCAAACATGGCTTTAACCTAAGGATCACAATGCTGGAGGGGACACAGATGTTAAACCAAGACTTCTCATGATTCTAGTAATGGCACACATTCAAATTTGTAGATTTCAAAGGGGTTTTATTTACGCTGAATCTTGACTCCGTGTCTCTGCCCCCGGCCTCAGATGGTTTGCATCCTATCTCTTGATTGAAATTCATTTTAAATGTTACATATCCGTCTGAAGAAAATTAAAACACAACACTTCGCATTATCTCTGTTTAGCCAATAGATTCATTTTTTTCCCTTCCGTGTCACAAAGCTGCTTCTTAAAAAATATATTAAAGTGCCAAATTGTCAGCATATTCTTCCTTTTTAAAATTCATTAGGTAGCCCTGGGCACAATAAATATTTATATGCGCATATGTACCGTAAACAGACACATTTAAAGAGTTCATGCGTTGCAAATCATTTTCCTTTCTTTCTTTGTGAGTTTGGCAACAGCTGACAGATTGTTTCAGACTGCGGAGTCCAAATTTAATGGCAAAAAAAATTAACCCCCTCTGCTGCAAAGCTGTTCACAATACTGCCTGGCAAGGAAACAGTTACTACCTTGATCATTAAACCACCAGAAAATATTGTCTCGAGAATAGATTTACAGCAGTGTATTCAATAAGATGTGCCCATTACTTACACACCGACAAAGCCACTGCTCAATGCATTATGGGATTAACCCATCAGTCTATGAAATCCCATAAGGAACAGAATGTCATGGATTGTTAATAGATGACATTTCTCCATATACCACCCACTACCCCTGAAAATACATGCCCAAATCTAGCGATCGCTTCTCAAGAGGCGAAACTTTAAGCTTCTGGGCGCTAATGTGTTAGTATATTGAACCATTTTTTTTCTCGTATTGTAGAGCGTGGTCTCCAGGCTGTGGATAGCCAGCTGTTCAAAACTACAACTCCCAACATGAACTCGCATCCTGTGGCCCGGTTGGAGACCATTGGTGTAGGGTCAAGGTTGTAGGCATAGCAGACCCTAAGGGACCAAGGCAAATGATGTGGCCAATCCACATAATAAAGGGAACCCTCGGAGGTTAGGGGAAGTTAATCATAATTGTGGGTGAAGGAGTCGTAGAAACGACACAGTAGACAATGAGAGGTCAAGGAAAAGAGGAATGACACAAGATACAAAGTAAAAACCATAATGATAGTAAGTTGCCTATTTCTTCTAATCACTTGTTACTAATTGGTGGTCATGGGGGATATGGGACGACATTGCAAGTTTGGCCATTTTGCCCTATGGACACTTTTTACTCCCATTACGTAGGGGGTAGTAATCTTATGTCCCCTCTGATTATAAGTGTAGCTTAGATGCCCTGGGCTCCAGGGTAAAAGATGTACAGATGTAGCCATCTTTATCTTGACTCTTAATGCATTAAATACACAATGACAAGAAACTTTAACTTGACTTTTTAAATGATTTTTCAATGGCTTTTGTGTGACATGACGCTGCAGCAAGTTATCAGAGTCAAGATAAACTTGGCTACATCTGTATTCAGTGTAAAATATATACCTTGACCCCCTAACTTACCACCCATGACTTCACATGTGAGTGTATGTAATGTTGACATCTATATAATTATGGAATATATTTCTTTGTGCTGTGAGGATATTATTATTTTGCAATTTATTGCACTGCCATCTTACAATCCTGCTTTCTTATGTGAGCCGATGAGCATGGTGCCCCCAGATGTTGCCGGCTGGTTGTGATTACCTCATTTACACCTACTATTACTATTCCACTGACTCTTATTCTTCTGCTGATTTCATGTATTCACCTTTAACTGCACAAATTAGTATGCATTCACACTTTTCAGCACACATCATGCCCCAGTCCCTTGGTAAAAGCTGTTTAATGTAGTTATGGAGATGGAGCATCCTTTTTAGAAGAAGAATGAATGAGGCACGTGAGTCTAAATCTTGATTTGCTGCATAATTTTCCTCTTGTGCTGTTGGCATAGTCATCTGTTTTGGGAAAATAGTTTTTGAGCAGTTAACTTTTTACATACATCTTTCCAGCCTTTTGAATAAAAAAAACCTATTAATTAAAAGAAGAGGAACGGGGGCAAGAAATTCCCTAACCGGGTCTATGAAATGGGTTTTCTGATCCCTTTAAGATGAGTTAGAGAGTTCAGTTCCACAAGGGTGACCAGATCCTAAAGCCCTCATGCTCACGACCGTAAGGGATTTTACTGTCTGCAAATACGGATTTGACGGCTACACGTCCGTAGCTGTCCGCAATTGCGGAATCGCCCATAGACTTCTATGGGCGAGTCCGTGACGCAATTGCGGACAAGAATAGGACATGTCCTATAATTTGCGGATCATTTCTACGGCCCAGACACACAACTATAAACATGTGCAAAGGTGTCCGTGGCCTATAGAAACCAATGGGTCCGCAATTTCATCCGTAATTACGGATGAAAATGACGGTCGTGTGCATGAGGCCTTATAGTGTTATATTAGGTATTCCTTTTGACTAATCACTTGGAACAAATAGTACACATCACACACTGTGTTTTTCCCTCTTTCCCTGTAATGTTGTTTAAATATTACCCTACAAAGTCCCCGTATGTGAGCAGAATGTAATAAAATTGTGACCGGCTCTTCATTTATATTCATTGATGGTGATCACGCACGGGTCAATTTATCAGCCGCTTACGGGGCACCTTCTAGATGTTTCCAATCTCATTACACTATTTATTCATTGTAATAAATGAGTTTAATGCCCCGCGTTAGGGTTATTCCACACTGCACTGTTCTCAAATCCATCTTACTGTACATATTTTAATGTTTGCAGCTAAATTAATACCTTTATTACTTCATCAACGCTTGAGTGGACACTGCTGGAACATTAATCATACTTGCTCATGGTTCATCCCACCCAACTTGGCATGCCCGGCCGGCACAGTGATTTTGATAAAGATATTCTACTCTAGCGCCATGCCTGCACCCCATGTCTTGTAGTCACAGCCTGGAACAATGTTACGCAGGAAACCTTAGCATGTTTCCTTTGGTGAATACAATGGCACGTCTTGGGTTAACACATGTAAGAATATCCCAGCAGTCCTAGAAATAGACTAATTACCATCAAAAATTCAGAATCCTTAATAGATTGGAAGATTGAGGATCTAAGTGTTTACAGGAAAACAGCTGGGAGGGGATTCTGCTTCTTTCTGTCATGTATTATGTTGATGCGGATTGAATGGAGAATGAGGGAACAACTCTTATTGAGTAGACTGACTAGAAATACCAGCTTTCATTCTCCGTAATAGACAATAGCTCATATTTATCTTTTTATTTATTTTTTCCTATTACATTTTTTCATTGTGATATCTCCACTTTTTGGGCTGCGGAAGGCAATGGGAAATTAATTCACTTTTGATATCCCTGGTATATTGCTTGATCTCTCCCGCTCATCGAGGTAGCAATTCTGATAATGGAGGTACATTCCCTAATAAGTCTTCCATGTACCGTATGCTTAAAAAGGGGTTTGTCTGGGAATAGAAAAAAATGCATTCTTTTTTTTTTTTTTCCTGAAACAGCGCCACCCCAGTCCATGGGCTGTGTCTGATATTGCATTCACAAGATTGAGGTTGAGTTGCAATAACAGGTGTTGACCAAGTATAAGAATGCTGCTGTTTCTAGAAAACAAGTAGACCCTTTTCATATTTTTCGAGCCAACAATTAGAACCTTTCTCTGTCACCCAAATAGTCCTCCATCCACCCCTGCAGATCTTACTGTCAGTCACCGTAAAATAAACTTCTCGATCTGGTGAATTAAGCTTGAATGAAAGTTTGTCTACAGACCGGTGATTTCCAACCTTTTGGCACTCCTGAAAAAAATGTTTCTGTATGAAGGAACCCAAACGCCTTACTCACACCTGATGCTCTGGTATGGTCTTAAGGGTGCATAGCGAGGGCACAGGCAAAGCATTCTATAATGCCTGGGTAGTGCTACACTCTGGCATTTGTATCTTGCTTTGACCCCACACCAAGCATCTTAGGATAGGTCATCAATAACAGATCGGCGGAGTTGGCACCCCCACAATCAGCTGATTTATCTTCATTGCTTACTAGGCACAGCTCTGTACATTTGATACTGGCAATACCTGGCATTGCAGCTTCGTCCCAGTCACATGAATAGAACTGAACTGCAAAGCGTTGCAGTACCAGACACAGCCACTATCGAATGTATCGCTGTGTCTGGTAAGCAGCACTCGCAGCTGATCAGTGGGGGTGCTGGAAGTCAATGTCCTGGAAAACCCCTTTAAGCTGAAAGGTGACCTCAGTAAGGGAGGAAGTAGCTAGCTTCTCCTTCTACTTGGGTTTCAGCAGAAATAAATACAGCTTAAGACATAACTGTGGAAATAGAAATACAAACCAAGGGATATCTCCTAAACAAATATAGTGGTTTTATTGTACATCTTATCATGTCTGCCTTCACGCTGTAAGCGCTGGATATATGGGGAACCTCCTATCTAGTATTTTTCCTATTGAATTGGTCATTCTGTAAGTATATACTGTAAATGGAATATAATGATGCTTGATTGATTTTACAGTGTTTATAAACATAGTCAAGCAGGATTATATTACCACTCATCTCCCTTTTTACTTGTAAAACCTCAGACCCTGCCTGATGATCATCTCCGTACAACAAACAGCGATTTATATTACCCTTGTTTTGTGGCCTCAGCAGTCCAAAATATTCTCGTAATGCTGACAAGATCTTCCTGATGGTTGTAATGGCGCAGTTATTAAAAGCCGCCATCCATAATTTCATCCAGAGCCGTCTCTCCCACCTCTCTTAAAGCGGCAAACACTGATGATTTATTTGTAAATAATTCAGGAAGCTGTTAGATGAAACATCAGCATCAATATAACTCTTGTTGTATCTCATTTCAACTTTATGTCCTTGGCGACATGTCACTTGTAAAACAAATGTATTCAGCCGAGAATAGAACGAAGCTGCTGCATCATGCACGCCGCGCTGTACTGTCATCTTAAAACGAAGGTAGAGGGGTCGTAATCTTAATAGAAATGTTTTTATATTTATCACATAATTTAAGAAGTAGCTTAATAGCACGGTATTGTAATAAAATGTTTTTCCTGCTTTTAGGCCCCCTGCACACGTAGCGTAATTGCTGCAGATTTCCTGTCCGTATTTGTGGACCGAAAAACTGCAGCGTATTACAGTAGCCGCAAAGTGGATGACAGACTGCAACGGTCACATAGGTGAAACTACATCCTAGGAGGCTGGCAGCACTGGCACCAGCCCTGGGAGGAGTTACGCGTTGCTATGGGAGACCATGGGAGGTAAGTATTGGCTTTTCTCCCCTCATCTGTTGTATGCAGCGGCAAATCTGTTCGAAAGTCCGCACCAAATCAAACACTATTTGGTGCAGACTTTTGGATGAAATTCCCTGCGGTATCTGGTTTGGATTTTCTGCTCAGTTTTACGTAACAAATCTGACCCGTGTGCAGGGGGCCGAAGAAAGCCTTTTTCGCGTTCCCAAATTGCTTGCAATAAGGCTGGATTCACACATTGCGTATCTGTTGCAGATTTTAGTGCAAAATTTTGAGCCAAAGCCAGAAGTGGTTTCAACAGGAATGGGAAATATAAAGGAACAACTTCTACTTCCTCCTGGATCTACTTGTGGCTTTGGCTTAAAAATCTGCATCAACATCTGCAACAAATATACGATGTGTGAATCCAGCCAAAGGCTTTTATCACAGGCAGATTTGTGGCATTTTTATTTGGGCTGGAAAAAAAACGCCATGAATTTCATGCATATTTTTACGTGTTAAGTGTCTCTTGGATTTTTAAGTACCTTTTTTTTTCAGGTGTTTTTTGAGTCCTATTGAAGCTTATGGGAAGACTTCATATCTAGAATATGCCGCGTTTTGCAAAAAAAACCAAAAACAATGCCATGGAGCCAAAAAAACACACCAAAAGAGGAAAAATGGCACAAACAAACAAGCATTGTTTGTAGTTCTTTCTATGTTTCACTATCGGCTTTCAGCAAACATCTGGCGCCAGTGTTGTTTTACGAAAATATATACGGCAAAAACCACCTGGAAAAACGCCACAACAAAGTCACTTTTGGTTTATTGTTGGAATATTGTTGCACTCGCTGCAAACATTTAGGCTAGGTTTCCACACCGACTTTTGATCACGGTCCCGCATCTGTCATGCAACCTCACTTTTTACTCCATAAGAGAACGTTATTATTAGGGGTTATATGACTTTTAAAAAAACATGCATCAAAATGTATAAAATAACAACAAATATTCACCTCTCCAATCCAGCACAGATAATCTGCCGGTCCCCGCTGTCTTTGTTTTACAAGCAGCCAGCACGTGACCGCTGCAGCCAGTGAGTGGCCTCAGCTGTCGCGTGCCGTACTACTAGCATCACCCCTGAGTGATGGGAGCCATGATGCCAGCAGTATGGCACATGACCAGTGAGGCCCCTGATTGGCTGCAGCATTCAAGCACCAGCCGCATGTAAACAAGGACGGGGGGGGGGGGCGCCAGATCGCACGGGATTGGATTTTTTTGTTCGGAATTTTAGAACATTTACCGCGGTTTTTTCAGAAGTCTGATCACCCTTTTCCCACAATGGACATTTATCACTTATCCACAAGATAGGTAATAAATGTACGATCGATGGGGGCTCCACCACTGGGACAACTCAGTCTGCCCCATAGACTATGAATAGAGCGGCAGCGCACATGCGCGACTGCCCCTCCATTCAAAATCTTCACTGCGATTGTGCAGTGACGAGGAATGGGATCGGTACAGTGGGGATCCCAGTGGTGGGGCCCCTAGTGATCATACATTTATCACCTGTCCTGTGGATAGGTGATGAGCATCCATTGTCCAAATGTACTTTAAAAGTAGCAATGCAGCCCCTAGGGTTATCACTGCGGGCACAATACATTTTCGATAAGTTTTGCTTATAATAATAAGTCATATTGTGAATATAATCGTCAACACATAATCCGTAGTCATTTACACATAATAAACCGACCCCATAGTCTACATAGAGTCCTATAGTCATCTCTATATAATCACATACCTTCACTCCCTCTCATTGAGTATTTTCCTGCTGCATACAGCGCTCTAAAATAAGAGTGCGGTGCTATAGAGCCCTATGAATAACTTTTCTTACACTCCTGATATCCGTTTAATAATCGAACGCAAAATGTGTGGACATCCCAAAAACTTTTTTTTTTCCCAGTATGTTAAATGCAATACTTATGATCTATTCATAATCTTTGTGACTCATAATGAAAACTGTTAAAGGAGTCAAAGGCAAAGTTGCAGCCTAAAACAAAATCCAGAACCCTGTGCCCAGGTCGCTCTTTCTATGTAAACCGGATGTCTCTTCCAGATTCTGCCGATCTACAGCCAACTACGTATTGTAGATTGAGATTCCCTTTGTGTTCTTATAGAAACTCCTATAAATCCCCTGCTATACGCCTGAGCAGTATTGTCCTGGTTCTGACAGTTTATTGCGTTACTTAGTAGACATGGTCCTGTAATTGTTGTGGTCCTGTGAACCGCCGCACAAATTGCCTGGACACACATTTGGGCTTTAAACCCTTAAACTTGGCTGCATCCCCAGATAAAAACAGATACAGCTCTCTGCTAATTAACCTAGAGAAAGCTATCGCAGGAAGCACACGTAGGAGGGGAGAATGGCCGGCATTTGTGGATTGCTGTCGATTCTCAGATGGCTAGTGCAGAAATAATTGGCCTACTACAGGCGACATCTTTTCAATAATTGGAAAAAAAAAAGACTATTTTATCGTCTCATGTTGGTGCAGGAATGCGTTGTTGCCCTGGACTTAGCTGACGTACAGTCTGGCCTGCACACATAGCTGCAATATCTTGCACTAATACCAGTCTGCAGGAATGAATGGATCTATTTGTTTAGGTAAACGTTTTCTGTGGATCATAAAGCCCCTGATTGCCTTCTGCGTACCTGCTTCCTTTCTTCTTCTGCAGGAGAGATAATCTCATCCCCTAGGGCTGCATATGTAATATTTTTTTTCCCCCATTGCACTTTTTTTTAAATACGTGATTAAATCCTATTTAAAAAGAGTAATAGAATCTATAACATGCTACAGAACAGGTATTGAAAGATTCACCTTTAATCAGTGCGGCGGCGTACAAGCGTATACCAGCGTCTGATTAACCAACAGGTTTTAACGGTAGATTTCATATCTCCCTTGTAAAAATTGGCTTTAATACACAATGTGGATAGAGGCTGCAGTCCTATCACGTCAGACAGAATTGCTGCCGCTTCCTCTTAACAAGGCGTCTCGCTTAGAACAATTCAGCTTTTTTCCAAACTCAAACATTTGCTTGCTAAAACAAAAACAGGGAAGCCAATTAGGTACGGGAAAATAACCAAAATAGCATTTTGATTGCAAGTCTCTCCCCTGCTTCTCTTTCTAATCACGTTATTTAGTAAAATCCTGTGTTGCAGAGCGCTGGCAAAATGCATTAAAACGCACAGTTGGGATGAAAATATAAGATTGTAAATTGCAGTGGATGGAGAGAATAAAGCCGTTAGAATACCACAATAACTCAGAAAGCTTGTTCATTGGGTTATTAAGTGGAGCATATGTACAAATCCATTCATCAATTTCTGTTTCAGCGATTGGATTCTAACATGAAAGTAAGGGAATATGACAGCAGAGAATTACACGCTGGTCCATCTTGTTTGTCCTTTTGTAGAAATGGTAATGCACGGGCATTTTTCATGGCGCTACTTTTCCAACCAAGCAGAAGAGAAGGGAACGTGCTCCCTTGCCCCCCTGGTCAGATGCACTTTAAAGAGGATGTATGCAGATGATGGATAATGAGGGCGCCACTTTTGTATCTAGAAAAGCACCAGCATACTGTATATTGGCAAACCTATAATAGAGGTAGTACATACATAGAGTCCTTTCTTCAGTTATGGTTCCCATTCCCTATGTGCAAACAGTGGCCCTCTAGATAAGTTGGCCTACTGCCCTCACATAGCTCACAGTTATTGGTGGGGGTTAGAGAGACATAAAGGGGTGCTGTATGATAAGCTCTTGGGGTCCAGATATTGTTCTGGGGTCCTGTGCTTTGTGTCCACCCCTTCAGAAGACCATGTCGCCTTCCTCTTTACCAGGTAATGGGGAGCAGGGGATGACTGGCCATTCATTAGGGTTGATCCAGAAGGCCCCATTGCTTCTTGGTCTGTTTTTCTTAATATCTTTGCTGTAAAAAGTGATGGGAACCTCCAACTGACCCCCGTTAATGTCGATAGGTTTCATCGGTAATTATTTGGAATTGTCAGACAACTATTGTGAACTGAGCCTAAGGCTACATTCAGACGAACATAGCCAACCTCGGACGTGAAAAACTGCTGTTTTTCACATCCGAGGTGCACCCGCGCAGGACGAGTTGTGACCGATCACCCATAGACTAGAGTCTATGGAGGGATGCGCGACACACAGGAAAATAGGACATGTCCTATTTTTTTCACTGACCCTTCACACGCTCTGATGAAACAACGGTCGTGTGAAGTCCATGAGTCCATGTGACGCCCATTGTTTTAACGCCCGTCACACGGACGTGATACACACTCGTCTGAATGAGCCCTTCGTGTTCAGCAAGGCCAACAGATTATATAAATGAATATATAGTGACTTTTCTGTGCTTCCCAAGACTAGTTTTAGCAATAGGGACAACAAAATATACGATACGGTATAATATCCCGTGTGCAATTCTTTCTCTAATGAACTGCTCATTGCTGGTTAATCTGTACAGTGTGACGTTAGATTAAACTAAACTTCAACCCTTCCCGCCATTTGCAGGTTAATAACGTTCATTGTAAACTATTAATGTGACTGAGGCTTGCATTCATTATTAGAGTTATATTCCTGCATTATATTGGGATGAGCACCATAGATAAAAGCCGTACTTCTTTAGGCACTAGGCAATATTAATGATACATTTACCAGCAAGGAGGTGCCTGCATAAGTAATTCTATCAGAAGTATCATTGTTTTAATTAAACATGAAATTAAAATTAATTACACAAGTTCCCTCCAGCAAGAGGAGTTGCCCCTCACTCATTGACTCTTGGGACAAGAGCGTACACTTGGAATTGTAATGTCGTGTACCTCGGGCCGGCTCATTATTATGTACAGTATGCAAGAGGTAAGATCAGATTAGTATTCATTAGAATCTTTTCACTCAAAACAATTCAGCCGAAATTGTATGCCGAAATTGTATGCCCAAATTCTACCTGTGCAGCACAGTTACTAACATTGCCGCAGAAACGTCTGCCCGAGTGTATGTATACATATTACTCAATATGCTACAGTAACCCGATACTGCATAATAATCTATTGGTCATGAAACCGGTGGGATGAGATTAGAAAAAATATATTTCATTTTCTAGAAACAGCGCCACTCTTGTCCATGGCTGTGTCTGGTATTGCAGTTCTGCATTCTTTTGAATTCTGCAATACCAGACACAGCCCATGGACAAGAGTGGCACTGTTCTGGGAAAAATAAACGTACTCCTTTTTAAGCATTCAGGATTGGTGGTTTAGTGGACAAACTCTTAACTGTCAGAGAACTTAACTCTAGCAGGGGTCAGCAACCTTCGGCACTCCAGCTGTTGTAAAACTACAACTCCCAGCATGCACTGACAGTAGAAGGCTTTATTATTCCAGCCAAAGGCTGTCGGGACATGCTGGGAATTGGAGTTTCACAAAAGCTGGAATGCCGAAGGTCACTGACCCCTGCTCTAATGGGCCTTAAAGTTTCAACAGAAAACAACCCCATTTGGAACTGTGTCGCTAACCACAAGCCGCTCGGGTCTATTTTTTTTTTAGGGTGATTCACAAAAAACCTATTAGATCTTATTGATGTGTCCTGTGTGTGGGATGATAACAAAGATTATAGTACATGCATGTTTGCCAACAGTCCCAATTTTGCCGTGACAGTGCTGTAAACCGGACCAAAAAAGGGGTGGGGTTTTTTCTAATCTGTAAAAAAAAATGGTGAATTTCCACTCAATTTAGTGGTGTTCCCAAAGGAATCGGACTGGGCTTAACATATGTCCCACTTTTGGGGATTTATATGTTAAGTATGGTACATGTTCTGTATACTCCGACACTGTATCCTTGCCTGTTGGTCCCATCTCCGTATCCTTCCTAAGTACAATGATGCAGCTGTTCTGTGTTCTTGCATCCTTACCTCGTGCGTATTTTACAAGGAAGTATCTTGTGTTTTTTTGTTTTCCAATAGAGGAACTGAAAAGCCCACAGTCCATCAGATAGTTAAATGTGCGCTGGACTTGTCATAGCCCGAATATTTATTGACTCCCTTTAAAAGTTCATTAAACCAGAGAGATTAAATATTGCCGTGAGCCATGCTCTATAAAAGGGGAAATATGCTTCTATTACTCGGTGAAATGTTGTGCTGTGCTGGTAATTTAGCTCCCTCGAGTTCTCATCTTTTCAGTTAAAAGACATTTTTTCCTGCTGTTAAATTTGACATTTTCAAAGACTCTCGGACTGTTTTCACCACTTGCTTGATATCACACTTTCATTTTAAATAGAGGGAAAAAAACACTTGCACCCAGCTGTTTTACTGAAATGTCATCAGCTACATTATGTGTCGCTATTCAATAATAACCAGGAGGCCGGGTTCAACCTGATCTGAATCTGCAAGAATAATATTCCACAACAAGTGTCATTACAAACCATGTGTCCCTTCCCTTCCTACCTCGAAGGCCTTATGCACATGACCGTAGCCGTGTGCGTGGCCCGTGATAGCAGCTCGGACGGCCGCAGAGCGTCATCCGCGGGCCCCCTGCAAATCACAGACCGTGCGCACATTGATTTCAATGGGCCTGGACTGCAAATGTGGCTCGTATAATGACATGTCCTACCTTTTTGCGGTCCGGGCTCCCGGCCAATGCACGAATCGTGGAAGCCACAGTTGTGTGCATGGGCCCGTAGCATTGAATAAGTCCGCAATTCAACCGCAGGTTTGCAAGAACACGGTCGTGTGCATGAGGCCTATAAATGTGACGGATCTGTCCATGACAAGCAACTTTTACATTTATAACATTGGGTGCTGAACTATATGATCACAATTGACACTTTCTGTAACAATGGACAACTAGTTTCCTTTCAAATCACCTATAAAATAATTGAAATGAGAAGTTTCTTCTCTCCAGTAATGGTTAGACTCCATTTCATGGTCCCCACAAATGATATGGTCCACGAAGTAGAATTTATACATATAAAACATAAAAAAAAGTTTGGTCAGTATGTTGCCTTATAAGCTATGGTCATCCTTGCATTTTGTGATTCTCACTGATAAAATAGAGGATCTTTTCTACCAATGTCCCCATTGATTTCAATTGTATTTTTTACGTCAATTAGCTTGATCATGCTCCAGTTACTTTAGGTGGATCCGTTAAAGGGGTTATGTGGGGCCCGAAAAGTATAAATAGTGTAGTCCCTGCAGTATGTGATACACTCGCTAATATACATTCCGGTCCCCGTCGCGCTGATTCTAAGATTTCCATTGATTATTATTTCTTCGATGACTATATGTCTCTTCGTCATGTGACTGGCCCCACTGTACTCTATGTACTAGCAGTAGTATAGCGATTGCATGGAGTACAGCGGGATCGGTCACGTGACAAAGAGTCGTATCAAAGAAGACTGCAACTAGACTTCCGGTCTCCCCAGCAGCGCTATAAAAATCTATGTAAATCTTAGAATCAGCGCGACGGGGGACCGGAATGTATATTACCAAGCGTATCACATACTGCATTGACTACATTGCTAATAATTTTTGGTCCCCAGATAACCCCTTTTAAAGGGAACGTGTCACCAGCATTTCATCTATTGAACTCTAATCACCCCTCGCTGGCTGCTGCTGTCAAAAGTTCATAGCCGCTATCCCCTCTCCTAAACTCGTCTGACCGTAAATAAAGGTCTGCAAACATTTTGCGCCTTTTATGGTAATTCGTCCGTCTCATTCGTCCCTCTTCTTATGCCCGCCCACTGACTAAAACTGACCCACCCCGAATGCTGTCAATCAAAAGTAAGCTATCGATCAAAAGTAAGGAGGCGGAGGTTAACTCTGAAAGGCTTGACGAATGGAGATGTGACTCTTTTCAACCGAAGATATGACTCTTATGCTCATTAGCGTACGGTGTGGGAACACTAAAAGACTGAATACTAAAGGTACAGAGGCTACTTAGAAGATAATTATAAGTTACATAAAAATGATCTTTCACCCACTACCGCCAGGTATTGCTGGTTTAAAATGTGAAATGCTGGTGACAGGTTCCCTTTAAGCTAGCCATTTACTCCATTAAAAACTGAACTCTATCAGAAACTATTCTGTCGTGGGCATCTGAAGCTTGAGCATAGCCTGAAACTATATCTGAACATTTTGACACACTTATAGGCTTATTTAGAGGAATTTAGGCTATGTTCACACCTGCATTCATAAAATCTGACGGTAAAAATAGCTCTGCATGCAAAACGACAGACACCACGGTGGAACCTGACGGACCCCTTTGTAAATCAATGTGGACCATCGGGCACCACTGGTATCTTCCATGTGACCGATCCGGCACTGCGTCATGGCTTTCATTATAAACAAGAAGGTAGATTTAGGAGCTAAATATACAGTCAGTTTTGGATGTATGTATATATTTATACCTGCAGGCACTTGTTCTTATACGATCAATTTATAGCCTTAAGCATATTTCTATTATATTTGTTTATTGGGGATGAAATCAGATTTCATATGTCTGTCCAAGATCTTGTCCTCGTAGCTTCGTGCTCTGGCGGAGATTGTCTGGCGGTACAATTTACAACATTAACACATGAACGTGCCCAGGGACTAAGACGGCGTGAAGCTCAGAATCCAGGCCCTTATTCACCATGATACAACTAAAGAAATTAGAGATTAAATGGGAACACGATACACGGTGTACCAGCAACAAGTGGACTCTGCTAAATCTAATACAAATTAGATTTATAATGTTGGATTATCCTATTAGTTATGACAGTGATGGAGCCCTGTGACTAAACCATGTCTATTATTGCGCTCTGCGTGAGCTGATGAAACACTTTGCAGAGACTGGAGTACTGATACATTGAATATCTGGGGTTTAAGGATTCAAGGTCAGAAGGGCTCATAGAAAGCACCCACTTTTATGTTTACTTATATTTAGGTTTACTACAATACCTTTGTTCATGCAAGCCTTTAACATAGAACATTTTCTTAAAGTAGGAAAGTATTTTTAACTACATAGTTTACATTGATGTTCATGTGTCACTGCTGAGGGGGAGGGGAGGTGGAGCACTTACCATTTATCTGGTTGGATAATATATGGGTTGTCGACTATAATCATAAAGTTTTGGCGATGCATCTTTTCAATGCATGCAGATAATAAGAACAATTTAGTAATATAATAGCGAAATTCAAAAAGGTTTTTACCTGATGAGTATTGGAGAAAAGGTAATTTGGACAAGGATGGGAACAAGGTATTTTTGCTTTTGTAGTAAATATGACCGTATATGCGTGTTAGTTATTAAGAGTCCATGCACATGGCGAAATCACATGCGCGGTCTGTGTTTGGCGGCACAGAGTCCCCACAGGCCCGTATTACAGAGGCATTGGCACACCATGTGCCACCATATGCTTCTATGGGTGTATACCTGCATAGTATGGCATGCAGTGCAACATGCCACTTTTGTTTCTCACGGATTTATACAGTAAAAAAAAAAACACCTGTCTCCTTATAAAATTGGGGCCGGACTGAGGTACAGTATTGTTCCCTAGCAGGAATCGGCGCTATCTATTATTAGTTTTACAATATGGATGCGTAATAGGGCCATGTGCTTTAATGGTTGCACGTGTATTTCAATTCCCCATAGATTACAGCCAATTGCTTGGAATCCCAGACGCAGGTCACCCGGTGATCAATTTATCGTCCGAAAACCCTTCTAACATTAAAAGGATTTTTTTTAAAGCGGACATCCCCTTTAAAAGTGTTGCCTAGTTTAGAAAACCCATTTTCATATACTCTTAGATTGTTAATAGAGGAGGGGTCTTCTATCCAAGATCCAAATCTATTGGCCAGTGTGAAGAATGATTACATTGAGCATCTCTAGCTCTGGAGAACCTGTCCTGTACTGCAATACACTGACAATCCATTGATTTGCATGGGCACTGTGTAATGCTTAATTTCCCCAGAAGTGGCACTGCAGAAAAATTTAACACTTACTGCCAAGTTCTCCCACAGATGATGGCTGGGGGTCCCAGCAGGGGGTCAATGTGACCACCTTACTGTCAAGGAATCCTTTTTTAAGTAGGGATTGTCCAAAGCGGAGAACCTCTTTTGAGAATGGGCTTCTGGCTACAACAATATTCTCCATTTCTGACTACATCAGATCATGACCTTGTATTCTATTTATATTCTTAAATCACTCGGTCCTGCTGGATGCTTTTCAGACTCCTATATTGAAGTGGTTATCGAGGTCGGGTCACCACGCAAAATCCAGTTATCACGAATCCCGATCTTCCATTGTTATAGTCTGTCTGATGAATTAGTCGGTGTCTGAGGAGTATGAGAGACTTAGGGTATGTGCACACACACTAATTACGTCCGTAATTGACGGACGTATTTCGGCCGCAAGTACCGGACCGAACACAGTGCAGGGAGCCGGGCTCCCCGCATCATACTTATGTACGATGCTAGGAGTCCCTACCTCGCTGCAGGACAACTGTCCCGTACTGTAATCATGTTTTCAGTACGGGACCGTTGTCCTGCAGCGAGGCAGGGACTCCTAGCATTGTACAGAAGTATGATGCTAGGAGCCCGGCTCCCTGCACTGTGTTCGGTCCGGTACTTGCGGCCGAAATACGTCCGTAATTAGTGTGTGTGCACATACCCTAAGGGCTCATTCAGACGAACGTGAATAATGTCCGTGTGCTGCGCATGGAAATCACGCGCAACACACGGACCCATTGATTTCAATGGGGCCGTTCACATATGCAGGAGTTTTCACGTAGCGAGAGTCTGCTGCGTGAAACTCACTGCATGTCCTATATTGGTGCGTTATCACCCACCTACCCGCCCATTGAAGTCAATGGGTGCGTCATAACCACGCACCGCACACGGATGCACATGCATGTGCGGTGCGTGATTTGCGCATCAATTCAATTGAAAATAATAATTAAAAAAAAGATGTGCTTTGCGAGTGCGTGAATAAAGCATGCCACTCACAAAGCACACTGATGCATAACGGACCAGATTCACGCGTGTTTTTCACGGGCGTGAATCTGATACGCTCGTGTGAATGTAGCCTAAGAAATATAGTAGAAGATTCCTCAGTAACGCCCAGAAATCTCAGGTCAATGTTTGTCTCTCGTAATAAGCAGGTAAAGGGTCCGGTGTCAGTCCAGGGTTAGTCCGTTCACTAGTAGAATAGCTCTGATTCCTGTAGTTTTATTTCATGGTCTGTCGCTGATCAGAACATTGTTATTAGTTTGTCTCTAGCTTGTCTGACTACTTGACTGTCACCTTATAATACTGTCGAAACGTAGGACTGCCAAAAGTCATGCTGTAATACTCACTAGTGGACGACTTATCGTAGGACAAGTCTCCACAACCTCACTAGTTTACAGTCATTGTTCATTGTGATATCACCAGACAAATATCAGTAGCTTCTAATTATTGAACTTTGTGGTTTTCTTATTAGAGTATCCCCAAAGTCAGTGGAAAATGCCACTAGTCATTATTATTAGTGGTTATCGAGTAAATGGTCATTGAGTTCCCAACATCTTTACAATGTAGATCTTCAGCCAAGGTCTTAGATGCCATCCCTTATTTTAATGGGTGGTAAAAACATCGACAGAGATCCCCTCTCCACAGGTTCTCAAACAGTTGCGAGATTAAACCCAAAGATCGTGGAAAGGAGATGAGGACAAACAAGCACCAAGTTCTCCAGGTTTAGGGATTTGTGTTGCCATTAGGCTCTCCTTTATATATACCCCTGTTTTCAGCAAGAATTTATCTAATCCCTACTAATCCCTCCCTTAAGGGCTCATGCACATGGCAGTATTAAGCCCAGTTCACATCACCGTTCGCTTTCCGTTCCGGGGTTCCGTCTGAGGTTTCTGTCAGGTGAACCCCGCAACGGAAAGTGAAAGTGAAAGCACAGCTTCCGTTTCAGTCACCATTGATATCAATGGTGACGGAAACATTGCTAATGGTGACGGAAACATTGCTAATGTTTTCCGTTCGTTACCATTCCGGCAGGTTTCCGTTTTAACGACGGAATCAATAGCGGAGTCGACTGCGCTATTGATTCCGTTGGAAAACCGGAAACCTGCCGGAATGGTGACGAACGGAAACCATTAGCGATGTTTCCGTCACCATTGATATCAATGGTGACGGAAACGGAAGCTGTGGTTTCACTTTCACTTTCCGTTGCAGGGTTCCCCCGACGGAAACCTCAGACGGAACGGAAAGCGAATGGTGATGTGAACAGGTCCTTAGGCCCAGTTCACACGGAGTTTTTTTGCACCAAGTTTGACGTGGAAACCACATTCGAATCCGAACCAAAAAAAGGCCGAAATCGCGCCGCATTGATTTCAGAGGAAGACCGAGGTGTTTTTTTTCCCGGACGGCTCGCTTGAAAAAAAAGCAGCATGGCCGCAGTTCTTCCTCTGACCTACCATTGAAATAAATGGGAGGCAGAAAACACCTACAGGGCTCGCTTCCGAGCGTTTTTCTCTGCGTTTTTTGCCCACAGTCCTTGTGTTAGCTCCAGTGTCCGCGGGTGGAAAATGCGACAACCATGGCAAAAAAGCAAAAAAACTCTGTGTGAACAGGGCCTTTATAGTTTGTGTACGAGCATATTTAGAGCCAAAGGTTTTGGGAAAGGGACCTGAGAGATTAGTAGGTTTTGGGAAAGGGACTTTCTTGATCTAACAGGACTGTATCTGATCCCATTATTTGCTTGAAATATACAACTCATCCACAGAACCACATTATGGCAATTTACACAGAGCTTTACAATAATCCTTTGTGTAGCCATATCTTAATTCCTAGAGAACTGGGAGGGTCAATGATTGGCAAACAATGGGTACAGGCAATGTAATGTCCTCACTGGCCATACGCACTGTAGTCTTCCAACCACCATAGACATTGATTGTTAGCAGCACCTAGCCAAAAGCTGTAGAATTTACTGAGCATGATCTAACATCTGTTGACATCTTAAAGTGACCCCAGTTTTAACAATCCCCTGACATGTCAAATAGACTTGTCAGAAGCTTGCCGTGCTGTCAACAATGGCTCGGAGCTGAAAGGTGACTGATGTCACGATGTCATCTTCTGACATGTCTCTGTGACATGTCAAAAGATAGTTAATGCCAGGGGTCACTTTAAGGCGCAGCTAGGCTTTACACCCACCTTTGTGGGCAACGTGACTCCTCACTTGTAACACACATAGGTGTTTATAAATCATATAGATGTGTAGATATTTAATAAATGGATTCTTGATGAATTTATATCCCAGATATTTGCAACTGGATACCTGTAGGACTATTTAGATACTTCATTTGTGTGGAAGCTAGGGGGCCCTTCAAGCATTGCAGTATAACCAGCTATTAACATAGTAATAATTATTATCTCCCTACATCAAACTGATTCTGTAGTTCTGTTGTCATCAGCAATGCTCGAAATAGTTTCAAGCTAATATTATCTTCTTGGAAAGGAAGCTCGGGGAGCCTGTATTATGTGCACCTGCCTGGTCACTAGAAATATTTGTCAGATAGACAGCAAGGAATCTTATGAAGGATGGTTTCCTCTTTATAATGAATAGCTTCCCAGCTCGGCTCATGCATAATGTGACTCGGGAGAGCATCATCTTTTTGTCGCCAATGCCCTGTGTATTATGGCTTTGCGTGGGGTTCTGCTGGCACATGGCCAAAGTGCATGGGTATAATGCCTGCCTGTATATAGGCTGCTTCAGAGCATTGATGGCGGAATTTAACTAACACTTTAGTACATTCACAGTCAGGGGTGTACAGTTTATGTTATTATACTATTTTCTACACCAGTATACATGCACATTATTGCTTGAGCACGGGAGCCTTAAAAGCCCGTCGGAGTATTTGACAGCCCCCCTGGCATCTGAAAGGGTTAGCGCAAAAGCGTTTAAACACAGTTACTAACCAAACACTAACAAAACAGCAACTGCACATTGGTATTACCTGCAATTATCTCTCCCGTGGCGCTCATAACCACGCTGAATGCCATCTGTTTAGAGGGAGCAAGATCTGACCTTTTTCAGGGGTGGAACGGGAGCAGTTTTTAAAATAATGAGCTCTCTGAAAAACTGCTCCTTATCCAAATTGCAATGTGGAACATGAATGGAAAAATATTGAGGTTTCTAGCTGAAGCAAGACCTATGCAGGGATAAGGTAGGGGAGGAGGTTTCAGAATTTGCTGTAGTGTGCTGTGGTCAACACTAGAGGCAGCAATGAGTTAAAAGTAAAGTCAAATACATTTTATTAGCAGCGTCATAATGTCTTTTTTTATTAAATGAATTTACTTCTGCCTATAAGAAATGTCAAGTTTATTTTGTAAGCTTGAGTTGCATTTGCATGTGTTTACATCATGTTAGCCTACATGGCAATATCCAGGATTAGAAAAACATTGCTGGTTTCTTACAAAACCATAGTCAAACCTGTCAAGTTGTGTGTAGTATTACAGCTCTGCTGCATTCACTTCAATGGAGTTGGGCTGCAATACCGGGACACAACCCATAGACGGGTCACTGGAAGAAAGCAGCCATGTTTTCATAATCCTGTACACTTGTAGGGTTCATTTTATTTACTGTAAAATTTGGATGCTAATTTTGGGTAAGATTACCTGACTACTACTCCTATAGTTACTATAACTACACCAGCAGCAGTAGAGACATCCCTAAGTGCTCATTGAGTGCATGTCGGTGGTCTGAACCTAAAAAGGTATTCATGTCTTAGACATTTTGTGGTGCTTCCACAGGACATGCCACAAATGTCTGATGGATGCGGGTCCAAGCTCTGGGTTTTGCAACGCTCTCCCAAATCGGGGTTCCCCGACCCGGTCACGCTTGATGAGGCAGCAGTGGGGAGCAGCATCCAGATAGTGAATAGGTGGCCAGGAATTATGGAAACATCTGAGCATTCTGTGCTGCGTCATTTATGAAACCCCCATAGAAGTGAATGGGATTTATGGAAACAACAGAGCAAATCGAGGCCAGATAGGTCCCGCATCTATCAGACATTTATGGCATATCCTGTAGAAATGCCATCAATGTCTAAGATGGGAATAACCCTTTAAAGGAGAAATCTAGGCACAACTGATGGATTGTGTTCATACAGGGCCTTTGGGTGCTGCATAGAACTGCAGAAAAACTGTAGGTATAAAAATATGTACATACACATGGTTTGGCATATGGCTTTATCTTGTATAACATTTAATAAATTCTGTATCATTCATGTATCGCTGATTATGTTTTAAGTTGATCGGCTTAATTTTGTAAAGATTCATTAGGCTGACTAGTGTGTGACCAATACTCAGAAATGTCTGATAAAACAAGGCGTTATCTGTGTTCCCCAGTATTCAATAGTATGCCGTTGCAGTTGAGTGCAGTACATTCGATGCCATCCTTTTTGGGGCCTTTTCTGGGATTCGATCTTTTTGGATCTAATCCAAGGTTTTGCAACAAGGGAAAAACGCAGCATACCATGTTGTGTGTGTGAACCCAGGCTAACAATGCATACAATAACCTGATGGTACTTATCTCTATATACCATAGGGTGATCAAATGATTATACAAAAGACCTGCCTAAAATAGTGTACTCTATTGTGAATGAAGTTTTCTTGCAGCTTTGCTCCTCATATTCTGCCTCGCACTGTCTATATACATGGTACTTAGGTGTGTCGAGTCTCAGTGCTGCTTTGAGGCATATGGCCATGCTAGATTAAAGAACCGATCCTTTATATATTGCACTCTGCTGGTTTCCAGCTCTTGTATTTGCAGGTTTGGATGTGCCAGACAGGAGGACGAGGTGATAACAGCTGTTTTAGTAATGGAGACGGTAATACAAATAATTTTGGCTAGAACACCGTCATCTCTTAGTAGATACTAGCCTTATGATTGCTGTAGAGTCTGGAGAGTTCGATTTGTCCCAATTCTTATTAAACTGTATTATTTATACCACAGTCCATATAAAAGGCACCAAACGGCACACAGAGTATACCTTTATACTACAGAACCTTAGGGACGCCGTGGGCCATCATAAAGACTGCCATGTGCGTGAGGCCTTGGTCATTACATTGGTTGCCTTTATTCAGGTCCCTATATAACCTGTGCCGTGCGTAATCTCAACAAGCAAGTTGGGTAATTCTAGACTTTGGCGCTCAATTTAATTAACTATTAAGAGAAGAGTCCTCACAGGTTCTCTTGGACATTATACTCGCTCTTTCAAGACGTCTGTAGCTTCCTCTGATGTTTCCAATCTTGATATTGGATCTAAATGAGAATTTTTGGTTAAAAAAAACAAACTGCATGTTTCCTATAGATCTGCTGGTTCCTATATGCGTCATATAATAGGGTATGTTCACATGCAAAATCAAAAATGGCTGAAAATGACGGAGCTGTTTTCAAGGGAAAACAATCTCTGATTTTCAGACGCTTTTGTAGCCCAAATTTTTTTTTCAGGTGTTTTTTGGGGCCGTTTTTTCATTGAAACAATGAAAAACGGCTCCGAAAACGGCTCTAGAAGTGACATGCTCCTTTTTACGAGCCGTTTGCGTATTTTGAGGTGTATATACCACCTGAAAACTCTACGTGTGAACATACCCTTACAGTATTGTGTTCTCCTCTACGATCAGCCCGGTCTGTATATCTCTATTACTTTTTCTCTAATGCTTCATTAACACTGTCATGATCTCTAAAGGAATCGTATGTTCTCCGTCTCGCCATGCGCTGCAGCATCTTCCAATTCTCTTCCATCCACTCGGAGGTTAAAACATTTCATCTGTTGTCAGATCCGCTGTTTCTCTGCGCGATTCATTCCGAGTTAGACAACATTTTGATTAATTTCGCTATGTGCAGCTGCAATAATGAAGTGATATCTTGTACAAAGGGCAGTGAGCTGTAGGATTGAAGTAAATATTTCATTACTGGCTGCTCTGCCTATTTGTGGCTTCTTCATATATTATTTTTCTTCTCATTTAACGTGCATATTTTAAGGTCAAGCTGTGGCCCGACCTGCTTATTCCCTTATTAGAGTCGGAATGATGTTATATTCCACAAAGGCTTGATACAGTGCAGTGGTCCCTAGGTAATCGCTCCCTTAATGTTACTTTTGTATGATAAATCAATACATAATTTAGTGCTTATGTATCTGGCGAAATTGTTACATTTCCTTTGCAAAGTGGAAGTTTTTCATATTTTGTTATTTGTCAGTGGCACAAACTATAAGTATTTCATGTATTGACTTTCTAACCTGCCTATAGCTTATTACTCGTCCATCCAGTTCCCATCACTATTATAATAGTGTCATATAATAAGAAATACTAAGAAAAAGTATCACAATATGAAGAGTTCTACAAAAGAAGTACAACAAATGGGTAGAATTGCAGCAATTACGTTATATTTCTGTGACTATTAGAGGGCTAGTTCACACTGAGTTTGAAACCGCGCCAAAAACTGCCAAAATCGCCTCCTATTGATTTCAATGGGAGGCAGAGGTGGGTTTTTTCATGCTCTCGGAAAAAAAAAAGCGACGACCTATCTCGAGGCGTTTTCTGCTTCAAAAACCCCATTGAAAATGCTTGAGGTTTTTTCCTTTGCCTGTGGAAGAGGTAAAAAAAAAACAACTCAAAAAACGCGTGTGGCACAAAACCACTTAGAAAAAACCGGAGCTGATTTTTCCAGGCAGAATTTTCTGCCTGCAAAAAAGGGTGTGAACAGGACCTAAGGATCGCTTTCTGTATTAGAGCCAGGTTTCTTAAAGCTTAAAAGTATTTTCCATCTCCGTCACCAGCCATGATTAATGTTCTTATGACTGACTTTTCTTTTTTTCTTCCTTCTGTGCTTCATTTAACACCTCTTGCAGCACTTCTTCTGGGAGGACAAAGGATCAGGCATGATAAAATCAAACATGTCTTATCTTTCCCCTGATGGCGTTGAGGGAGTTTGAGGCCCCCCTCATATACATTAGATTGTCTGCCAATACTTGTATTCCCCACAACAGAACAATTGTGGAGCTTATTTTCTTAAGTCTGCGTTGTACCGTTCCTCTGTTATTCCTCCTACAAATTTATAAATAAATTTACAACTGGAATCAGTGCTCACAGTCTGACTGTGTAGGGACATGCCCCTTTGACAAGGGAGATATTACCCAGTTATGCATTTATTCATAATTTTCTAGGAGGAATAACAGAGGAATGGCACAACGTAGAGTTTCAAGAAAATATGATCCAGAATTGTTGCAGGGATTACATTTACTAAAACAGACCGGTCAGGAGAGCTGCCAGTTCCTCTATAATAGCCTAGCCTTAGGATTAACTGTAAATGTGTGATTGGTGGGGTTCCGACCTTTGGTACCCCACCAGTCAGCGGAACAAAGGGGCCTCAACATTGCCCCTTAGCTGTTGTCTATGTGCAAACATCTGTGTCTGGTACTTCAGCTCAGCCCATAAGTGGACGAGGTGACATTTTCCCATGTGTGTTTATAGCAACCGCCACTCTGGACCTGACGACACAAGCCACTGCACCAAATTTGCATTTGTAATTTTCGGGTAATCGTTTTAGTCTTCTATTACTTTTATCCCTTTTGAGAAAAAGTAGTTACCGCAAACCGCATGTTTCTGCGAGTAATATGACTTTCGGCATGCAAAATTCAAGCCAAATTCCCCATTGCGTTCTTTTACTGGCCATTCTGGGTAGCTCTGTTTGTTACACGTTTTGCGCCACCTTCGTTTGCATGTAAAAATGATATAGTAACCCAAAGAAAGCATCATAGCCAATGTAAATCAGCTAAGGCCAGAAAGCTGATTGTAATAACGGCTTGTCCCATTACTGTTATGTGCTTTTTTTTGCCCAGCAAATTTTCCATGTAGATGAATTGTCAGTTTATAGTGTGTTTTATAGTGATCGTAATAAATGATTAGGTGATAAATAGTCACAATAGAGTTAGTTTTATAGAATCAGAAATGGTTTGCTACTGTAATAAAGTGTGGACAGTTTTTGTGATGTGGAGATTGCACATTTCTGATCTCTGTGCTGAACATTAAAATATTTTATAGAGACATTATCCCCCTTGATCAGAAGTTTAGAGCATGGAAGAATAATTATTTTCATTCAAAAGTGAATACAAATGCAGAGACCTAGACACGCAGGAGGATGTAATGACGTCACTGCTTCATGTTGGATTATAGTGAATGGCAGGGCTCTCTTCTCCGCCATAGTATGTAACTGTATCCGCATCCTTTTAAGAGCGCCCTGTCAGACCAAAAGAGTGCCAGGGCATGGCTCTGGTTCATCCTGGCACCCCTGCTTATATCAGATATAGAGGCAGCCTCTGTGGCATATGCCATTCATGAGCAAGCTTTGCATATATTTAGTTACATGGAAACCCTAAGGTGGGGTTCACACGTAGCGTAAATACTGCAGATTTTCTGCAACGTATTTCTTTGCGGAAAATTCACAGCGTATTGCAGTAGCAGCAAAGTTGATGAAATTTGAACAAATCTCTTCCACACGCTGTATAAAAAATGTGCCGAACAACAGTTTATAGACTGACCTGCAGTGCAGTTTTTGTAATCTGCATCATGTGAATTTTTTTGCGGAGTCTCTGGTTTTCTGTTGTGGATTTTCCCCATTGAATTCAATGGGGAGGTAAAACCTGCAACAAAAAGCAGATGTTGTGATTTTTGTGGCGGAAAAGCTATGATCCCGCAGCAAAAATTGTAACTTGGTAAAAAAAAAAGTCTATACTTACCTGGCCCCCAGGAATGACGTTTCATCCAAATCGCAGGCTGCAGCGGTCACATGGGTTAAAACGTCATCCCAGGAGGCCAGGCTGCAGGACGTCAGAGGGACGCGTTACTTTGGGTAAGTATGGATGTGCACTTTTTCGCAGCGGACATTCCGGACGAAAAACTGCTGACAATTTGGTGCGGTTTGTCGGTCAGAATTCCCTACTTCCGCCAGGGCGGATACGTTGTGTGCTTTTACACAGCATATCCGCCCTGTGTGAACATACCCTACCTGATATTCATTCAAAACGTGGAAAAACAGTTACAAGATGAGACCTGAAGTCACAGTAGTATGGACAGTCATTCAGAATGACTGACATCTTGTATATTGTTAATATTTATAGAAACGCTGCCAGTAAGCGTTGAGTTTTAAATCCATCAATTTAGAAGACATTACCTTTCTTTAAACCCAGGATTATATAATCTGTCTCTGAAGATTACTAAATTACATTTCACAATAATTAAATGTAAATTTATCTTCAGGATTATTATAATTGCATGGTAATGAACTAATATCGTCCCATTATATATTCAGGTCATATGTTAATAACTGTAGATCACAGGAGATAACTTTACCTCTTGGGCTCCTCTTATCCTCCGTCATATCCTATGATTGTCGTACTAATGATCTTTGGAGAACTGGTAACGGTGTCATTCCTGTCTATATTTTGTTCATATGATCGCATCAAAATATTACATTCTTTAGGAAGATTAGGTTATACTCTGCATGCTTTCAGTAAAGACTATTAAACCCATATCTCAAGCTTGGCCAACTCTTTAAAGATATGACAACATTTGACCCCTTTTAGCCAGCGACACTACCTTGAAAGTGCATTAAAGAATTTGTCTGGTATAGAAAACCCATTGTCAAATACTCTATTAGGGAAATTTTATTCTGTTTCTGAGTTTCTGAGTCAATAGAAAGGGAAAGGTCTCATGTAGTATCCTCACTTATTAGCCAGATCACAGAATGGCTGCAAAAAAAAATGTCTCCGTAGGACTCGGCACGTCTATGATTTACATGGACAGTCCATTTCAATGGGAATTGTGTAATACTTTATTTCCCCTGTGGTGGCACTGTACACTTGCTGCCGGGTTCCCCCACATCTGATTGCTTGTGGTCCTAACTGCAGAACAAAAAAAAAGCCACAAAGCAGTCACATTTACTACCTTAACATTAAAGGGAAAATAAACCGTGTGCAAATGGACATCTTTGAAATTCGTGCTTCTTAAAGGCTTTGAAAGTGTTTTTTTTTTAAATAAAATAATAAAAATCTAAACAATGTGCATTGATGTGTTAATAAACTTTGGAAATACATTTTATTAAAAATTATTTTTAATTTTTAAGATACAGCTGCTCTGTATTCTCTATACAGAGCAGCTGTAGCTACCGCTAGTCACTAAATCAGTCAGTCCCGCAGACCTGACTGGCTCACTGACAGCGGGTCCGCAGGATCCACCTGTAAACTATCACATCTAAGTTAAGAACTTAGATGTGATAGTTTACTGGTGGATCCGCTGTCACTGAACCCGTCTGTCCCGCTGAACTGACGGAAGCAGGATTTAGCGAACAATACAGCTGCTCTGTTTAGAGAATACAGAGCAGCTGTATCTCAAAAAGTAAAAAGAATATTGAATAAAATGCACATAAAGTTTATTAACACACTAAGGCTACATTCACACGAGCGTGATAGATTTACACGCGTAGAAAACACGGGTAAATCTGTCCGTGTGCTTTGCGAGTGGCATGTGTTTTTCATGCACTTGCAAGCATTTATTTCTTTTTTTCAATGTAATTGATGCGTGAAACACGGACAGCACACGGATGTGCGTCTGTTGTGCTGTCCGTGGTTTTCACGCACCTATTGACTGCAATGGGCGGCTAGATGCGTGAGCGCACCAATATAGGACGTGCAGTGAGTTTCATGAAACGGACTCTCGCTGTGTGAAAATTCACGCATGTGTGAATAGTCCCGTTGTAATCAATGGGTCCGTGTGCTGGGCGTTGTTTCAACGCACAACAAACGAATGGGAATCATGCTCGTCTGAATGAGCCTTTATACACATTTTTAGTAAAAAAAAACAAAAACACTTTCAATCCTTTACATAGCCTTTAAGAAGATCTGTAACAGCTTCAACCAGTGCCTAAAAGACTTTGGGTTATTTTTCCAACTCTTGGACTTCCCACCAATTTTAGCATCTGACACGG
Source organism: Rhinoderma darwinii (assembly GCF_050947455.1). NCBI lineage: Eukaryota > Metazoa > Chordata > Amphibia > Anura > Rhinodermatidae > Rhinoderma > Rhinoderma darwinii. The sequence continues at coordinate 11,154,668 of NC_134699.1, read as the reverse complement.
CATTATGCATCTGAAGATGACTAAAGGCTGAATTCCTCTTGATCACCTACTCTAAATCACTAGTTAACCACTTCATTAGTTTAATGTAAAATACCTCTTTAACTTGAGTTTTGCATGCGCTGTTCTTTAATAATATATCAATGGTATACTGAGTAATATCCAGCAGACTGATGCACACCATGAATCCATTGGATGTTCTCCTTTGGGTACACATACATCAAGTTAAGAACTTTAATTCTCGTAAACTGTTTCCTTTCTAACTATTTTTTTGTTCCTAGTTTGTGTACTTGTTTCTCGTGAAATATTTAGTCAAGCCAGGAACCCCACCAAGTCTTTCCAATGCAATGTTACAATCTTAGCCTGAGAGGTGACTTATTTATGTTTTAATCTCTCCCCTAAAAATGAATATACGCCTTCCATGTTAAATCTCCTCCTGAGTTGATGTAAGATGTGGGTTGCAGTAAGATGGAATTTAATTTTGCTGCCAATGTCCCTACGCCGGCAAAACAGACGTGCCGATTGCCAAGTACCAATATGGCCCTTTGAAAGGACTGGTACAGTATGAGAGACAACAGTCGGTGACTATATAAGACAGACTATATAACTATAGCTCTCATGGACAATGCTCTTCCAGAAACATAACATCAGCAACGTGTTTTCTGACATTAAAGAATCCCTCCGACCTGCACTGAGGTAAGTAAAAACAATAAAGATAAAGGGAAAAAAAACAACCTTTCTTCAAGTTTCGGTATCTCTCCTACTGGGACAAGCCCGTTTTATGGCAGCTCCCCTAATAGTTGATTGGCAGGATTTCTAGCAGACCCTTGGTATTTGGCTGTTGTTACCAGGAAAAGTGGCAGCTATACCTACGTAGCTGTACAGGAAATGCAGTACTCGGGGGCGGATTGGCAATGTAAACTACCTGGAAGATTCCCGGTGGGCCGCCCCCATACCTCCAGCTGCCGGCTCCCCGGCACGCAGCACACACTGTGCCACTTGGAGTTGCTGATTGGATGAGAGTCTGTCAGTCTCCCTAGCTGACAGGCATTCATCCAATCAGCAGGTCCTCTTGCAGCTATGGGAGAACCAATGCAGTGATAGTGAGCAGAGCCATGACCAGAGGGTGGCCCATTTAGGAGGCGGCAAATTACAGGAGAGAGTGAAAGCGCCTAGGCTGCAACGTACTACTAAAAGTAAGAGTAATGTGGGGGGGGGGGAAATGTCTGATTAAATTTAATGTGCTCGGGCAGGTGAGAAGAGAAGTTAAAAAAAAAACTGCATTCATTCCGCAACAAAAATTCAGTTCGAAAAACAGTAGCACAATGTGGTGCGGTTTATTGGATGGAAGGTGCTGCGGGTTCCAGGTCAGATACGCTGCGCAACATTTACGCAGCGTATCCGACCCGTGGGAACTCTACCTCAGGCTGGGTTTTCAAGCTGCAGTTTTTTGGCCGCAATTAGTGCAATATAGTGGCTAAATGCTACAGGGTTTTTTTTAGTGATTTTGCAAAAAACGCTGTGTCTTGCCGTAGTTTCATAGTAGCCATGGCAAAAAAACGCATGACAACTGCAGTGTGTGAACCCAGCCTAAAGTAAGGTACGGGACTGCTGAGGTCAGTGATTTGGCTGTTTGCTCCACCTACTGTTTTGTAGTATTCGTCCTGTCTACCAGTGCAATGCCTCGCTTGGTTGTGTGTTAGCCCCCCCCCCCCCTACTGTATTGTGACTACGTCTAATTTTTTTTTGCCTGCTTACCTGTATTGGCCCTGCCTGCTGCCAATTTTGACCTACCCACAATATCAAGGTCACTTTAGATTTTTTTCAGGGCCACTTTAAGTTCCCAATCCGCCCCTAGCAGTATTATACGGTGCCCATTGGAATCGATGGATGATCATGTAACACACGGTTGTTCAGCAGGGGACCTACCTCTATGACATTCATGTTCCCTTATAAGGCATATGGACAGGGGAGGTCTTGAGTGTACAACTCCTTTTAAACTTTGGTGTTTTTTTTTTGTTTTGTTTTTTTACAGGTCCAAAAGTAAAATGGGGAAGAGGACCCTAAGAAATGTCCCCCATACCCTTCAGTTTACTTTCAGTGCCCGATATAAATGCTTTAATTAAGAAGGACTCTTAAGCTTGCATTATTTGCTAACAAAAAACACTACGTCCGTGTACTGTGCGTGATTTTCACACACCCATTGACTTCAATGGGTGCGTTAAGTGCAAAACACGCTCAAGTATCGGACATGTCGTGCGTTTTGCGCAGCGGTCACGCTGCGTGAATTTCACGGACTGTCTGAAAGGCCCCATTGAGTTACATAGGTCCGTGCGAAGCACGTGATTTTCACGCACATATCACGGACGTGAAACACGTTCGTGTAAATAAGGCCATAGTTCTATGATGGAACTTGTAGTTCACCAGTATCTGGAGCGCTACAAGCACCTAACCCTATTGTAAGATGCATTTAATACATTGGTACTTCATCAGCAGATTTGCTCTCCTTGCAGAAATCTCTACTGATATCTATGTATTTGTGTCCTGGATACTCTGTAAATACGCTGTGATAGACAACTCGTAAGGAGGGTGACTCACAAATTACCTGCAAATTGCTTCTTATTTAGGATCCAGCATACAATTTTAATCCTCTTCTGCCACATTCCCTTATTCCGCAGCCTTGTTAGAGCGCTTTTTCTCCTTCCCGTTTTTTTTTTGTTTTTCTTAAAGTGCTGGCAGAAAAATGACGAAGTTAATGAAAACTGCATATTCAGAGAGATGAGAGCAGGACCTCATGTGAAAGATTCTGCAGTGCACAATCGTAGGGACGACATGATGTATATACTGGCCAAGGTCTTCCCTCCCATTAATTACCTGCAGAACAGCAAACAAGTCACTGTTATTATTATGATGCGACTTGTACCTCTACAATGTAGAAGCTTTTTTGCTGCCCGTACGTATGGTTTATACATTGTAACAGTTCATGGCTGTTATCTGTCTCCATGGCACATTTTTCCCATGACAGGACATTGCCACCTACATCTAAAAAAAATGTAAATGCTACTTACCTGCTGAAAGAGCATAAAAGACCTTTAAAAAATAAAAAATAAAAAAAAAAAGAGAATATCCTTCTCAGACATGCAGACTTAAAAAGTTTGTACTATAATTTGTAAATGAGAAAAGTGGCACTTGAAGGCATGTGGAAAAGCCGAGTGAGAAATGGCGATAAGAATTTGGGAGCAGTATGTCATTGGTTCAATACCGTAAGCATTCAATTCGTTACCCACAGTTCCTGTGTTATATTATGGGAATGGGAGCTTTGAATTTTCTGTTGATGTTTCATTCTGCGTCCGCAGGGTGATTCATTGGAGTCCGCAAATGAGATTTACTGTGTTTATAAAATATGTGCGCTTAAATGAAACGGAGAGAATTATGTTCTGCCAGAGAGGATTAACTATGTGAACATAATACATAACGCTTCCTTGTCTCATAGCCTGGCAATTATTGCTAGATAATTGTCAAACATGTATTGATTGTGTGTCATATTGTACACTTATTGGAATCTCATGAATACCAGGAAATATATATATTATTATACATAAAATAAAGGTACCCCTGCCATCTAGGGAAAATTGGAGTAGTTGTCCATGGCAACCAATCAGATTGTTGCTTTTATTTTCCAAAAGGGTGTCTAAAAAATGAGGCGGGGCCTGATTAGTTGCTATGGGCAACATCTCCACTTTTCCATCTACTACCTAACCCAAGTTCCAACTAATCCTACAACCGTAGGGGAACTTAAATTTTCCTGCAGTCCGTTTGTTAAAGGGAACCGGTCACCAAGATCTTACCCCCCAAAACCGAGTATATAGTTATAAATTGTTTCAAAAAGCCCATCCAATAAATACCCAATAGTGTGTCAAGGTGCCCCTGTATCTCTACAATATGCCCCGAAGTTTTCCCATGCTGTATCGTAATGAGGATAGAAGAGTCCGGCGTTCTCCTCTGATTACCAGTTAACCGCACCTCCTTTTGGATGATTGACAGATGGCCCTCCAGTTATCGCCAACAAAATCCTGCTCATGTCGTTTTAGTTTATCATACGCCGCATAGGTATAATAGTGTTAATTGGTCCCCTGTAGCTTCACCGTGGTACAGCGCATGCACCGCTTTTGCATTGACGCATTGTCTCCTGACGTCCTCTTGTTGGAACGCACAATAGACTGAACAGGCAGTTGCGGGATTTGATGCGATAATTGGAGGACGTGGGGGCCTGCACTATTTTCAATTGTTAGGATGGAGGCAGTGCTGGAACACGGAGAGAGCAGCCCTGATGACCTTGAAGACTACCTTTACATAGCGGGCTTCAAAACTTCGCCGGTGGATTATACACGTAAATGGGCGATTTGAAAATAATTACAATCACTGATATAGTATTTGGTCTACTACAACATAATGATGCTGCCATTTGTTGGGGTAAATGCTGGTGACCGGATCCAGGGGGATGGGGGTGACATAGCAGCGGTGGTAGTATAGTGTTGAGGAGGCCACCCACTTAGTGGTGAACCTCCTCACAGCGATTCAGCACTGTTGCCTGGTTGTTAGGCAACAGGCTGACGCCGGGCCGCCACGCAAGTGCCTGCGAGGTCTTGGTGCCGGACGCCTCATTGGGTTACTAAGTGACCGAATGACGCCAGACCAAGGGAGGCCAGTGCACCGGTCTCCGTAACGAGAAGGGCTCATGTTGTGGAGTGGGGCTGCTTCACAACACATGAGCAGGGGGGGAATAAGGTTTCTGGAGTGAAATTGGTCTAGTTGAGGGAAAGCCTAACCACTACCACTACTACTATTTACAAAGTTACAGCACATTATATATAAAATGTAAACTTTAAAATAATTCAGAAAAGAGCTAATCATTAAGAGGTGGGACAAGAATTTATGTATGGAATATACTCGTTATTTCCTGAATAATTCTCAAATAAAATGTTTTAAAAGAAACCATGGGGACTTCACAAAACATGGCTTGAGATGCATTGCATGCCCGTAAAGTTCATTTGAAGACCAAATAACCTGCTTCTTCTTTAAATATGGAAAAGCGCTGAAGTGGGTTGCGATGAGACCACCGGCTGCTAATCACTCCACTTTTTAGGACAATTGGCTATAGTATTGTTTTTGGTTTTATGCTTTTTTTTTTTTTTTCAAGAGTAAGAGCAGAGGAGTGAAGAGGAACATTGCCTCTATCGGTAACATCTTGTCTGCCAATGCCCCCATGGTGACACCCAGCAGACTGTGGGGCAAGCTGCCTGTAAGCACCAAGCATCTCGGATCATCGATGTGCGTAACAAGACATTCATCTATGCCTGCCATTTCTCCAACCTTCACAAAACAAAACTGTCCACTGAAATTGTCAGCAGCAAAAAAAAAAACATCCATCCCATCGTGTTCTGAATGGAGCATTTTCCATCAATAATTGAAGATTTAAATAGAATCAGAGCTTGCTGAAATATTACTACTTTTAAATGTGGTTTTATGAGGCACAAAGCACTCGTCTCTTTAGGATCGTCAGGTTTCTAACATCAGCTTTTTCCTTTTCAAGAATGCAGAAAGCTTTCAACAAAATGGCTCCAATGATTCCAGGCTGAAAAGAACGTAGACATCGGTCGGCTTTCGTGACCTTCAGAGGCTCTCGGCATGACAGAGGTTCAATGCCGTCAGATAAATCTTTTTTTTTTTTAATACCACTCACGGACCTTCCACATTTATGCTACTGAGCTTGTTGCGAGTGATCTTCACATTTTATAATGTGAAATGATGTCACATTTATTGTTTTTAATTCTGCTTCTAAATATAATTTATACAGATCTATGAATAGTGCATCTGAGTCAGACCCGTTACTAAGGACATCATGCCACATCTACCCTTTTTTTAAGGGGTTGTCTCTTCTTGGCGACCCCTTTCCATACGCCCTATTAGATTATATAGATGTTATAGATGGGGTTCCCCCACTATGAGCCAGAGTGGAGAGCCACTAACAAGAATAGCAGCTCTCGTTTTGGTGGACCCGACCCATGTACATGGTTGGCTAGTTGAATGTCTGGCATGTAGTACTGCATGTGCCACAGCAGAAACATTTGGTCAGTGGCAACTTCGTCCATGATAACAGCTGAACATTAGGGGTTTCTTAGGCTCGTGCATATTTTATTTTTTTGCATTTGTTTTTAATGCCGTCTTTAGAGCCAAATGCAAGTGGATACAAATGAGAGGAGATTTGAGTCTTTTCTTTATGTGTTTCCTCTATTTACGTTTGTTTCAGCTCCAAAAACTGCACCAAAGGGCAAAGGGTTTTGGAAGGACACAAACCAAGTTTTTCACTGAGGCTGCTAAGCATCACTGTCATTGTAGCAGCATAGAATCTCTCATATGGGCAATGAAAGCAGAAGGGTATGTTCACATGGGAAAATTGCTGGAATATTTCGGAGCGTAAAATGCCTCGTAATACTCCTCGAAATACACTTGCAATACGCCTAGAAACAACTCCCATTGAATTCAACGGGAAATACACCATGTAGATCAGATAAGGCGTATTTTTACGCCCCGGAAATCAAATATGACGTGTAAAAATATGTCTCGAAAAAGAAGTGGCATGTCACTTCTTGAGGCATTTTTTAAACTGATTTTCCATGCCCACTATAAAAAAAATACATTTTGAGGCTACTTTCACACAGGGCAGGTACGCAGCGTATCTGCCCCGGTGGCCACAGGGAATTCCGGCCAAAAATCCGCATCAAAAACAGAAGCTGCAGTGGTCACATAAGATGAAAGTCATCCCATGAGGCCGGCCTAGTTGAGGAAGCACAAAATTCTGGGTAAGTATAAGATTTTTTTTATGAGTTGCGGTTTTTGCGGCACACTTTTCCACCGCAAAATAACATAACATCTGCTAGTGTTGCGGCTTGTACCTCCCTGTTAAATTCAATGGGAAAAAAACCTGCAACACAAAAGCAGCAATTACACAAATACAATTGACATGCTGCGGAATAAACAAACAACTATTTCTGAGCAGAGTGTGGACGGGATTTGTTCCACAACTAAATCCGTTGCAGAAAATCTGCAGTATTAACGCTACGTGTGAACTTTCTCTTAAAATGCGATTCACAATATGCTTCAAAAGTCGCAAACGCAAATCTGCTCCAAAAATGTCTGGATTCAGAGGCTTTTTTTCTCTCTAAATCAGCTTTTGTATTTTTCTGCCTCTAACATATGCCGTGTGAATATGGCCTATCACTAAACCAGCTTAAAAAATGTTAACTATGTAAATATAGGGGGTTTTATGTATCTGCTCACACTCAATAATGATGTAAGTCTGGAGCAGTGGTTGGGGAACCCTAATCTATATAGCATGGGACTGAGCAGTAGACGTATCCGAAATATCAATCTACAATGAGCCTCATGTAAGGATACTCTCTGATTGGTTGTTAGCGACCGGGAATTCTGTGACAAATAGACGTCCAACTTTTAGCCTGAATTTCCCCGATCTATATCCCTTCAATAATCAGAATTGTCTGCACCTCAGGAACACTTCAATATACGATGATAGTTTTATTTCTATAGGATTCGTGCATACCCTGTAGCATTCTTAAATCCGCGGATATAAATAATGCAGTGCAGTGATTTTATTCGGATGTTAGACTGTGCTCTCCGGGTCCACGAGCGCATACTTTATTCACCCTCAGCTCTGTATTATCGAGCTTAGCCTGAGTTCACTCCTTAGCTCGCTCCTTGCATGTTTTTCTTAATAAATCAGTGTGTTTGCTGAGTCTCAGGCATGGCTTAGAAAAATCGATCCCATGCAGATTGAAGCAGACATTCAATGTTGCGTTTTATGGAATTTCAATTAGAATTTATGGAAATCTGCTTCCTTGTAGAAATACTTTCAAAAGAAGCCAGTCAGCTTTTTTTTTTCTTTTCTCCAGCTAAACTTTATCTTTATGGCTTTCGAATTGTTCTCCTTGAAGGTAGACAATAAATCAATGGGGCCCACTTTACCTTAGAAGGAATATTTCTGGTGTCTTGTGCTGGCTCATGGAATTGGTTGGTTTTATGGCAATGTGCTCGAGAGATTCATAATAGAATCATCATTTTTTTTTTTTTACATTTAATCTTATACAGACTGCAGGAAACTAAATGCCTAGGTTTCTCAACAAATTATAGAGCCGTATAAGAGGCACAGCAAGACTGTGCACAGTCAAAAAGTAAAACTAGCTAAATACTCATTCCTACTATACGATAAATGATTACAGAGTTGTCAGAGACATTGGAGGCAGAGAGAGACTGACAGCTTTTTGCTTTCCAGCTATACTGGAACTACAAGTACTAAGGCATGTAGAGCTACTGAAACTGCATACATAGTATTTACAGTTAGATCCGAGACGAATGTGAGTGGTTATAATCTCTGTACAGCAATATTCAATATGCTATATTAATAATCCATTGATTAAGGATAGGTTTTTGTTTTTTCGTCTTTTTTTTTTTTAGTGGAGAGAGAGTCCTTACGTTCACATCTGCGTCGGGACTCCGTTCGTGGGTTCCGTCTCAATGGAATGCAAACTGAAACAAACGGAAACCATAGGTTTCCATTTGCATCACCATTGATTTCAATAGTGACGGATCCGGTGCAAATGGTTTCCGTTTGTCCCCCGTTGTGTAAGGGTTTCGTAGTTTTGACGGAATGAATAGCGCAGTCAACTACACTATTGATTCCGTCGAAACGACAGAACCCTTACACAACGGTGACAAACGGAAACCATTTGCCACGGATCCGTCACCATTGAAATCAATGGTGATGCAAACGGAAACCTATTTCAGTTTGCTTTGCGTTCATGGGTTCCCCTTACGGAAAGCTCAGACGGAACCCAAGACTGGAGCCCCGACGTGAACGTAGCCTTAGCTGGCACCAAATATTATATATTTCTACCAGCCTGTAATGAGAGGGTAGGGAGACAGACAGGTGAGCCCTAATCTACCCGCCACTCAGTCCCTGCCTACTTGCAACGACCCGTCCTAAGCGACGGGGTACAACTGGGCGACGGTCCCTATGCTCAGTAAGTGCAAGACAGACAAACAGACAAGGGTACACAGAAGCTAGGGAAAACGGGGCAGCTGCCCACAGAGACACCGTGACCAACAAGAGTAGTGAACGAGCCGAGTCAAACCAGGAGAGAACGAGGTACAAAACGCTGAGCAGGAGAGTGGTCAGAAAGCCAAGGTCTATAACAAGCAGATGATGAGTAGTACAAGCAGCAGCAGCAAGCCAGGAAACAAGCATAGAAGAATCACAGGCAAAGGAGGAACAGGAAAGACAGGTATAAATAGACAGTGGGCGGGAGCTAGCTCCGTCTGGCCAGGCTGTGATAGGCTCTCCCACTCCTAAGCCTGCCATCCTGAGTGGTAGAAGATGGAGTCAGTCTCACAAACATAGGTGCAGACTGATTGCCCACGGGCGTCGACTAAGAAGCTGTGTCTGGCAAATCCTTTACACAGCCACTTATAGATAAAACATTCTTATCATATTATCAAACCGTTTTTTTCTTTGTGAAAGAGCAATTCCACACATATTTGCAGTTCACATAGATAGATACTAGATAGATATTAGATAAATATTCGATAGATAAATAGATATTAGATATGAGTTAGATAGATAGATATTAAATAGATAAGAGAGATGGATATTAGAAAGATGGATATGTAGATATGAGTGGGAGATATAAGACAGATTGTTATAAATGTATTACTTTTCTATATAGATTGACCCATCATCATTTCACTGACTTTTCCTTCTTATTCGGATGCTGAAGCTCTTGAAATGATGCCATTACTTTATTACCTCCACTGGAAGTGTGAAATATTTGTTTAAAGAGTTGGAGGGGGAACTGTCATAACTCTAGGCTTATCACTATGTGAAACCATGAAAGAGTCTTGGTGAGGAGTTTGTACTCCTGAGCTTGCCGATCTGCTAAAACTGCAGGTCACTGCCCGCCTGATTAATCAAATGTACCAGTCACCGATTCACCGAGTAACCTAGACCTCCATTAGATCAGTCCTCTCTGAACCCCCTACATGGAGCCGGCCACACGTGGTAAAACTGTGAGTTGGTTCTGTAGACCAAACATTATTAAGACAAGTCTTAAAGCCGGTTTTATTGCGTCACTGGAGAACTGCCACTTGGACAGTCTAAAACAAGTAAAAGGGGGAGTATGAGTATATTTTTTAAAAAATACTCCAGCTATTGCTATTATTTATAGTTTCACTTTATTGGTTGTACATTGCCACCTTCAAGTATTACTAATGACACGTTTTACTTTCTTCCTCTAAATGGCTTCTCTGACTTAGTAGGAAGCTGCCCAAGGGATGAGCTGATTGAACAAGTCAAGCAAACCCTCTAAGATCATCTGATATAGTGGGTAAAGTTTAGCCGGCCCCACATTTCCTTTGAAATGAATTAATGACTTGGCCAAGTTTGCCAGAAAGGAAGATGCTTTTTCTTATTGGCTTTCCACTAATAGGACAGGACGTTGATCCAGGGATTTTTTTCTGCCATATTTGCCATCGGACTATTTTTTTTCCCTACTTAGGCAATCGGCATCCGTTTAATGGCGGTTTTTGCCTTCCTCTGGATCAATACGTTAGGGTTATAGGTTGGACCTGTGGCTTTTTTCAACCTTCTGGGCTTGTTCACACGCTGCAGAATTGCTGTGTTTTTTCCATCCGGAATTGCGGACAGAATACAGTAGCAGCAAAGAGGGTAAGACCTAACAAATCTCATCCAGACGCTGCGTAAAAATTGACATAAATTGATCTGTGGTGCGTATTTCTCGTACCGCAGCGTGTCAATTCCTGCTCCTGAAAGTGGACTGAATTGCTGCATTTTTCAGGAGATGTCACCATCCCCCAGCATTGTGAAAAACGCAGCAAAATACTTATTATTTTCTGCAGTAAAAACTGCAGGAAATGGTGCGTTTTTACCGCAGCGGAATATCTTCTTATTTCAACGGAATTGCTGCAGAAATTTTCCATTACGAACCGTCCCTTACGTGTGGACAATCTCTATCAACTATGTAATAGAGAGGGGCCCCAATAGAGGGGTCTGTTATGTATATGTGCCCTAATAAAGCATATGGACAGGGCTCGTGTTCTTGAGAGAACCCATTTAAACCATGTCTTTGTATCATCATGCAGAGCTGTTCATCATTGTTGCCCTAAATTAAGCCTATGAACAGAAGAACTGATTGCATATTTCGGTTCCCATACACATGTAGAAGAAAATGGACTGGGAATGTCGGGATTTGGCTTGTATCTCCCTGCAAGATAAAGCTCAGTTCAGGCTTAGCTGCCCTTTCTTCTGCTGTCTGCACAATGGACAGAGGGAATGGGGTAACGCATCGCTGCAGGATCAGACTACACACCGGGTTTCTTTGCAGTCTCTAACCATAGAGTCACATAGGCCTGTATAGGAGCTGTGGACAGAAACCAATAGGAGGATTTTAATCTGGACTATTTGCAAAGATGCAGGTTTTTTTTTGTTTTTTTAATAAAATGTTTGCGAAAGTGGACATACTGTACTTTTTTTTTTTTTTTTTTATGTTTCAAATAACCAGCCCTCCTATTTGGTAAAACTGATCTGTATCCCTTCACCAACTAAATTTTGGACCGAAAAGCGCATACTGTGTATTTTTGTGTTACAAGAAATGTACATTCCATTTGAGCTGGCATCAAGACCACAGCCGCAGGTTCTTGACCGGTTTGTAATAGGAAAAAAATTGTCGACTAAACCAGTAGCACTAAGCCGCTATTGTTTAATAGCTATTTTTAAGACGGATTTTCCATCCGCTGCATTATTTTCTATAAGACACATGGTCACCATTATTATATAGATGCTAATAATTTATTCTAGCAAAGGATGCTTCAGTGCCATTAATTGGCACAGTGACGCCTGGTTGCCTTTAAATATTTTGTGAATCTTGGAGTTTTTCTAACCTCTTTCATGTATTCTATATAAATTGGTGTATTCCTTTCCCAACCGGGCCTCCTGGGACCACCCGTCTCCTTGTCAGGAAAATGACAGCAGAGCAGGCGAAAGATAATTTGTGCAACATATCTGTCACAAATCAATGAGGATAGCATACTGACATAGATTTAAACGCAAAATTTTATACCATCACAATTTAGGTGGCATTGTGTCATTTGATGGCAAATGCTGACAAAGTGCAAACCTGCAATAATTAAATCGGACACAAGCGGTTAATTAATCATGAGGATTACTGGCGTTCATAGATGAACATTACTATAGAAGGTACGTCAGTTTTCGAGATGGAGCTAGAGGTACAGGTATCGGCACTATGGCCCAAGCAAAATATCGAACGACCACGCTTCTAAGTATCGTACGTACCGAGATTTTTATGATACAATTTTGCGGGTGCAGTAAAAAAACGTTCATTGCTCTTTTGATGATTTTCACAAGACTGCTACATTTTTTCTTTGACATGGATTTCACCCTTTCTATCGCAACATACTTCATTCTTCAGTTTTAGAAAATTCGCAGCATGCCCTAAATTGTGAGTAAATGTTTTGTGACTTTAGATCCCTATTGACTTACATTGTACTGTACCATGCTGCTGTACAAAAAATTGTCAACCCTGCAGGAATGGGTCTTTGGAGGTGCTAAAAGTTGAAAACTGCCTTGGGGGTATCTACTGTTGATGTCACTATATAAAGGAGTCAAGATCATCCCAGTAGGGAACCAATTGTCAATATTATTCATGCAGTTAACGTCAATGGGCATGCATTAACTACTTTATAGATTTCCTGATCCAAGCGGACTGCAAACAATAACCAACCCTCCTATACAGATGTAGCCATCTTTATCTTGACTATTAACGCATTAAATACACAGTGGCAAGAAACTTTAGCTTGACTTTTTCAATGACTTTTCCTTTGTTGTGTGATCTCACGCTGCAGCAAGTTGTCAGTCAAGTCAAACGTTGCTACATTTGTACATCCCCACCAAGTTTAAGGGAGAATGGGTAGCGTAGATCTCTTTTTTTTTTTTTTTGCTTTTGCCAGGAAAGTTTCAGGACTATCCCTTTTTCTACCTCCTTTTCTTCCCCATATGGCCTTACTCTAACATAGATGTGCTACATTTAAGACAATGTTTCGTATCTCTGCTCTGTCGATAGACTCGTATTTATCTTACCTCTTTATAATGTTACTCCGCTGTCTCCTTTTTGCACATTGATTTAGTTTGCCTGTGTCCAAGGTTTTTCTGTATTGTGTTTACTCTGAATAAACCGAGACAATGTTTATTGTCTTTGTAAAAAGGTTTTAATGAAGAGTTGATTCCTTTCCCAGGATGGAAGCTGAAGTTTGCTGCTATTCACCTGGTTACAAATGAACTTCTAATGATATGTAGTAGAATGTGCTTGGTTGCTCCCTTTGGCCTTCAAGGAAGAGAGACGCATTAACCACATCTAGTAGGGGTCTCTCGATCTAATACAGGGGATCAGGGCCGCCATCAGGAATTTCAGGGCCCCCTACAGCTACATTTTCTGGGCCCCCCTACCGTGGCACCGCCTGTTAACGGTACTCCGTCCAGCACTATATCATGGTACCCAGGGCCGCCATCAGGGGGGGTATTAGGGGTACTGATGTGAGAGGCCCGGCCAAACCTAATTGAAAGGGGGGCCCGGCAAACTGCCGCGACTTGCCTTTGGTAGAAAAAAAAACAGGCCCCTGCAATGGGGCCCGTTTTTTTCACCAAAAGAATGTCATGAGCTGCGGGCCCCCCTTTCAATTAGGTTTGGCCGGGCCCCTCACACCAGTACCCCTAATACCCCCCTGATGGCGGCCCTGCAGGGGATATCGTGCCAAATAAGATGTCCTAAATAAAGAATTAATCAGTCACTTTTGTAAGAGGCAGGAACAGAAGTCATCCAGACGAAAGTAGGCGTTGACCGTACATGCCCCTGACGGCTTAAGTGTCACTAGCCATATTGTACAGCTGTGCTCTGTATGTGGCAAGTTTTTCCAGAGCGAACATCGCTCAGGCTGCACAGTGAATGCTGTAGCTATGGGCAGGACTTCTCCCTAGTCATTTTGGTGATATAAAAAATTAACTAGAGATTTGCTCTAAATCACTAAAGAATATTTTCTAAAAGGTTATTTTAATTCCAAAAACAGTGACAGGTGCACTTTAAAAGACTGGGTTTTCACACTGTGTTCTTCATGTGTTTCTTTGCCGCAATTACAGTGAAATCGCAGCAAAATGCTTCTATTTTGCAAAAAACACAACAATTTGCTTCAATTCCGTGGTAATCACAGCAAAAAACACACCAAAACCGTAGCGTGAAAAGCCAGCCTTTAGTGGTTTTCCAATTTTATGGAAATAAAGCTTTATGATTGTATGACCAGATGTGTAACTTTTTAAAATATTTAGAGATCTATATTCAAGTTATATGCTTGCTTTCAATGAATGGAAACATTCATAGTTTAAGAACAGGAAAGGTTTTTAGCCTCTGGTTATAGTTATTAGAGCTCTTTCTTATAAGAAGTTTATGCAGCTGTGGATGCGTTTTTAACCTCATGATATAAACAAAAACTGTTCTGTTCACTGATGGCAAACCGAGATCCTGAAAACTGACCATTTGTCATGATAAAGTGATTAACCTTTATTTACATAAACACAGAAAGGCCATTTAACATTTTAGGCAGTGTTCACACGTGAGTCAGGGGGCTCATTTCAGAGGCCCTTTTAAAAATGAAAGCAGCGGTCTGGTTGCTATTGACAACTATTCTACTTTTGCTTTGCAAATATATGATAAATATCTCCCAATGGGTTCAGTCGGGTGCCGCTGATGTCAGTCATGTGACCTCACTGCCGTCATTTTCACTAGCACCTTGGCACTGTATGTGGGCTGATATCCTGATGGACAACCAAGAACACATGCTTGGGGAGTTATTACTTCGTGAATATTTGTTTGCATAAAACTTGTGTAATAATGTATAGTGGGAGCGATCGCAAGTCTTCGGCTGCAAACTTCTAAACTCTCACCACAAGGTGTAATATGAAAACATGCACCAGGTTTGAAGAAGCGTCACACTAGTATTTTAACAGTCTGGGGTGCGATTAAATTTGATTTAATTATGTACAGTAGTTCTGTTTACTGTACTTGATTATTAGTTTGCTAGATGTGAATATTATTCGGTATGTGTCGTCTTTGCTCAAGCTCAGAGTGACTATTCTAATTCAGAAAAGCTTCTAAGCTGGACATTAAGTGAGATTTCGTATAATGATGCCTAAAAAACATGGTTGACCCGTTCACAATAAATCAGATAGATAGATTAGGCTATGGCTTATCAGAGGCGTAAAATGAAGCTCCTGGGCCCCAATGCAAAATCTGTAACATGGCCCCACATCTATCATGTGCTATTTATTATATTGTGTCTTCCAATGCGGTAGAGGGGCCCAGGCACTGGGGCATGGATGCCACTGCTACCTCTGCACCCCTTATAGTTACACCCCTGTTACTGATGGAGGCTCCTGGCCTAAACATTGGGTAGGGAATCCACTCCTTTTTTTTTAAATTAATTTGGAGGCCTATCCATGTGTTGGAGGTATGAAAATGCTAAATATTTATAAAATGTGTATCCAATATCTGATTTTCATGTCATGATTATCCGTTTTTTTTTCTCAGTAGTATATGATATCACTGATCTGTAACACTCAATAACATACCAAGTGAGGTGGCGTGCTGCGTCACATTTTTGCCCTGTTAAGCCAAGCCTCTTACCCTGCCTATACAGTCCCAGATCAGCCCACACAGTATCATGCTGCTATAGTGGCCTTCCCACAGTATAATGCCCCTATAGAGCCCCCTGAGTATAATGCCCTATAGTGCCCCTCACACAGTATAACACCCACATAACTGCCAACACACTGTATAACGCCCCCATAGCTGCCCCTAACACAGTACGATGCCCCCTTAGCTGCCCCCACACAGTATAATGCCTTTATAGCTGCCCCCACAGTATAATTCCCCTTAAAGCTGCCCGCCACACAGTATAGTGCCTAACAAAAATTATAAAAAAAATACCCACCTGTACCCTAAACGAGTGGAGGAGATCCCTCTGCTCCTTCGGTCTGTGCAGTGTGTAGAACAGCGAAGACAGGCGTGATGATGTTGCTGCACTACGCGTGTCTGGGTCGAGCTGTTCGTGGCCGGGATTGCATAGTGAATTGCGGTGCAGGGAGCCGGTGGCTCCCTGCTCCTACATAGCATTCTACTGTATCTGGGTCCAGGATTGTCCCGATGGAACTGGGATGGTTGGGGGTTTTGTTCAATAACAGTGCAGTACACTACTATTGTGGGTCAAGGTATGGTACTGGTGTAGGTAGCGCCCTGTCCGTAACCGAGACGGGGTGGCTGAGGCGAGGATAGACTCGAGGGAAGCATTCACCTTTAATGTAGATTACAGCAGTGTTTTTTATTTAGAAAAACGATCATTTTTGACGGAGTTATGACCTATATTAGCTTTATGCTAATGAGTTTCTCAATGGACAACTGGGCGTGTTTTACGTTGACCAACTGGGCGTTTTACAGAGAAGTGTATGATGCTGACCAATCAGTGACCAATCAGCGTCATACACTTCTCTCCATTCATTTACACTGCAGATCGCGATATAGCTATATCGTTATGTGCAGCCACATACACAAACACTAACATTACTGCAGTGTCCTGACAATGAATATACATTACCTCCAGCCAGGACGTGATGTGTATTCAGAATCCTGACCACTTCTCTGCACGTCTCTGTGATTTACAGCACAGCAGGCGTAGTCTCGCGAGATTACGATGTAAGCTGTCATTTACAGCGAGATCTCGCTGTGCTGTGCTGTAAATCTGTACAGTTTTGGTTTACCTCTCACCACATGTTAAATTCCAAGTCCCATTTTAGAGCCAAAAATAAAGGCTCAGAGGTAGTAGATTGTTTTCAAGTGACTTTCCCAGCTCATCACACAAAAGCTGTTTTAAACTTCTATGGCCGCCCATTGCCTTTTGTATTATGCAGAGCTGAGACTAATCAAGCCCCCTTTGATTAGCTCCTACCTTTTTATAGTGCACCTAATCAAGAAGAGTAAATATAACTTCTACCACAAATGAAATGCACATTATTTCCCCATATTCATCCATTCTAATTTTGGCTTGGGACGGCTCAAAGCCGAAGGTTTCCAGAATGGTACCATGATAAAGTAGTGACCCAGCTGCGCACAGCTCACCAAAATTGCAATGAAATCAATGTAATCACCTACGCAAATTCTCTAGTGTTTTATAACCCTTTTCTGCTCAGGTCTGTAAACAGCTCCTTATTTAAAGAGGGAATAGATCTCCACATTTTTTATTAACTTGAAAATAAAAATTCTAAAGTAGAAAACTGCAGATTCTCATTATGTTCTGCACAGGCATTAACAAGCAAATACATTTTCCAATGCAATATTTTTTTAAAATATTTTTGTGATCACTAATTGTGCCGTTATGGGTGAACCAAGGGAAATAAAGGATGCACTTAGAGAGGCACATATAATATATGTGGTTTGAGGGGTTGTCCGATATGGGCTTTCTAATTTTGGTAGAAGGAATTTCCAGAGGAGGATATGATCACTGGGTGTCTTTATGCTGGGGCCCCCAGCGATCACCTGCAATCTGTGGAGAAGACTCACAAGTGTTCCGTTTCCCTGCAGCGCCACCACAGGGGAATTTAAGCATTACACAATTCCTATTGAAATAAGTCAATGCAATGCAAGGATGTGGTTGGTCCTGGAAATTGACAGATGCTCTTTGAAGTCGCAGTCCTCTGGCAAATAGATGATCGTTCAGAATGGTTAGACTTCTTCTATTTACTCAGAATATTTGAAATGGATTTTAAAAATCCGCCAGTCCCTAATATAATTGCATAATATTTGTTCTCCTCTTATTATTGTAGCTGCTTAAACTATATCAGCCTGTTCTTTGAAAGAGAATTCTTTAATATGTTTGCTAATATTTTGGTGCCATTCAGCAAAGGGGGCAACAACCCCTGTGGCAGCTGCAAATGCAGCCATATTGAAAGCGGCTCTGGAAAAACTAGATGACAAGTGGCCGTCAAGCTTGCGTACTGGTGACACCACATAGCTAACATAAGTTGTCAGTCATTTTTATACTAGTCTGACAGAGGTAATTTAGCCTAAATCTCTGGATCAGGGCCGTAACTGATTCGGAAGCAAACCGTTTTACTATTTCTAAGACTGAGGCCTTGCAATCTGGCCGGTGAGTAGAAGACTCCAATGTTACAAGTCCTTCTTGTTTTTTCAGCATTAAAAAGTATATTACACGATGATTAGGACATGCTCCTCTGAATTCCTCTATTATTTATGGTGCAGTGCAGAGAAATAGTCCTCCATAAATACATCTCCAACAATTACAGTGCATATTTAATGCACCATTAAGTGACAAGACAATGATGCTTTTGGAAGACATTGAAATAATTAGATTTGGCATCGCTCAAGCCATAATGGTAATGAAAGGGTCACAGCCGCTTCCAAAATATAATCATGGAGGGTCCTGCAGCCGGTAGCAGGGCGATGAGGGGGAGGTGCTCGCCACAATTAGATTCTGTTCCCAACCCAAGCTGCAGCTAAAGATTGAGCATTTTCTATATTGTGTTATTTCTGTGTTTGTGAGGTTGTTCACTTAACCTGCCCAACGACCCGTTAATACTCCAAGCCCGTGAGACGGAGATGGGAAACTGAAGCTTGTGATTGTGATTGAACAAGGTCCACTGCAAAATCTATTTACACGTTACCAGCTAGAGGACAGCCACACTCATGTCCCTGGTGAGCTGTGTGAGAAACAGGTGCCAGACTAGGAAATAAGTTATTCCTGTACGATCTAGTGAGACACAGACACATCAGTATGGTGTCCTAAAGAAAAACATATTTTATTCTTTTTTTTGTTCAGTTCACATTTATTTCTGATACCGATGTCTTTCATTTTATTACGTCAAAGGTGAACAGTCAAATATTGCGCAAATACCTTACAGGGTTTGTCCGAACAATGGAAAAACTTTTTATTATTTTGCTTTTCTAAAATGAAGAAGCTTTTTTAATTTTTTTTAATTTTTTTTTACGGATTGCAGGTATTTTAGCCCTTGTCGTGTGGACCCGGAAGTTTGGAGCTTCGGTTCTTATGGAGACACAAACTCCATGGGGAAAGAGCTCCCTCCTTCTTTCTGTGTGTTGATGATGTGGATGAAGGGGCTGGCTGCCTGACTAAATTCATCAGCTAAACCAGCCCCCTTCTTGGTCCCTAAATCAGCCGTGACTGGCTTAGCTGATGAATTGAGCCAGGCAGCCAGCCCCTTCGTCCGCATCATCAACACAACACAGTGTTTTTAATGACTTTTTGATGTTTTTTCTTTTCTTAGTGCAGCCAAACGTTACATTAACGTTCCATAATGCACAACATACAACTGCATTTTGGTTTGTTGCGTTTTTGAGGCAATTTTGTGGTCAGTGGTGTTTTCTTTCAATCGCAGCATGCTCTGGGTATGGCGGTTTTTTTTCTGGCGTCTTTTTATAGCCTTTTTTTTTTATAGGATTAAAAAACGGCAGAAAAAAAGCATGTACAAAAGGACACTAAATGAAAAAAGCAACCAAAGGTACCCTAAAAATCTCGGTTACATTTTACAAATTGCTAGTGTTTTTAGCTGCGTTTTTTTATGCAGTTTAAATCACCATAAAAAATAAATCTGTGTGTAAAGGTCTAAAATGTAGTAAAGACTGGTCTGACTAACACATTTGGCCATTAACACCAAATTGGGCGAAACGCGTTGGGTGGAAGTGGGCTCCTGGCACATCGCTACTCTTTACCCCATTGTATATCTGCATTGTATATATTTTTTTGGCTACCTTGCCAGTTCTGTCTATCGATTCTGATGGTCTATTTCACAGTTGTTTATTTTTGTTATGGGACTCACCATGGCTGTTTATTTACAATGTACTTCTGTATGGTATAGATGTTATGGCCAGTAGCCCACTGAGGACTTATATTTTAATCAATTTTTTTATGCTATTAACTGTATTTTTTATTTTTATCATGTCAATGAAAACTTTTATTTTGAAAATGTTTTGGTCATTTAACACTGATTTTCTGCATATGTGTTTAAACTATGACTTTGGTGTTTGACCAAATTATTCTACTGAGGCACTTTTTTGGTGTTATTATAACATTAACACCAGATTATGTTTCACAATAAAAGGAATGAGAGTTCCTTCACTGTGATCACCTACCAAGGAGAGTTAGAAGAGGGAAGATCTCCCCAGGTGTCTGGGTGACAGAGAAAGAAGCCACATGAGAGCTAATATGGCTGACAATGGTAAATAAATCAGACAGCACTTCCCGTCCTGGAAATGAAACGCGAGAGAAGTTTGGAGCGCAAGCAGCTGAGCTTACAAGGGAAAGACGACATACAGTGACTGCACTCAAGCATTCCACACAGTCAAGTAACATTTACAAATAACTTGTGTTCTGTTTATTTTTGCTTTTGTATGATTGGTTCAAAGTGTTCTTAGTGACTACAAGGGGCAAATGATCGGGCGAACGAGCATTCGTACTAACGCTCGTTCCCAATCATTGCCCTGTGTAAACAGTGCAGCGATCAGCTGACGACCTTGTTTGTCAGGTGATTTCATCTTTAAGGCCAGGGCTACACTGAGACTTTATGTAATGCTACAGATTGATTTTAAGTATTGAGCCACAGCTGCAGCCCAAATTAATACATGGAGTTGCATGCAATCTTGTGGACTGCGGCTCAACTCAATAGTTAAAATCAATCAGTAGTGCTGCAACAAGTCTCAGTGTTTAGCCCTGGCCTTATGCTGCCCTGGAAATCATTGTTGTCAGCAGCATATCTTCCCGTGTAAACAGGGGATATGCTGCCGACATCATGTAAACCATGAATTCAATTATGTGATCTGTATGGGGACCGAGCGATCGTATTAGCATTGGATGTGTTATCTGTGCTCGTATTGGGAACATAATAAAAAGGTTGTCCAGGCATTTTTTATTGATGGCCTTTCTTTAGCGTTCTTCACCAAGGCCTCTTCAGTGTTTACCAGGCATAATGCCGTACACCTCCATAGTGGCTGTGCCTAGGATTGTAGCTCCGTTCCATTCACTTGAACGAGACTGGAACTGCAATCCCAAGCACAGCCGCTACGGAAGTCTACGACGCTGTGCCTGGAAAATGCTGCGGAGATGAATGCCGCAACCCCATTAATTGGTGGAACGTGTGTGGGGGGGGCTGGTGTTGGGAGTTGTATGCCCACCAATCGGATGTTGTTGACCTATCACTGGGATAGGCCATCAATAAATGAAATGCCATGGCAACCCCCTATAAATCCCTTTAATCTATAGTTGATTTTTAATTTTGCCTGGATTATTTCTACTTTAAACGTACAGCGCCCCTGATGTTTAACACACAGTATTACACCAATCTCCAGGCAGCTACTTCCAACTCCAGTTTTTAATTTCTGCTATCACTTAGAGTTTAGTTTGTTATTAGGAATATAGATCCTGAAATAGGTGACTAAGCATTTTTCTGGATTAAAGAATTGTGTTCTTAATATAACTTCAAATATATAATATTATTCACTGAAATATTCAACCAATTGTTAATGTCCATCTACTAATATTAGCAGTCCTATACTACAGTGTGTACATGTTTTTCCCACAAATCCCATTGTTAACATTGACAAATTGGTACAGAACACCTGACTTGGGTCACATAGCATGACCTATCACCCCATACCCAATTATCAGCCCGAAGGTCACAATGTGTGTGTGTATGTGAGTGGCACCTGGGTTGTTGATTGCTTGTGAGAGCAGTCATTAGCGGCAAGGAAATAACTCCTACCTTTGTATCTCTGATCTTTTCCTTGTTATAATGAGTACATGGCGATCTTGCTCTTGCAGAGCTCTTCCTGTCTTCTGGTGTCTTCTGGCCTTGCATTACTAATGATTGCTTGGCTTCCATGAAATATTTCCAACCGATAACAAATAGCAGTCTGACAGTATGCGAGTGCTCCCACACTTACAAATCCACTTTTTAAAGTTTGTCCGTAGCCTCCCACCCCTCCTTCCTCCTCTCCTAGAGACACCATAATTGCCTGAAATTCCTGAACAAGAAAATGTCTTGCTGCTACAATATTTATTTTTATTTATTTTTTTGCGTAAAGCAAAACTTCACATAAAGAACTCGTTTTTAGACTTCTGAATATAACTTTATAGATGCTATTTCTGAACACTGGTCCAGCTGTTACTAATTAAAAGACAGGATTTATCTGAAATATAGTAAACGTTGAGAAAAATGCTAGAATCTACTTGGCTGTTTAACCCCTTCCCGACATGCGCCGTACATGTACGGCGCTGTCGGGAGGTGCTTCCCGCAAAGCGCCGTACATGTACGGCGCAGTGATTGTGCGGGCTCAGAAGCAGAGCCGGCACCATCACCGCGGGGTGACAGCTGTATTATACAGCTGGCACCCTCCTGTAACTGCCAGGACCGGAGCTATTCTCCGATCCGGCAGATTAACCCCTCAGATGCTGCGCTCAATAGAGCGCAGCATCTGATAGGTTTTCACCCGATCGGCAACCCAGTGATGCAATCGCTGGGTTGCTGTGGCAATCGGACGCCAGAAAATGGCGTCCGAGTCTGCCTTGTACGGGAGCCGATGAGGACCCGCCTTCGGCGTGTCCTCATAGGCTTGCTGTCAGTGAATAACTGACAGCGCTAATACACTGCACTACGTACGTAGTGCAGTGTATTAGAGTAGCGATCGGGGCATCAGGCCCTCATGTCCCCTAGTGGGACAAGTCAGAAAAGTAAAAAAAAGTTAATAAAAATGTGGTAAAACAATAAAAACACACACATTTCAAATAAAAATAAAGCTAAACTGACTTTTTTCCCATAGTAAGTCTTTTATTATGGGAAAAACCGTAAAAATTAAAAAACTATACATAATTGGTATCGCCGCGTCCGTAACGACCCAAACTACAAAACTATTATGTAATTTATCCCGCACGGTGAACGCCGTAAAAAAAAAACATGAAAAACAACGCCAGAATCTTTGTTTTTAGGTCACATCTCCTTCCAAAAAATGCTATAAAAAGTGATCAAAAAGTCACATTTACTCCAAAATAGTACTAATAAAAACTACAATCCGTGCCGCAAAAAATAATCCCTGACACCGTTTAGTGCACGCAAAAATAAAAAAGTTATGGGTCTTAGAATATGGCGAGACAGAAAACAAATGATTTTATAAAAAAAGTGATTTTATTGTGCAAAAGCCGCAATACATAAAAAAACTATATAAATTTGGTATGGCCGTAATCGTATCGACCCGCAGAATAAAACTAACATGTAATTTAGGGCGCACTGTGAATGCCGATAAAAAAAAACAATAAAAAACGATTCCAGAATTGCTTGTTTTTGGTCATTTCCTTTACCAAAGAATGAAATAAAAAGTGATCAAAAAGTGGTATGTGTTCTAAAATGGTACCAATAAAATCTACAGCCCGTCTCGCAAAAAACAAGCCCGCACACCGCTCAATCAACTGAAAAATAAAAAAGTTATGGCAGTAGTAATGCGGTGATGAAACATCTGAATGCGCAGGCCGGAGGGGAACATTCCTTCAGTTTCAGGGCCCTAGTATTTAGGAACTAGGAAAGGGAATGGACATAGCACATCCGCTGGAAGCGAGGGCGCCCGTATTATACCAGCGCAAAACTTTCCCAGTAATATTTCCCAAACTACGAAGGAGAAAAAGTCCCCAAAAGCTGCAGAGCGTTACAGAAGGCGGATAAGAAAGAAAACTGTTTATCAGTGTGACGCCGGACTGCGCATAACAGATCGCGTCACAGCGTAACACACATCTATGGATAATTGTATTATTTACCCCATTATTATACCCTCTTATTATGCCCTGATGTACTCCGCACAGATTACATATACCCTGATGTTCTCCGCACAGATTACATATACCCTGATGTTCTCCGCACAGATTATATATGCCACCACATTATAAACGGAAATACCAGCAAAACCCCAAACAGAACAACTACCAAGCAAAATCCATGCTCAAAATGGCGGTCTATTCCTTCTTAGCCCTACAGCGTGCCCAAACAGCAATTTATGGCCACAAGTAAGGCATTACCATACCCGGGAGAACCCGCTTAACAATTTATGGGGTAAGATTCTCTAGGGGCACAACATATTGTGCGGTGAATAGGCAGATCAGTGGAAAAATTGCAATTTTCACTTTGCACCATCCACTGCGTATTCATTTCTGAAAAACACCTGTGGAGTCTAAATTCTCACTACACCCCTTGATAAATGCATTTAGGGGTGTAGTTTCTAAAACGGGGTCACTTTTGTTTGGTACATCAGTGGTTTTGCAAATGCAACATGGCGTCCGCAAACCATTCCAGAAAAATCTACGCTCCAAAAGATAAATACCGCTCCTTTTCTTCTGAATGCTCCCATATACGTAAACAGCTGATTATAACCACATATGGGGTGTTACCGTACTCGGGAGAAATTACTTTACAAATGTTGGGGTGCTTTTTCTTCTCTATTCCTTGTAAAAATGAAAAATGTTGATCTAAAACTACATCTTGTTGGAAAAAAAAATGATTTTTCATTTTCATAGCTTAATTCTAATTAATTCAGCAAAAAACCTTTGGGATCAAAATTTTCACTATACCCCTAGATGATTCCTTAGTGGGTGCAGTTTCCCAAATGGAGTCAATTTTGGGGTGTTTCCACTGTACTAGTACTACAGGGGCTCAGCAAATGTGACATGGCGCCCAGACACTATCCAAAATCCAAATGGTGCTAGTTCCATTCTGAGCCCTACCGTGTGTCCAAACAGCCGTTTATGACCACATGTGGGGTATTGTTTTACTCGGGAGAAGTTGCTTTACTAATTTTATGGTGCTTTTTCTCCTTCAGTCCTTGTGGAAATGAAAAAAAAAATACCTAAACCTACATTTTATTTGAAAAAATGTAGATTTTCATTTTTACGGCCTACTTCCAATAAGTTCTGTAAAACACCTGTGGGGTCAAACTGCTCATTGTACCCCTAGATAATTTCCTCATGCGGTGTAGTTTCCAAAATGGGGTCACTTGTTGGGGGTTTCCACTGTTTTGTCCCCTCAGGAGCTTTGCAAATGTGACATGGCCTCCGCAAACCATTCCTGTTAAATTTCAGCTCCAAGAGCCAAATGGCGCTCTTTCCCTTCTAAGCCCTGCCGTGTATCCAAACAGCCGTTTATTACCACATGTGGGGTATTGTTTTACTCGGGAGAAATTTCTTTACAAATTTTATGGTGCTTTTTCTCCTTTAGTCCTTGTGGAAATGAAAAAAAATTAGCTAAACCTACATTTTATTTGAAAAAATGTAGATTTTCATTTTCATGGCCTAGTTCCAAAAATTTTTGCAAAAAAACTGGCCGGTCAAAATGCTTGCTACACCCCTAGATAAATTCCTCGAGGGGTATAGTTTCCAAAATGGGGTCACTTGTTGGGGGTTTCCACTGTTTTGTCCCCTAGGGGGCTTTGCAAATGCGACATGGCCTCCGCAAACCATTCCTGCTAAATTTCAGCTCCAAGAGCCAAATGGCGCTCTTTCTATTCTAAGCCCTGCTGTGTGTCCAAATAACCGTTTATTACCACATGTGGGGTATTGTTTTACTCGGGAGAAATTGCTCTACAAATGTTGTGGTGCTTTTTCTACTTTAGTTCTTTTGGAAATGAAAAAAAATTAGCTAAACCTACATTTTATTTGAAAAAATTTAGATTTTCATTTTCATGGCCTAGTTCCAAAAATTTTTGCAAAAAAACTGGCCGGTCAAAATGCTTGCTACACCCCTAGATAAATTCCTCGAGGGGTGTAGTTTCCCAAATGGGGTCACTTTTGGGGGGTTTCCACTGTTTTAGTTCCACAAGACCTGTTCAAAGCTGACATGGTGCCTAAAATATATTCTAATAAAAAGGAGACCCAAAATCCACCAGGTGCTCCTTTGCTTCTGAGGCCGGTGCTTCAGTCCAGTAGCACACTAGAGCCACATGTGGGATATTTCCTAAAACTGCAGAACCTGGGCAATAAATATTGAGTTGCATTTCTTGGATAAAACATTCTGTGGTACAAAAAAAATGGATTCAAAATGAATTTCTGGAAAAAAATAATGAACTTTGTAAATTTCACCTCTACGTTGCCTTAATTCCTGCGCAATGTCTAAAGGGTTAAGAAACTTTCTAAATGCTGTTTTGAATACTTTGAGGGGTGCAGTTTTTAAAATGGGGTGATTTATTGGGGGTTTCTAATATCTAAGGACCTCAAAGCCACTTCACAACTGAACTGGCCCCTGTAAAAATAGCATTTTGAAATTTTCTTGAAAATGTGAGAAATTGCTGCTAAAGTTCTAAGCCTTGTAGCGTCCTAGAAAAAATAAAATTATGTTTAAAAAACGATGCCAATCTAAAGTAGACATATGGGGGATGTTAGTTAGCAACATTTTTGTGTGGTATAACTGCCTGTCTTACAAGCAGATACATTTAAATTGAGAAAAATGCAAATTTTTGCAATTTTTCGCAAAATTTTGGTGTTTTTCACAATTAAATACTGAATGTATCGGGCAAATTTTGGCAGTAACATAAAGTCCAATGTGTCACGAGAAAACAATCTCAGAATCACTTGGATAGGTAAAAGCATTCCGGAGTTATTACCATATAAAGTGAAACATGTCAGATTTGAAAAATGAGGCTCTGTCAGGAAGGTCAAAAGCGGCCAAAGAGGGAAGGGGTTAAAGGAGTTATCTAGTTTTTAAAACCCTCTTTCAAAAAACCCAATTAATGAATTCTGATTTAATAGAGGAAATTCCTTTGTTCCGGACCTCTATCAAATAACCAGAGTGGTGAGTGGCTACAAAAAGTGTTGCGCGCTCTCTGCAGGACCTGTCACGCCCATATATAACACAGGTAGCCCATTGATTTTTATGGGCCATGTAATGCCTCACTTGCCCTGTGGAGGCACTGTAGGGGAATTGAACACTTGCTGCTGGGTTCTCCTCCAGGTTAGAGCTGATTTTCGGGAATGCCAGCAGTGGGACAACTTGTGATTCAGGGGACCCTTCTAGCAGAAAGGGATTGTCAAAAGTGGACAATCGCTTTTAAGAGCATTAACAAATTTTAGGCCACCATTTACAGTGCAGTCTGTGATAGGCAACAGGGAATATACAGTAAATTGTATTTCCCCCAGCTCCCCTGCTCTACTGTAGGATATCTACATTTTAAGCCCTGTAGATGTGGCAACGAAAGGAACTGTGGATTATTAAAACTAAGTCTTGTTCAGGAGGGACCCCAATTGTCTAAATGTTTGCCAACCCACCAACTGAATTTTTAAAGGGGTTTTTCAGGTATTGGTGGCTTATCCTTAGGGTATGTTCTCACGATTAACAAAATACGTCCGAAAATACGGAGCTGTTTTTCGCTGCGTTTTTTGCCGTGTTTTTACGGCC
The DNA here is from genome assembly GCF_050947455.1 of Rhinoderma darwinii. NCBI lineage: Eukaryota > Metazoa > Chordata > Amphibia > Anura > Rhinodermatidae > Rhinoderma > Rhinoderma darwinii. Next base: position 11,127,007 of record NC_134699.1, on the reverse strand, counting down.
GTTTTTGGAGCTGTTTTCATTGGAGTCTATGAGAAAACGGGTCCAAAATGTCCCAAGAAGTGTCCTGCACTTCTTTTGACGAGCCGTCATTTTACGCGCCGTATTTCGACAGTGACGTGTAAAATGACAGCTCGTCTGCACAGAACATCGTAAGACCCATTGCAAGCAATAGGCAGATGTTTGCCGACGTATTGGAGCCATCTTTTCAGGCGTAATTCGAGGCGTAAAACGCCTCCATTACGTCTGAAAAGAGGTCGTGTGCACATACCCTTAGGATAGACTATCAATGGTTGATCGGTAGGGTTGGACCTGTACAGATCACACACTGATGGCCTTTCCGAAGGATAAGCCACCAATGTAAAATACCGGAAAACCTGTTTAATAGAATTAGGTTCCCTGTAAAGATCCCTGATGTAGTTCGGAAACACCTCTAATGGCAAACAATGGAATTAGCTGAACTGAAAATATAGAACCTGACCTTGTGTTTTAGGGCCTGTTCACTTCACCGTTTGCTTTCCGTTCCGGGTTTCCGTCAGAGGTTTCCGTCGGGTGAACCCCACAACGGAAAGTAAAAGTGAAACCACAGCTGCCGTTTCAGTCACCATTGATATCAGTGGTGACGAAAACATTACTAATGGTTTCCGTTCGTCACTATTCCGGCAGGTTTCTGTTTTAACGACGGAATCAATAGCGGAGTCGACTGCGCTATTGATTTCGTCGGAAAACCGGAAACCTGCCAGAATGGTGACGAACGGAAACCGTTAGCAATGTTTCCGTCACCATTGATATCCGTGGTGACGGAAACGGAAGCTGTGGTTTCAGTTTCACTTTCCGTTGCGGGGTTCACCCGACGGAAACCTCTGACGGAACCCCGTAACTGAAAGTGAACGGTGATGTGAACAGGCCCTTAGGTTGTTTTTGTACGGTTTATAGTTTTTACTTTAGTCTGAATAGTAAGTTAAAATAAACTAAGATACAGTAGCAAATATCAATGAAAATTGATGAAATATATAGCATAATGCATGGCACGGATTGTGACCGACATCTGAATTTTTTTAAGTTTGTGCCATAGGAAATGTTCTCCTATAGAAGATGGTAAATCATTTGTAATAATGTAACAATAGATCACAGCTTCCAAATATGAAGAAATAGTGCTGATTCCAGTAGAATTTAATGAAACCCACGATTGGTAAAGGACAGATGACTTTATAATTCCTCATTAGTAATCATTTACATAATCAGTGCAGAGAATAATAATAGCCACGTTACTGATTTTGCCTCTAATTGTTTTATTAAAAAAATACCAGCCGCTTCTGACAAACAACCCTTGCTTGCCGATCACAGATGAGGGAGAAAAAGGGCGGGTTCTTCGAAGTCCTCAGAGCTTACAATCTAGAGAGCCTATGGACAAATGTGAACGGAAACCAGATATATGATCGATTTTAAACTTTTGGTCTCATGCACACGGCAAAGCCGTACAGTAGCACTCCGTATGGTGCCTCCTTATGTGACCGTGATCTTCTAGCACCTCCCTAATATGACAAACATTAGAAGATCCCACAATTTTTTTTCTTACAGAAAATGCCTTGTTACATAACGGATTTGTAAATCCAGTATAGGACCCCTTAAAATACCTATTTATTTGGCGGTTTTTGTAAGAGACCTTTACCCATTGGCCCACACATCTAAAGTTAGACTGGTTTTTATAGTTCAGGGTCCATCAGTGCTTAGGCGCCCAGTTCTCCCTCTTGTTACAAACCCTGCGCCTGTAGGATCACAACATGACCAGGACAGCTCTATATCCTCTGGAAGTAAACAATGAAGGTTCTTATTCAGTAACTACAAGCAGAGATCTTGAAACGCAAAAGTGTATTAAAAAATTGCATAACTTTAAAACACGATGGATAAACTTATTTTGCTTAAACCAGAACCCCCTCTAACATTTATAGTAATTGCTGGAGGCGACTTTGACATTTTTATGGTGCGCCGCTTACGTTTTTAGCTGTGGCTGGATTTGTTTGGTCTCTTGGCTATTCTTAATATGGAAGTGTTATACAGAAAGCGCATTATTAAAGATGATCCAGGAGACAAAGCTGCCCCTTTCTTAACTGTGCAATTTAATTATCTTCTTTTTAAGCATACAATCTCCTCTTAAGATATGTTTCTTTGATGGTAAATGCAGTTGCAATTTTTTTTCTCATGTATAAATATAGACGCTTCTCCTACTTTGATAAACTCCAATAATATTCTCGATAAATGTTTCTTTCTATTCCTTCTTAAAACGTAGAAGAAATGAGAACGGCTTTGCAGTGCCTGACATTCTACACTTAGGAAAAGGGGATTTGATGCCCGGACAAACAAATATTATATCCGGTCCGAGGCTTGTCAACCTTATCATTAAAGGAAAAACATCTCTTGAAAATGTTTATTTTCTATATTGTTTCTGGCAGGACAGATCTGTGTGCTGAACGCAACTACATTTTATCTCTCTGCAAAGCCAGCAAACAACATAAATCTTCACCTTTTAACACCATGTAGTGTTTAGGTCCAACTTTCGGTGCAGATTTATTTTTTAATTTCTTTAAGAATTACAAATTCCCTCCATAGACCTAGAGCTAGATTATAAAATGTCTGCAGCCATCGCTAGGGGAGTTTAGGTGCTTATTGCATATATTATAATTAAGTTGAATGTAAGCTCCCCCTAGTGGTGGCAGCACGCAGCCAGAATTTTATCAGATAACTTTGTCCTTTTGAAGCTCTGTATCATAAAAAGGGAGCTCTGACTGCTATAACGTTATAATAATAATCAGTACAGAATTTAGACATATACTTGAATGTCGGTATCGGCCTCTTCTCAAGGTATTAGACCATACCAAGAATTATTGAGTGTTGTGACTGGGCTTTGCCTCCTTTGTGGTCTGTTCACACGTGGAGGATATGCTGCGGATTCATCCACCCAGGTGAAAAATCTGCAAGCATATTACAGTAGCAGCAAACAATCTCATCCACACAATGCAGAAAATAATCTGAGCGGATATTGATATGCACTGCGGATTTTAAACTCTGAGCATATTAATTAATCTGAGCACAGATTTTCACGGTGGATTTCACTCTTTGCATCGCTTGGGGTGAAATTTGCGATAAAATCAAAATCTGTGACAGATTTTGCCATCGAAAATCCAATATGTGTGGACATACCCTTAAAAGATTATCAGAAGTATTAGATTCATAGGAGAACAGAGACATCATTGCAAGCTTACACAATAGTGAAGCAGCCGGATATTTACTCCATAAGTGAAAGTCCTATATATTTATACAGTCATTTCTGATTATGTCAAAAAGACAAACAAATTTAAGACTCCCCATCAGTTGCGTGACTACAACTCCCAGCATGCCCTGACAGGGCACACAATTGCGTCTAACAAGCCACGACCCGGCTCCATCTATTTAAAATACATTTCAAAGCTGTCTTGCGTATCATTTATCAGACTCAAAAATTGCCACAACAGTTTGATAAATATGACAAGAGCCACCTACGTTTTCAGGGCCATCTTATGTTCACTCTTCACATACAAACCATTTATAAATATGCCTCATTGTATTCACAGCGCTGCAGAATAATAATACTGGTAATAGACCTACAAGTTGTGAGAATTATCCGTACAGAGTGGGGTATATGTAGGTGTAAACAATGTGACAGGATAGTCCATTGTTCCCCTGTCCTATAAATATCACGCGAGTACACATCTGCCACCGCTATTGTTTGGAAGACGTAGCCTTGGAACCACTGTGATTATTACAGCGCTCCATACAGAATATAAGAATTGGTATTGATTTCTTAGTACCAGAGCAAGTATGCTTGTAATGTGACACAACCATTTACATATTTATAATGCTTATCAACTACAAGCGGACAACAATGGTGGACGTATTCAGAAATCATTGCTATTCCTGCTAGTACAAGTAAATTATATTATCTAGAAGTCTCATAATACACAGAAATAAACGTGAGTACGTTTTAAACTCTTGCCTATGTCAATTAGATAGCCTTTAAAGGGGTTTTTCAGCCACTAAAAATTGGTCTTATCAGCCTTTCGGGACCCCCGCCGATCAGCTGTTTTGAAGGGGCCGCAGCGCTCGTACGAGCACTGCTTCCCCTTCATTTCTTCTTGCTCACCGTGAATCGTCGACGCGGATGTAGCGGCGATTCACAGGTATTGCAGCCTTTTCTCCTATTCACTTCAATGGGAGAAAAGGCTGCAATACCTGTGATTTGCCACTAAATGCATATCGACGACTCAAGTGAGAAAGAAGAAATGGTGGGGAAGCAGTGCTCGTACGAGCGCTGCGGCCCTTTCAAAACAGCTGATCGGCGGGGGTCCCGAAATTCAGACCCCAACCTATCAGCTATATTATATATTTTTAGTTGCTGGAAAACCCCTTTAAACAGACTAATGGGCATTGGAGGAGGTTATCAGAGAGAATTCTTCTGGTGAAATTACTTTACCTTTTCTTCTGTGATTTCAGGTTTTCTGTCCATAAATCCCTCTCTATAAAAATTGTTTAGCAATATAATAGATCTTGACAGGCTTTAAAAACCACTAATGTCTCAATCATCAATGCACAAAGAAATGAGTGACGTCTTGTAGAGCGCCATTTAACACCTCAATGTAGCCTACTGTGCTACCTTTAAAATTGACTGGGATCAAGGAGGTATCAAAGTTCATTAAAGAGGCTCTGTCACCAGATTATAAATTCCCTATATTGTACATGATGTGATCGGCGCTGTAATGTAAATTACAGCAGTGTTTTTTATTTGGAAAAAACGATAATTTTTGACAGTTATGACCTATATTAGCTTTATGCTAATGAGTTTCTCAATGGACAACTGGGTGTGTTTTACTATTGACCAAGTGGGCGTTGTGGAGAGGAGTGTATGACGCTGACCAATCAGCATCATACACTTCTCCCCATTCATTTACACAGCACATACACACACTATAACGTTACTGCAGTGTCCTGACAATGAATAGACATCACTACCAGCCAGGACGTGATGTGTATTCAGAATCCTGACACTACGCTAACACAATCCCGACACTACAGCACAGCAAGTGTAATCTCGTTTGAAATGACCGTTTACAGCGTAATCTCGCGAGATTACGCTTGCTGTGCTGTAGTGTCGGGATTATTAGCGAAGTGTCAGGATTCTGAAAACACATCACGTCCTGGCTGGAGGTAATGTATATTCATTGTCAGGACACTGCAGTAACGTTATAGTTTGTTTATGTGGCTGCACATAGCGATATAGCTATATCACTATGTGCTGTGTAAATGAATGGAGAGAAGTGTATGACGCTGATTGGTCAGCGTCATACACGCCTCTGTACAACGCCCACTTGGCAAAAAAGTAAAACACGCCCAGTTGTTCATTAAGAAACTCATTAGCATAAAGCTAATATAGGTCATAACTCCGTCAAAAATTATCGTTTTTCTAAATAAAAAACACTCCTGTGATCTACATTACAGCGCCGATCACATCATGTACAATATAGGCCAAGTTACTGCAAGTTTTGCAGCCCTCTATGACTGTGGTAAACCTTTTGACTCCATGTTCCACTTTTGGCAGTGGCATGGGCCTTGAGTCCATCACTTGGTAGAAGTCGCCATCGAGCTCTAGTCTAATAAAAACAATAATTTGAAATCCTAATGTTTTAATTATTCGTTTTTTCGACTTGAAGGGGGTTATTTCAACACAGGGCATAGAGACATCATAGAGGGGGAACTCTGCACTAATAGACCAAGTGGAGAGGAGATAAATAAAAGTGCAACACTGGCACGTCCATTTATTACTATTTATATAACTGGCCAGGCATTTCCTCTGCAGGGACCACTTCAAGGGAACGAACGAATGACTAGCTGGATCGTCCCATGGCAATAATAGCTGTTCGCCAGGGGTTTTAGTAAGTTTATTTTTAGGACTTTTGTGGGGGAAATTAGAACTAGGAACCGCTATATATGGCTTCATAGGTAGAACTCAAGATTATTCTTTATCCTTTCAAGATATGCCCTGTGTTTTGCAAGTATAATATATAGAAGAAACGTAATAGTCAGACCATCCGATATTTTTCATATATACACAACTGCCATGCAGCAGGACATAAACTCTCCATATCTATAATGCATTCATGATTTAATCTACATCTTTCTCGCAGCATGGAACATTATTTTAGGATTCTAGTTGAGGCAGAGAAAAATAGTCGTCAGTTAAGGGATTATCCGTGCCTCAAAATACCCATCAACCTGTAAAATTATTATTTTGATTAATATAGCTCTGATTTATCAGCACTGTATAGAGATTTTGGTCTTCATTCAGTAGAATTTACAATGTCTGGCGAAGATTTGCAATTTGCGCAAAACTAGATTTTTGCGCAAAAATTTTGCAACTTGTTTTCCTTTTACACTTGCCACTTTCACAGCCCTACACATTTACTATCATTTAAAACAGGAACTGGTGGAAATTATAGAGGAAATCTACGCCAGCTAACTTAAGCCTAACAGAGCCAATCACAGCCAAAAGTTCAGGGTGCTCGGCTGAGCTCTTCTGCACCTTAGTTTCAGTGATGGTGGTGGTCACAGCACCCTGACCCTCTAGGCATGTACCTCTTAATAAATTTGTCACATTTCACTCCAGCGGCTACAGCAAAAGCCTGGCACATGAAACGCCGGTTTTAGTTAATCTAGGCCATTGTGTGTATCTTCACTGCCACTAAAGCGCAGGGGGTGTTGTCATGGGGATATTTGATCAGTCCATTTTCAGGACCTGAGAACTCTGATAAACAATTAAAAACATTTTTATGTCACGCCTCAAAAAAGTGTAGGCATCAGGGCTACATGAATGACATGGTTTCATGTCATCAGTCCTACCCACTATATGTATTAGCTTGATGCAGGTGAGTATGGTAGACATTTTTCCAAAGTAATGTAAGAAAAGAAAACTGTGCTGTTTTTGGTTACTATGGGCAACAAGGCACATTTTTCTGTTATAAAGGTTTAATAAATGAGGCCCAAAAATTTTACCCAAATTTTGTACAGCAGCCTATTGTTAGTACCGTATTATACTTATTGTGTTTTTTGTAATATTAACTTTGCATATGTTTACGAGGAGTTTATAGCTTCTAGAATTTCGTATCCAGTTTTACTGCTCTTCTAGAATGGCCGACATGGCAAGTTTTCTGCATATACACCTCTTAAAATGTTTAGATCACTGATTATTCAGCACTTCTATAAGGACATGCTGAGAATATTCCCTGCAGAGAGGATCTGTCAATAAGCCCATAATTTACGCACAGCGACATAATCGTTTCTTTGTTTTGTCTTCTTAGAGCATTGCTCCGTGGTAACTACTGATATTCAGCACCCCTGGGTCGCACTGAACATTGATTTGTATTGGATGTAGGAGGACAATGTTACACTTCTTATAAGAATACTAAAGAAAGTTCTCTCTGATATGGAATGAGAGACGCCCTGAGCAAATTTTTTGATTTAAAGCAAGGGTAAAGCGCCCAGTGCCTGCCCTTACATTTCTGGACATTGCCAGGTCATTCGATTACACAGCGTATGATGTAGGGTGATTAAAAATGTAAGGGAAAAGATTAATCCATCCTTTTGAATGGAATATTTCACTTTGATATTCACCCATCAAGTGAATCAGCTGTTACCTGCCGTCAGCCTTTCACCAGAATACAATGACTTCGCTGATAGAATGATATTTCATGCCAATTACAGGGGATTGGGGCTTGTGGAAGCTATTCATATTTTTTTGTAGCCCACCTTTGACTTTATGAAATGTAATCGTAAGCTCTTCAGTATAGACAGAACACAATTTTCTCTGATTACAATTATTTCATGCTTGCTTCTGTGTGACATGGCTGAAGATTTTTAATTAAGCTTCTCACATTTGACACACCATTAAGCAGGGCCTTTTCCGCCTCCATGGATCGAGCTGGGAATGTTAAGGAAATAAAATTAGACTACTTAGTTTGAGTATTATAGACTTTAACCCATCATAGTCCTATTTCTATTTTACGCTACTCACTGGAAAGTTCATCCTGGTCATGGTATTCAGGTCATTTGGAAAGTTTTCCCCCATGATTTTGCACTACATACCCCATAATGACAAAGTGGAAACAGAATGTTAGACGTTATTGCAAATTTAACATGGACATAAGTATTTAGACCCTTTGCTATAATACCTGTGGTAAATTAATTTGATTGGACATAATTTGGAAAGACACACCTCTGTCTGTATATGTAAGGTCTCCCCATCTGACAATGCATATCAGAGCAAAAACCAAGTCATGAGGAGAAAATAACTGCTTGCAGAGCTCAGAGACAGGATTGTGTAGAGGCACAGATCTGGAGAATGGTGCAAAACACGTTCTGCTGCACTAAAGGTCCCCAAGAGCACCGTGGCCTCCATAATTCTTAAAATGGAAGAAGTTTGGAACATCCAGGACTTTTCCTATGGCTGGCCGCCCTACCAAACTAAGTAATCGGGGGAGAAGGGCCTTGGTGGGAGGTGACCAAGAACCCAATGGTCACTCTGGCTGAGCTCCAAAGATCCTGTGTGCAAATGTGAAAATTCCTGAAGATCAATCATCACTGCAGCACTCCACCAATCTGGGCTTGGCAGAGTGGCCAGAATGAAGTCTCTCCTCTGTAAAAGACATATAAAAAGCCCACCTGGAGAACTCTCTGACTGTGAGAGGGAAGATTCTCTGGTCTAATGAAACCAGGATTGATCTTTTTGGCCTCAATTCTAATAATCATGTCCGAAAGAAACCAGGCACTGCTCATCACCTGCCCAATACCATCCCTACAGTGAAGCATGGTGGTGGAAGAATCATGCTGTGGGGATGTTATTCAGGGGCTGGGATAGAGAGACTAGTCAGGGTTGAGGGAAAGATGAATGGAGCAGATATTCTTAATGAAAACCAGATACAGAGTGCTCTAGACCTCAGACTGGGCAAAAGGTTTCCCTTCCAACAAGACAATGACCCTAACCACACAACAAAGACAACCCAGGAGTGGCAAAGGGACAACTCTGTGAATGTCCTTGAGAGGTCCAGCCAGAGCCCTGACTTGTACCCAATCGAAAATCTCTGAAGAGACCTGAAAATGGCTGTCTACTGACATCATCATCCAACCTGACAGAGCTTGAGAGGATCTGCAGGGAAGAATGGCAGAAAATCCCCAAACCCAGGTGTGCAAACCTTGTGACATCATACCCAAGAAAACTGGAGGCCGTTATCACTGCCAAAGGTGCTTCAACTAACTACCGAGTAAAGGGTCTTAATACTTATGTCAATGCAATATTCTAGTTTTTCCTTTTTAATAAAGTAGCAAAAATTACTAACATTCTGTTTTCACTGTTGTCATTATGGGGTATTGAGTGCAGAATGATGGGAAAAACTTGGATTCTTTTTTAATTTTAGCACAAGGCCTCAACATAACAAAATGTGAAAAAATTGAAAGGGTCTGAAGACTTTCTGAATGCATTGTATCTAGAAGTGACCAGCTAAAATAAACTAGGCTTGTTTAGAAATCTTGAAAACATTTGACCACTCATCCGGGTAGCTTCCTCAAAATGTAGAATATTTCCCACGGCACATAGATTATTGGAGGTAATTTTAAAGGCAATATCTGCTTTTTAACACCTTGTCATATTTCGGTCCAATATCTTAATAACAGTCGAAGTTTAATTTTCCTGATCCAGCGCTCCAGATCCCCTGCACTGGTATAGTGTTAAAGGGTAACTAAACTTTCAGGAAACTTCTGATATGTCATAGTGACATGTCATAAATTTTGATTGGTGGGGGTCCAAGCACTGAGATCCCCGTCAATCGCTAAAACTAAGTGGCAGAAACGCTCGGGTGAGCGCTGTGCCGCTTCGTTTCTGATCCGCTTCGTTTCTGATCCACTTTTCTCGGAAAGCCAAGCAGTTGGTGTACGCGCTTGAAGACTTTCTATTGAACTCGTACACCAACTGCTCGACTTTCCGAGAAAAACTGATTAGAAACTAAGCGGCTCAGTGCTCCCACAAGCTTTTTTGTCGCTTAGTTTTAGTGATTGGTGGGGGTCTCACTGCTTGGAACCTCACTGATCAAAACTTATGACATGTCAGAAGTTTTCTGATAGTTTAGTTACCCTTTAAATGATAACATTCTAACTGCCTGCAACCACCACTAGGGGGAGTTTACTGCATAGAGCTTTATTAGTGATGGCTGCAGGCAGACAGAATTTTATCATATCACTGTATGTCTACAGAAGAGATTTGGGGCTATGTATCAGAAAAAAAAAACACAACTCTGATTAGGGCAACTGTACACTGTCCTATGGAAACAAGAAGTGAGCCCCCTACTCCTAAGAAACAAGGCTGTACTTGTGACCTTTAAGGGTAGGAACACACACGGTGGATACCCTGCGTAAAATTGTGGTGCAGTTTTTTGGGCGGCATGTCCGCTGCGGAAATACTTAAGGAATGAAAAAAGAAAAAGCTTATACTTACCACCCACGCGTTGTCATGGCGAAACGTCCCTTTGTTTTGAGTGCAGCCCGGCCACTTGGGATGAAGCTGTAGTCCATGTGACCGCTGAGGCCTTTGATTGCAGCATTTAGATGGGATTAAACCTTATCCCAGGAGGCCAGGCTCAGAACAGAGCAACGCATCTCCATGACTACAGCTGGGGGTAAGTATAAGCTTTTTTTTTTTAAATTAATTTAACAAACAAAAAAATCTTTTTTTCTCATTTCCGATTTTAACTGAGGAATCGTGGCATTTCCGCTGCAAAAGTCGCAACACATGGCCCTTTGTTGTAGGTTTTATCTCCCATCCAATCGAATGGGGAAAACCCGCTACAGAAGAGCAGCGATTCTGCAGCATAAATTGACATATTGCAGATTAAAAAAACACACCGCAGGTTAATTTATGAACGTGCTTTGGCTGATTTTTTTTCCAGTGTTTGTTTAAATCTCATCCACACTGCTGATATTGTACTACACTGTGGATTTTCCGCAATTAAATACGTTACGGAAAATCCGCAGTGTGTTCCTACCCTTAGGCTATAGTCACACAGGGTGGATACACTGCGTAAAATCAGACCGCGTATCCTCCCTGGTCGCCTGCTGACGAGTCTCTCCAACATCCTGCAGCCCTGGGATGACGTTTCATCCCATGTGACCTCTGCAGCCTGTGATTGACTGCAGGGGTCACATGGGATGAAACATCATCCCAGGAGGCCGGCCTATACGGAGAAGCACAGAATTCTGTGTAAGTTTAAGTTTCATCCACTTTGCTGCTTATGCTGTGGATTTTCCACAACAAAATCCCTTGTCGAAAATCGGCAGTATTTAAGCTACGTGTGAACTTACCCTAACAGTTCTGTTGATTGGACTCGTGCAAATGGAGTGGGATGTAATTTAGAGCTTTCTGCACGTTTAAAGGCTGTCCTTAGATTCCCTAATGCAAAGCGGCCTGTTCACCTGCAGACTGAGAGATCAGGCCAATAATTGTGTTCAAGAGCCTGGTAACTAAAGAAGCTCTCGGACGCAGATAATGGAACCAATGGACAATGCCTGAATCAGTGAATTCGTTTTCGGTCCCAGTCCAGGGCCTATAAGGTCCTCGAATTAGCCTTTACATGAAATGACATCCATGTCCTGTAATTATGGTCTGCGTCAAGGGGCTTTTTATGGTACAAATGAGCCATTATAATAATGTACATCGCCAGTCAGGATATGATGGCTTTACAATTGCTTTCCTGCCTATGATGTCTGGTGGTATAGTCCAGCTCTGTCAAGCACATTAAAACCATTGTCGACCTGTTTGGTCCACTGTGGTTGAAATGTAGAGTTCTGATGTTGGTTACTGTAAATCTACATCTCACACTCTTCATGCATTGCCACTGAAATTGTCTGGGAAAAAAATGCCGGCCAAATAATGCATTGTGCAAAATTTCATCAGGCTGTATGCGGAAACCAATTGTGACTTCACATCCAGCAGAGAGAGGCTGAACTACTAAAACATAACCAGCTGCCAGTCAGCGACTTCCATTCATATTCAGATAGATTCTGCCATCCCAAGTGTCCTCCAGTAAAATCATGAAAAATCATTTTCTAAGTGACTATTCTCACATGTCTTTGATGTCCCAGTTAATAGCTAGTTATTAGCTTTTGATTCCTTGCACAATGTGTGTGTACCACCGGGGGATAATTATCAAGCAACAGAGTTAAAACAAATGACAGAGGGGGTGTGCCATGCATGCTAAGTGGGCAATTTAATGTCGCCATTAAACGGGTGGAAAAATATTTCTTTCCTTAATGTTGATATTAAAATAGCTTAACCTTTGCACCTCTGGATGAACACCAGGCACATTACTGGATTCACAGCCTCATATTAGGCCCTGTGATTAGCACACACTCTGCAGGGCACTAACCATCCTAGGGCTCCCACTGTGAATGCGTATAGGTATTTATTGTATACATTTACAAAACCAAGCTGATATACATAAGTTTTAGATTTCAGCTATTCCAGAAGACCCAATTTGAATTGCAGCCACTGAAAATGACCTGTTTTATCAAAGAAAAAAACATTTGGTGTTAATAGTCTTCCCACTAGTCCATGCACTAAATCACAGCACTACATTCTCTCATCTGAGCTGGATTTATACCACCTTTTATCCTGGTTAATGAATAGAATGCTAGCAATACAGTAAAGACTGACACACAGGCAGAGCAGTAGAAGAGTGGTAACAAAGGGCACTGTAACTCTGGATAGCAAAGTTGATAAAAGATGCCATTGAGAGTCTTTGGAAAGCTCGGTCACAATGTGGGTGCTACAATGAATGCCAGTAGTGATTATATTACCTTCAGAAATCCAGCAACTATAAAAGGAAGACAAGTCAGAAATGGCTAAAATGTGTCATTTATGAGGATAAAGCATGGGTTCTTGTGTTCAGGATTTTTGCATTTCGGAATTTGCTGCTAAAATTAATATTTACTTTTTGAATAATATTTTTTTTTAATCAAAAAAGGTTAGAAATTCTATACCTATTATTTTCTTAATATATCTTTTAATTCGGGACTATTCTCAGTTTTTATGAAACTGAGCTCCAAATCCCCTGCAGAGACATGTAGTTAAAACATAACCACTAGGGGGAGCTTACTGCATACTGTTTATACATTGAACTTAATAATAAAACAGTATGCAGTAAGATTAGAAACTTAAAGGCTAACTAAACATTCAAAAAACTTCTGACATGTCAGAGGTTTTAATCGGTGGGGGTCTGAGCACTAAGACCTCCACCGATCGCTAAAATGAATCGGCAGAAGCGCTTGGGTGAGCGCTGAGCTGCTTAGTCTCTGATCGGCTTTTCACAGAAAGTCGAGCAGTTGGTGTACGGACTCCATAGAAAGTCTAGGAGTCCCTACACCAACACCTCGGCTTTCCGAAAATAAACGATCAGAAGCTAAGCGGCTCAGCGCTCACCCCAGCACTTCTGCTGCTTCGTTTTAGCGATCGGTGGGGGTCTCCGTGCTCGGACCCCCACTGATCAAAACTTCTCACGTGTCACTGACATGTCAGAAGTTTTTTGAACGTTTAGTTACCCTTTAAAACATATATTACAGTATGTTTTAAATATTTGTCTAAGCTGTGCATTTGGGGCTATGTATCATAAAATACTATAAAAATATCATGACATTAATTAGCACAGAGTTTTAGGCCTAAAAACGACATGATATTGGAAGGTGCAGATTCATTTTCAGCTTCAGTACAAGGGCAATAGAATATGTCCCAGTCCTTTTATATAGTGAATACTGATGTTGAGTGTGTAAAAACACCTTTATAGGCATAAACGATCTTTTTTGTGTGGACCTATACACTAGAATGGGGGTGAGAGACCACAAACACGGACAAGAATAGGACATGGTCTATAATTTGCGGCACAGACGCACCGATACGCAAAAAAAAACTGATGTGTGCATTGCCACATAGAAATGAATGGTTCCGTATGCTATCTTCAAAGAAAAACAAAAAGACAAATAGGACAGTGAAGAAAACAACGGTCGTGTGCATGAGCCCTAATACGGCCAGTGCAAGACCCTAAACTCAGCCCCTTTTACAACCGCTAATTAAGATCCGTCATAATCTTAGACTTGACACCAAGAATATTTGATGGGAAAAAGGCAGAAAAATGAAGTTCAGTCCTTCAGCTGAAACATTGCACGGAAAAGTCAAAGGTTGAAGCAATTTCTCATCAGCCATTTTCAGATAAAAGGTGCGGATTAATTGTACAGCCGGCACATTTATGCTGCAAGTGGAGATATCCATATGTCATCTCCTCTTGTAATATCACTGCGTCCGTTATGTCCACAAACGCTAATGACTATTTATTGCCGACGTGCACTGCACTAATGAGATGAGGGACATGACTTGATGGTGAGCAGAGACATAAATTTCATTATTGAATGCGGAGTTGATTTTATATATATTTTTTTTATTGTACTGCTGTTCTAGCCCTATGTACAGCCGATTGCATAGTCAATATAGAACATATATTCTGCAGGTGCTCGCTACAAACCAAGTTGTGAAGATGCAAGTCCGTTCTTTCACTTTTGCTTTGTGTGGCTTCGTTCACATCTGCGTTGGGGCTCCGTTCATGGGTTCCGTCAGGGGAACACATGAACGGAAGGAAACCAAACGGAAACCATAGCTTTCCGTTTGCCTTACCATTGATTTCAATGGTAGTGCTTCCATTGTTAATGGTTTCCGTTTGTCTCCATTCTGTAAGGTTTCAAATTTTTTCGGTGGAATCCATAGCGTAGTCGACTGCGCTATTTCTGCCGAACAAACGGAAACCTCACGGAACGGAGATAAACGGAAACCATTTGCAACGGAAGCACTACCATTGAAATCAATGGTAATGCAAATGGAAGATGTGGTTTCCGTTTATGGCTTCCTCCGACGGAAAGGTCTGACGGAACCCATCAACAGAAACCAAACGCTGATGTGAACACACACTTAGTTTCTTCTTTTGTTTATCCATGGTGTTTTACATTTAGATTAGGCCTTGTTCACACTTGCGTTTGTAAAATGCGTTAATCTAATCCGTTATTAGATCAGAATAAAGGAAAAAAAACTGATCCGCTAAAAAATCTAGTTGAACTCAAAATAACGGATGCAAATGTATTAAATCCCATTTCCTTCCATTTTACATTGACACCAATGATAACAAAAATAACCCATCCTTTGAACATCGTTTTTTTGGGGGGTTTTTTTGAACAGAGAAGAAAGTCCTGTACTCTGCACTTTTATCTCCATAAAAAAAAAACGGATGACTAACATAACGGACGCGAATGGATGCAATTAAAAATTCTGTAGATTTCAATGGGATTTTTAACTAATCCTTTTTTCCTTCTAAAAATGGATCAAAGTAACAGATTATATTACGCAAGTGTGAATTTAGCCTTAGGTGTTAATGAAGGTCACAACAAATACATTAAAATATCAACAATCCGGATTGTCAGGGTACCAGATTACTGGAAATTCTGAATGATTGTACAGCACACAAATTAATGCATACATATACACACATATATATGTACTGGCATTAGCGGTGGGCTGCTGGTTCTGGGTAGCAGGACAGATTGTGGGTTTATGTTTTGCAGATGGTGACCAGGAGCATCATACCATTATCCATTTCATTGAGGTTCAGGGGGTAAGTGGAAAAGGATCTTCATCATGACCATGTAAACCTAGATAATCTATTGCTGTGTAATACATTCAGGGGCCGGACAGAAGTGTAAACAAATGCCCAAACATAACTGCTAATGGTGCCAATGATCATACATTGGCATGGTCCTTCTAACTTATCTAGGGGAGTTATACATCAGTGCACCTGTCAATTACATTATGGGGGTATTGCTAAATTGCCCTATTAAAAAAATTTCCTTTATGTATAAAAAGGAGTATGCTCCTAGTAGAGTAAAGTTTTTTTGTATACAAATTTTTGCACCTGATTTTAGTGCCCTCCTATAATGCAGCTGGTTAGTTCTGGTGGCAATGCTAGATATGTGCCCAGTAGGATTGTCATGATACCAGAATTTGGACTTCGATACCGATACTTTGTGTAGTATTGCGATTCTCGATACCAAAACGATACTTTTGCCAAAATAAAAAGTTCTTCAGTTTTCTGATGTCAGGCACGAGGTGTGATGAATTTTGAACCTCCATGTGCGTCACATTAGTAGTAATTAACCCCATCATGCTCATCAGTCATAATGGACAACATTGGGTTAATGTGTGAGGTACATGATGGGGTTACTTACTATTAATGTGAGGCACATGGAGGTTCAAAATTCATAACACCTCGCTCCTCACATTAATAAGTGAAAGAAAGTCGTTTTTATTTTATAACCGTGTAATCATTACGGTCGCGACGATACCGAATGTGTATATTTTATGAATTGAGACTTATTTTAAAGTTTATTGTAAAAAAATGTATATTTTTTTAATGTAACATTTTTTTTAACTTTTTTTTTTTCAACTTTAATGTACTGGTATATAGCTATATGCTGATCGTACACAGGCATATATTTATATACTAATAGTACAACGGCATATATCTATATACTGATTGTACACAGGCAGTTGTAAGGTCTTCTAAGTATACCCTAACAACAGGAAATATGGTCAGACAGCCCTGGGGTCCTTCAATGGACCTTGGGCTGTCTGCCCATATATGCTATGTCCCTTGATCACGTGACAGGGATTCCCTGTGACTAGATCCAAAGGGCATCCCCCTTCTCATTTACCCCTTGAATGCTGCGGTCAGCTTTGATCGCAGCATTCAGGGGAATAGCGGCGGAGATGAGAGGTTTCTCTGATTTCTGCTGTTAGAGCGGGACTGCGGCTGTAATACAGCTATTGCCCCACTCCTGACAAGTGTGCGCATGCGGTCTCTATGAGGTGATGCAGCCGGCACTGAACTAATGAGTGGTGGTGCACGCACTGAAGAAAGAACATGGGGGTGTTTTGTAGTGTGCCAGCCATGTTCTCGGTCTTCAGTGCCGGCAAATCATTAGTGTAGCGCTGGTCGCATCACATCATTCTGACTGTGCGCGCATACTTATCAGGACTCGGGAGCGGGGCAACGGCTGTACAGCCGCAACCCCGCTATAACATTGATGTGTTACTATACTAAGCTGTGCAGCCGCACAGCTTAGTATCGAAATACATGAATTAACGGGTTCACGGTATCGAAACAGTATCGAAGTTTCGATGCATCGTGCAACCCTAGTGCCCAGTGATCCCAACACTTAGGCCCCCTGCACACAATCCTGTCTGCAATCTCGGTCCGTGATTACGGGCACAGCCGGCCGTGGACAGCCACACAATTTGCATTCTATAGTATGGGAGTACGGTCCGCAAAAGCAAAAAATAGGACGTCCTATCTTTTGTGGAGGCATTCTACGGCCCGGACACCGTAAATATACGGGAAGGTGTCCGTGGGCAATAGAAATAAATGGGTCTATAATTACGGACTAGTTCTATGGTTTTGTGCATGGGGCCTTACTTGGGATTTGACCTCTTTGTGTAGGTAAGGTGCGTTGAATCCCTATGGCTCAGCTACCTAGATTGTTCCAATGGGTTGTACGCATACCTTCTTACCGTTCCTTTTTTGCAGGATTGTCCAGCAAAAAAAATTGAATCTTGAAAGGGGAGTGGCTTATGAAAATGCCGCCAAAAGCGTGCAATTCTGGAGGTTTAGTGGGCATTCCTGGGCAGATTGGGGTGGGACTTGCTGTGACCCATAAATGGGGACTCAAATGTTGGGAGCTATAGTTGTACAAAGCCGTTATACGTTGTGTACCAAAGCCCTCAATACTGGATATTGAAAATTGTGGAGGGTAATGGCCGGCATGACAGTGTTCAGTTCTGTGTAGAGACCAGTGATTGGTGTACACATTTGGGAACATTATTTGAGCTTTTGAGGTCTTTGTCTTAACAAGAGGTTTCCAAGTGCTTTTTTTTTTTTTATAATTTTTTTCTCCATGCTGAGATGAAAAGACAATGAATTGAAAGGAAAATGTTGCAGGCTGAACACACCGTTCTGCTCACGCTGTTAGAAGAGATGCCTATTTGTTTACTTGGGTTACATTTTGTTTTTTAAAAGGAACATAATTACTCCTCCTCCTCAGGAATGAGTAAGACAGCGACTTTCTGTACAGAGCCTTACACAAGAGGAAGAAGTCTTAGAGTGTATTGATCCCAATTTACTGGTAAGATACAGTGGCTTTTATGCTCTTAACACAAAGCAGAGCTGAAGCTCTTAGTATGAAGCAGTCGCACATGAGTCTGTTCGGCACTTGAAAACTGTTGTGCACCGGAGAATATATACCTTTAAACCTTTCTTCACTTCACAGGCTGGGATATAGACACCATATATATACTGTGACCATGTAATCATTGCCAGGTGTGCCAACCCTGTAAGGCCAGGTGATCTGCCTGCTAGCATTCTGCAAAGAGGGAAAATTGGATGTGTTCTTCAAATGACTTTTACAAAAACATAATGAAGAACAAGTGTTTGAAGTCACAATTCGTCAATACAGTTTTTTACTGCTGCAGAATAACAAATGTTACATCTTAATGCACCCAAGACTGACACGTTTGTTCTTGATAATGCCCCGAATTCTTTCATTTTTATCACTTTTTTAAAACTCAGTGACTGTGTTTTTTTGGAAGTTAAACATCATTAAGTGGCCGGTACCAGCCCAATGGCTGTCAGGACATGCTGACAGTTGTAGTTGTGCAACAGCTGGAGAGCCACAGGACGGAGCCCACTGTTGGTGAGATCAATATTAAGGCATGAGATGCTTGGCCTATTATATTATCAATTCATTATGCACTAGTGATATCCCAGAGGCATGAAACATTTCATTGGATTATCAATTTACTATCAACTAGTGACATCATAGAGGCACATAGACCTTATTCGATCATCCGTTCGCTTTCAACTATTAAGGAGGCATTTTTTTTCATTGACATTTTTGGCACATATAGTTTATAATGGGATACCAGCCGCTGCGATTATCTGTACGGACGACGTCTCCCTCCTGGTTTTAACAATGCCCTCTCCATAGAGGCAAACATGAGCTCTGCTGCATCTTAAAGGGACAGGCCTGTGTCAGCTGGTCAGTGCTCATCCTGTGGCTGATCACCTCTAAATATGTAAACCTGCTAAGAATTGAAAACACCTTGTTGGAGCACCAAGGTCCTTTTAGATCTTGTCCATTTTTGAAGGTCCTTTTGGATCCTGTCCATTTTTGAAGGTCCTTTTGGATCCTGTCCATTTTTGAAGGTTTTTTGGATCCCGTCTATATGTGAAGGTATTCATTTGTGATTTTGGATTTGACCTGGACTGTTTCCTGACTTTGCCTTGGGATCGTTGCCTCACCTGTATTTGTATTATCATGCTGCATTAACTCTGACCCTGGATTTGTACAACCACGCTTCGGTTTATCGATTCTGGTACTCTGCTTCCAAAATACCAAAGATCGCATAAACCCTTAGACTCCAAGCACATCCGGTTACACCTAGCCAAATCTAATAGTGACACAGTGGGTCCGAGTTCCTGTCCACGACATAGTATAATAAATCATTCCAAAGAGTAGAGCAATTTTGCAAAGCAAGAAAACATGGTGCAGTCTAAAACAACTTCGTAAATTCAGTAAATGGTGTTCTAATTTGTGACTGCTAAGCCTTTACACTGGATGGTTTTCCCTTTCTAACATACACCTGGTCTTTTTCCCACATTTCTAAATGTATTCTAATGAGATGATAAACAAGAGAATATATGAAAAAACTAAACATCTTTATTGATAACATAAAATACATTAAATGACAAAGACAGAGAATCTAAAATAAATCCTTGGCGGATCACAAATGTATACATTGAGTATATATATATATTTTTAATACACTGATGGTATGCACAATTACTGTAACTCAATGTAGCTCCAACATGGGGTGCATCAAAATAGGAGTAATTTTAAAATATAAGTTGTATAAAGAAGGACAATGTGCCTAACTCAGAAAGGGCCTATAGTAACTGAAAAGTAATTGGTGCCTGGAAAAGTGGCATAGAGCCAAATTTAAGTCCGATATGTGCACTTACCCATGTATGGGAGATTGAATGTGACCCAGCGGTATAGGAGAGCGCCCCGACGCGCGTTTCGCCTGTGGCTTTCTCAAGGGTGGTTGAGTGTTGTCTCCCACCTTTACACGTATTTGTCCTGTGAGACATCCTGTCTAATTAGTATTCTAATGAGAGTAGGTCACATGACAGGAAGTCCATGCCCATAAATCTGTTGGTTCTATCACAGCAACCCAAAAGCAAGTACAATACTCCGATTTACTGAAGATAAGCAAAGTGTATATTAGTAAATGACATTATTTTTAAAAATGTCTTTTTAAAAAAGGATAGGCCATGAATGTTGTAGTGCCGGAGAACCCCTATTTAATAACCATTAATTATAAATCACTTCTACAGTACTTAAAAATCTCCTGCATCAGAAACGTCTCGCTACCAATCATATCCTGTAGATTTTTCTTATTTATTGGTTAATAAAAAAAAAAAGTAGTGTCCCAATTAAGAAAACTTGCTAGACACAGCCTGGAAGCAGAAAAATGAAATCCCATAGCATAGAATATGCAATAGTCAGAAGTATTGACTGGTTCTAGAAAATGCTTACTGCAAACACGGCTGTCATTATGATGTATGGGAGCTAGCAAGCAATATAGCACTAAGTTCTGTGCTGCACTGGGTCCCCCAGTATCTCTTAATTCACCTACTTTTTTTTCCTATCACTAGAAGGTGTTTCTAGTCTGAACCTTAATTGTCACCTTCATACAGTGGAAGCAGCCATTTTTGTGGACAAAAATATTTGCGACAGACTATGAATGTGGTGGTGACATCACAGAGACATCCGATATGGAGTAATAGAAGTCAATAGACTTCACGCTTCTGTGGTCAGAACGAAAATGTAGCTTTGTCTGCTAGGAGGCAACCCCAAACCCTTGGCAATATCAGCAATGGTTCAGGGTCTGTCCATGAGGTACTTGATGTCCTTGAAGAGGCAGGAGCTGAACCAACCATCACCCAATCGTTGATTTAGAAAATTGATATATGTGCACGGTGCAGCTCAAGGAATGCTAATTTTCGTCAGAATACATTAAGGCCATTGCTTATCAACTGATGCTTGATGGACATGTGTCTTTTTTTGAACCGTTCTAACTATGTAACGTTAATGGGTCTATTCTAGCTACTACTACCCCCAACATGATTATACTGGTTTTCCTATGTTTAGCCACCCAAGGAAAACACTTGGCGGCCTCTCTCTGCCTTCAATACACTCGAGTCAGAAGCTAAAAAATATCACTTGCTCCTCTTACCTACGCCAGGTGCCCAGTTTGTGAGGTTCGTTTGGGTTGGTCCAATATCGTGTCCCAGTATAGCGATACTAGGACGTGATATTGGACCAACCCAAACCAATTCTTCGCGAAATCAAAAAATGATAAGGACCCGTAGAGCACCCATATAGGAAAGTTGCGATATCCGGTAATGTGACATGCCATGTACAATGTGCAGCTCAAGTAGATGTGTGCATGGGCTCATATTGGAAAGGGGAATTCAAGGGTATTGCTGCCGTGTCTATAGAAAGATGTAGGCAGATCTAAAAAAAGGTAAAAACATGGACTATCAGACTAGTTAAAGTTAGATTTTGTTTAAGGGCTAGTAGCTCCCTTCTGAAAGTCGACAGCACCAGCTGTTAGTGATTCTGTGGAATCATCGCTCGTCTGGATCCAGACTGTGGGACAGGAATAAATGCAGCACTTCAAGCGGAAAATTAAACGGGCAGAATTAATGGTACAATTGGTGTTCATCTCCAGGTACGAAAAAAAAAAAGAAAGAAAAACTTCAAATCCTCTCAAACATAGCATCCAAAATTAGGAATAAAGCAAGCTCATTGTCCCATCAGTCAGTAAGTAAAAAAGCTGAAAAAAATCCATTATCGCCTGTCTGCTGACATTGTAATTATCCACCAATTCTGCCGGTTTATTATGTAGATCAGTAGGCTGAAGCCTATATATATGTGCACATGCTGACCAACGTTCACAAACACAATGGTAATTAGGGTAACACTATTGTAAAGACAAGGATTTTTATTTTATTCGATCCCTGTCCCTAAAGGAAATAATCTTAGTTCCCTTAGTCAGACAGGTAAACCCTAGGGCCAGGATCTGAATATCTTTATAGGAGAAAGTATAGTAAAGTGCAGTATAGGAAAAAACAGGCAAAACTAGAGGTTAACATTCAAAGTTATTGTAGATGTTACTCTGGTTAAAATCTAGGGCCACAGTATTTCAAGACAACCGTACTAATCTCTGAGTCTCCATGCTAGCGGAGTACCTGTACAATAGAGGTGGTCCATGCGGCTCCTAGTAAATGGAGGCCCGGCATTTTCCTGCTTTACCTTTTTCTCATTATAGCATTTTCTTACAGCCACCACTAGGGGGAAGCTTACTGCATGCAGATCTTATAGCTCCCATTGCATCCAATGAGAGCTGCATAAACCCACACACAGTTAGCTCCACCTAGTGGTGGCTGGAGGCAGCCATCATTTTATAGTTTCATTTTATGATTGTGTGAAGGGAAATAGGAGATTTGGCGCTGCATGTCTGAAAAACGCAGCTCCAACCCCTATAAAAATATATTATATAAAATCCCACGAAAATTTTCACCTAAAAAGAGAAAGGTGGACATTAAATCTAATTTAAAGAATTGGCAGACCTCTCAGTGGGATGGTGTGGTTGGCATTCAGAGCTTTGGGGCCCTATGATTTCTGTGTATACACCTGCTCCTTTTTTATTTGCAGGACCCACTTGGGGTGTAAGCTATATCTTTATATTTTAATAATCATTTAATCAGTTATTTTATATTTTTTAATATTTGATCTTGCGGACAAGTACTTTTTAAATATTAAAACATTTTTACTCTTGTATATAATCCATCAGACACTGGCCTTTTAAACTGCTTTTATTCTGACTGTTTTGTTATAGAAAAGTAGCTGATATTTTCATTTCCCCTTAAACATGATCGGCCCGTGTAATTTGCCCCCTGGACATGGGAGAATTTTTAGAAGAGTAAGGTGTACGGTGAAGGCTCACGCTGACAGTCCCCAGTGTTAATTAGACACTTGTTACAACGATAACAAGATGACATCTCTGAGGATTTCATTACAGCCCCAGGGTGAAGATGTCCAGCATAGCACTTTTGTGGCGGTATATGCTGAGGGTGCATTGTGAGCACGGGTGGTATTTAAACATCTGCTGAGCGATAACATTGTCTCTGATGTCCTACCTGCTCTGTGTGCCATTTAATATTACAAATCACCTGCGTATTCACCTAGGGAAGCATTGTCGTTTTTGAGGCAGGTGCATAATCATTTTTTTTTTTTTTTTATCTGTACTAATCCTGTTAACTGCAAAGTAAGGGTGCTACAAAACGACAGAGATGTTTACAACCGCCTGAGTCACCTGCAAAGCTACTTTGTTTGAAAAGCAATTCTGTTCTAAAACTATTCGGTGCAGTTCATTGTAATTCTGCTAAATTTTCTCCAAACTGGAGCAAGTACACCACATATTTGCAGCATCTTCACATTTTATCACGGAATTTCTAATTCATTGGAGCAAGGGAGGAAAGGATGTGTCCGTAAGTAAGGTCAGAGCCAGCCTTAGGGGTGTGCAATCGCCCAGGGCGCATCAGCTGCCCCTCCTGAAGCAGGTGCCACAGATGACCTGGCATTTGAGGCTTGTGACCACTGTAAGGGTATGTTCACACGGCCTATTTTCTAACGTAATTCAGGCGGTTTACGCCTCGAATTACGCCTGAAAAGACGGCTCCATTACGTCTGCAAATTTCTGCCCATTGCTTGCAATGTTTTTTACGATGTTCTGTTCAGACAAAGTGTAATTTTACGCGTCGCTGTCAAAAGACGGTGCTTAAAAATACGCCCGCGTCAAAGAAGTGCATGTCACTTCTTTGGACGTTTTTGGAGCCGTTTTTCATTGACTCCATTGAAAAACAGCTCCGATTACGTCCGTAATGAACGCAGCGAAAAACGCGAGTACTTGCAATTACGTCTGAAATTCAGGAGCTGTTTTCGCCTGAAAACAGCTCGTAATTTCAGACATATTTTGCGTTTGCGTGTGAACATACCCTAAGTCTTAGGGTAAGTTCACATAGGGCAGATTATCTGCAGCGGTCACATGGGATGAAATATCACCCAGGAGGTCAGCCTGGACAAAGAAGCACAGAATTATGGGTAAGTGTACGTTTTTTTTTTTCTTCTTTTTTGAGTTGCGATTTTTGCAGCGGAATCGCAGCTTTTTCTACACAAAAATTGCAACATCTGCTATTTGTTGCCGGTATTACCTCCCCATTGAATTCATTGGGGGAAAACCCTCACCAAAAAAAGGCAGCGATTACGCAAATCAAATTGACATGCTGCGGAATAAAGAAACACAACGCAGTTCAATTTTTGAGCGGTTTTTCAGCTTATCATTTATCGTTTTTTTTGGGTTCCATACTGTTTCAACAGAAAACAAGTATAAAATGGGTGGTACATACGGAGGTACAGTATGTAACACTATATATACACTATATTAAGACTCTGTACAATACAGTCGCATGAGCCTTTAGTCCAATACTTGGACCTTCGCCTATGATGACGTTTGAGTTGGACTGAAACTTCTTACCCAGGAGCAGTCAGAATCTACCAGTAAATCCCAATGTACTAGCTACCTGCCTAACCTACATAATATACAGTAATAGCAAGCCTAAATGGTTAACCTGTAAGTAAATGAACTCGCATACCGTATGGATCCTATATTCTTATCTCCTCCTACCAGGGCGGAGCCACAGAACATGGCGCCTCATACATTTTACTTTCCTTAGCACTTGTGAATGACACCTATTACGTGTTTTGTTTAATACGAAATTTCAAAAGCTTATTTCTGCATCACACTTTCTGTTAATTGCATTGTTGCACTAAATCTTTTTGCATCTATTTTTTTTTTTTAAACTCCTCATGAAACAATCTTAATGCGATGGTTGCAAATTCTATTTATGGCACAATAAGACACTTTAGCACTGTTCTTTAATCATCAGCACCAAACAAAAAGACACCTTACACGCTGACTGCTCTTTTACAAGGATTAGATATTTGCCTAAATCTTTTAGAATTAGTATACCCAACCCTTATAAATGGCTTAGAGGGCCCCCAAAATCTTCTATGTAACGGGTGTCCCCTAGATCTTTACGGCCCTGTAAACACAAAAAATTTTTGCAGGCAGAAAATTCTGCCCGGAAAAATCGGCTCCGTTTTTTTTTTCTTTTAAGTGGTTTTGCACCACAAGCGTGTTTTGACACAATTTTTGTATAATATTTTACCTATTTATTGAAATCAATGGGAGTCAATTTCGGCCGTTTTTTGCACAGGGCCTAAGGTGGAGCAGTGTCCCTTGTGCCCATACAATAATCCGGCCCTTCATATACAGTGCCGTACAGTACAGTCCCCATATGTCACAGGAATTGCCGCTCACTGATGTTTTTCAGATTTTTTTTGGGCCGGGTATCACTAGCACACGTGGTATTTATGTAAAATCCATTATTTTGTGCATGCAATAAAAATGGGTTTTGATTTTCTGGGTCTCATTCTTTAGTGATACAGCCGAGTCTTTTTACCTATTACATAATGTGAAAATGGTCCTAAAGCGCCTGTCATTGTAATGATCACCCCCGAGATCAGGATAGCAGGCTTGGACGGCCATCTCTTATAATGAAACCATATAATCTTATCCCTAGTCAGCGGGAATAGCATTTTACACCATACGTCACTGTATATAGTTAACTGACCCAAAGAAAGACATTTGTGAAAAACATCACCTGTCAACAGTCTATCAAGATGTTGTGCCGCTCTTTAATGCTGGTGAGTGGTTTAGTGAGTTATTGCATGCAGTCTGTCTGATTTGCTCTATTTTCTCCCGATATGTTTTCAGTCAAGTGTCATACAAGTGCCTATTATAGGGTGTATGTTAGAAGTGCAGTGTTTGTGATGATGGTATTATAGGCATTTGCATGTGCTGGCAACTGAAAGCAGACCTCCGGGTATTATAAGCACCAGGATATTTCCCACGGGGTATATGATAAAGACGCTAGATTTGGTATAACTTCAGCATCAAAACCGGTTTGTTTTTTCTTTAAGTTGCTTAAGGACCTATGATCAATCCATTTCTACAATGTAATAGGAGAAGCTTCAGTAAAGCCCTTCCAGGACCTTTCACACAGTGATGTCACAGGTAAGACTGTGTTCACATCTGTGCTCGGAGCCTCTGTTGCAGATACCATCAAAAATTCTGGAAAAAATAGGCTGCCCTATTTTTTCCTGTTCAATGATGGGCATCATGATGGAAACCCGACGGAATTCACTAAAGTTAATGGGGTCCGTCGAGCGCTGTTGGTGTCAGTCGTGATGAATCCATCACAGCATTGAATTAGATTTTTCTGCTCGTATGTTGGAACAGCAAAACGGAATTCATAGCGCAGATGTGAACAGAGCCCTAGTTCATTGCTCTTGGGTGTGGCCAACAGAAATGACTCACTTTTTTTGGCTGGAGGTACAATTTAAGACCTAATACTACAGCTTGATACAATGATGGGGCAAGAACCAGGAGATTACAGGGATAACAACTCTTTGTAAAGTGATTGACTGAAGTAATGAGTTCAAGTCGACAGGTCGGGGCAATTGCTTACTAACCAGGGCTATTATTCCCATTCTTTTCTACGTCTACCAATATTTATGTGGAACTGTTAAGGACGAGCTCTCATTATAGACTTTTTACCCTATAATTAATTCGTTGATTTTTATAAACATATTGCTAGGAGGCAGAAGCTGAGCATAGAGCCAGAGGACGTTACCCTCAAGTATATTTTTGTCCAATTCTAGCCTATACCAGACAAACCTTAAACTCTTACATCAGATCATGTATATAATTTGAAGTGAGCATGTAATATTGTTCCTGGGATAGAGACTAGGTAGGGGATAGATCTCCATATTTTTAGATCAATTACATTGGAAGGTTTGATCAGTGTCATGACTGCCATTCTAATTCCCAACATTACTCTTTGAGTTTTTCAGTCTATGTGACAAAGTGAAACCCATCATTAGAAGATTGTGCCTTCAGATTTCTCACCGTGTCACTCAAATGAAATGGCTCCTTCCAAATCTAGTACAATGTAAGTTTTATCTCTTCTGCTTAAAAGTAAAGAACCTATATGTAGGGCTCTGCTGTACAGTGACCTAGATTCATCACACAGCTTGGGGAACCTGATGACCAAGATCGTTATGTGCTTTCAAAGAACTCAAACACAGGTCCTGATCAGACTAATGGGACGTGACTTCTGTTTTTGTCTTTTCCCACCTAACAGAACTGTAACTGGGGTATTTCATTTAGGAAAGAGCCGTGCAAAAATAAAAAACTCTGCTGCAGGATTTTGAAGGGTTTTATAAAACAAAAAAAGCCTGCAGCATTAAAATATACTTTTCAGACTCATGCACACTGCCAGAATGTGTAATACAGTGCCCTTAGATCCATACTGTGTCTAGTCTGCCTCATATTTTATAGGGAGGCTCATAGGTTTTGTCCTATGGAATCCAATTAAAAACATTGTGGCATCTTCCAACACACACCGTATTACGGATGTACCATATGACGGCATACAGTGTACCAACGGGTCTGTAATTATCTTACAGGGCTTGTCCAGGATTAGAAAGAAAGGGTCACTTCAATGGCAATGAGCTGCGATACCAGACACAGCCCATGGACAAGAGTGAATGGCAGCCATATTACTACTTTTCCTCCATCTTTATGAAATAATCTCTATAATCTCCTCATCATTGTTATTAATACAGTTTTAAAATCAAGGTCTTCTTTAGGGGCAACAAAAAGAATCTTCAGCTATATAATATTTCTACTCATGTTGATGTCCTGCAGATGCCATATTTCCCTGACCATATCACTGAAGTGTAAAAAAGGTCCCCAAAAAATTGGCTTCATGCAAATTGTTGTCATCTCTCTCACTGTAGGAACTAAGTTATTCCCGTCCGAACACTTGGCAGCCACAAGAACAGCTAGATGATATTCTAGCATGATAAAGGAATAGGGCATTTTTAATCTTTTCCAACGATGTCCTCTATCTCAGCTGGAGGGGACGACGAGTCCCTTTCTGTAAAGACTTGAATGCGAATTTCGGAAACATCCAAATGAGCGCCTTTGGGTTGTCCATGATAAAAAAAAAAATGCCTGCTTTCTTTTAGAAATACTGCCACACCTGTGCATGGATTGTGTCTGGTATTGCAGCTCTGCTCAATTGAAGTGCATAGAACTGGTACACAACCCGTGCACAGATGTGGCGCTGGTTTTGGAAGAAAGCATCCATGTTTTCCTAATCTTGGAGAACTCCTTTAACATCAGACATCAAGCCTTCTCTCAGTGCTGTTGGGGGAGTTTTTCCCATCCAGCCCTTCATACTGTCCAGAAGAGAGACCAGTAACAAATCCCTCACAGCATGCACATGATGCCTGATGAAGGGGGCGCCGCCTCTGAGAATACCTAGCATTCATGCATAATTGAAATATGGCTTCTACGTTTGCATGTGACATATATATTTCTATCAAAAATCAACAGTGAC
Organism: Rhinoderma darwinii; assembly: GCF_050947455.1. NCBI lineage: Eukaryota > Metazoa > Chordata > Amphibia > Anura > Rhinodermatidae > Rhinoderma > Rhinoderma darwinii. Next base: position 11,098,133 of record NC_134699.1, on the reverse strand, counting down.
TTTGGTCTTTCTTTTTATTAATACTTTTGCATTGTACTATGAGCAAACTTGACCTGTGCACTATAGCTAGGGTTACATCCGTTTCTCTATCGCGCTCGCGCCAGGGTCCTGCCTGTATTTACGGATCCATACAAGATTTGCTTTGTTTCCCCTGATTGTTTCAAGTCTACTACAACACTACTCCATAGAGCGCCATGTATACTTTTCAATTAGTTTGCAGCACAGACCAATGCCTAATGACAGGCTCGGAAAGCACTCAACCACAGGTGGGATCCAACATACTTACCAACCTTTGAATACAATTTTTGGGACATTTAAGCTATACTAGGAAGGCCCCCAAAACCCAAGATAATGCCGCATTTTAATACAAATGAGCATAAATTTCACCGCCTTTGAGTTCTAGTTCATCTGACCAGTATGATTCCTATTGATTCAATAATGCAACACAATCGTAGGCGATGCGCACACAACATCATCTCATGTTCAACAGGATGCGCTGCAGTCAGCATTATGATCAAATGAAACCTATAGACAAAGGAATGTACTCGCCTGCTGAGGAACGTGGCAATGGGCAGATGCTTTGTGTTGCTATACTTACCTTTTTTGTTTAATTAGTTTGAATTCATTTTTGTTCCTATGACAACACTGTGCTTATTGGGAAGATTCTGTTTCTGTCTGACTGGATCAGACCACCTTCTGATTCAGAGAGGCTAAGGTGACAAGTGTAATGTTTTACTGATGTACTCCGCTACCTACACCAGGGACAAAGGGGGATAAAGCAGAGGAATGCATGGAGGTGTTCAAGGATCATGCATGAGTGTCCGACACTAGTCTCCATCGAGAATGGCTTAATGTGGACCACAAATTCTCATAGGATAGTAGTAAAAAGAAATGGATATCTCACCGGGGTATTCATATTAGCCCAATTCTACTGTACGGGAACATCTACATTTTACAATGTCCCCTTCATGAAGGTGCAGAACAGCAGGGACTTCAGAACTGTGGGCTTTGGGTGCCCTGTTCTGCAACCCATCCCCCTAGATCATTAGTAATAGTCAACAGGCATTAGGAATATTAGGTTATTTACCTCTCACCTAGTAGTTTTAGTGGTTTAGTAGTTTCTCTCTCCCTGTTTGGGCAAATATCTGGGTGCGTTCCCTGCAGACAAAATGACTCTCTCTAAATTAAGCAAAAATATGAATAATTAGGTAGAGAGTAATTACTGTTAAACCTTGGTACCCTTAGGGCTAGTTCATACAGAGTATTTTGGTACTGTTTTTGACACGGAAACACTGACAAAAAAACGGCCAAAATCGCCTCCCATTGATTTCAATGAGAGGCGTCGTTTTCCCGCAACCGGTAAAAACTGCTTGCAGGAAAAAGAAGCGACATGCTCTTTCTTCGGGCGTTTTCTGTCTCTGGAAGACAGAAGAAGTGGTTTTCTCTGCGTTTTTTTGCCCAAGGTGCTCAATGGCCGCGGCCGAAAAAATGCGGCAAATGTTCTGCCGGCAGGTCAAAATCTGCCTCATTAAGGAAGGAATTTTGAGGCAGATGTTTCCGCCAGCAAAAAACTCTGTGTGGACCCAGGGCCTTAGGGTATGTTCACACTGAATTTTTTGCAGGCAGAAAAATCTGCCTCAAAATTTTTTCCGCAGCCAAAAAACGCAGTGGAAAACACGCTCTCCCTCCCATTGATTTCAATGGGAGGTCAGAAACGGAACCGTGGGAAGGGCATGTCATTCTCTTTTCCACAAGCGTTTTTTTACGCTCGCGGGAAAAAAGCGCCTCTGCCTCCCATTGAAATCAATGGGAGGCAATTTCGGACGTTTTACGACGCAGTTTCCTCATTAAAAACAGCGCAAAAAAGAAAACTCTGTGTGAACTAGCCCTTATTCTGATTTCAATTCAGTGCCAATTTGGTCTCAATATGAAAATCTAAGTAATCGGAGACCGACTAGTTGCTAGGATGGCTTAGCCTGACAATTTAGGAAAGGCTGTATCCATAGCAACCAACCTGTCTCAAATAACTCGGCTGTTGAGCTTACAACTGCTGATGAAAAGCAGCCAGTCAGCAGTCACGCTGTTATCATTCCCCTTCTCAAGCTGCACTATTAATCAGATTTTTTCAATATTAATTGAGGTGGAGAACCTCCTTTAAATTCTGATCAGGTCTAAAACATTTCTATGCAGCTGTTCCACGTACGCGCTGTTTCATTGTTGTCTTAAGACAACTCGTGGGATTCGTCATTTAATTCTCCTTTCATCCATGAAAAAGGTTACTTTATAAGTTGAAGCCGACATTGTTTCAAAGACCTTATTTGGCAAGTTTTTTTAAAACGTGAACTTAATGTCACACAAATTTGTTATCTGCAGCCGCTTCTCCTTGTCATTTTGTACTTCATTTTCCAAGTGTGTGCAGCGAGGTTTTCTAACTCTTTATCTTAATGAAATGTTACCGCTTTACACATCGATAAACAGAAGGAAACGAGATACAAGTTTGAACTTTTCTTCTGGGGATTGTCTGATGATCTGTGAAGAGCAACGATTGTTGGCACTGAACTTGCTGAGACTAACACAATATCAAAACAGCCCAACACAAGAGAACTGCTTGTTCTTTGTGTGCTTTCTGGTTTTCAGAGGGGGATCCTTTGTGTGTTTTAAGCTCCCTCCAGCTTCAAACAGCTTTCCAGTGACAAACAGGGACTCGGGTATCGAGCTTCAAAGCTGCCCGTTGAACGTCTAGCATTCAGCAGTGCTAAAATATTCCATAATTAAAGGCTGCCAGCTGAAATGTTGGCATAACAGATGTAGGGAGCAGCACCAGGATTAGTCTGTCGATGTTCTTCATGGCTTGATCTAAACAAGGAAATCTCAATCCACCGAGCGACGTTCTTAAATCTACAGGAAGGTGGATGTCGATTCGTAGAGCTAGTTGTGTATAGTTCTTTTACAATGCTCTCTGTTGCTTTTACCCAGAGTGTAATAAGAGCCATGGGTTACGGAGCCGCAGGGTAAATTATAGTTAGAAAACACTTAATACCTTTAATAGTAGCTTTGTCTAGGTCTCCACCTTTGCTGACAAACCTATTGTTAGAAGCACTGTGAAAGCAACTGCCATACCTAGCTAGAAAACCCACCGGTACACATAGCTATACCTGTATGCTCGGCTGTTTCTGTAACTCCCATAGAAAAAAATGGGGAGAACCACGCACCTGCTAGGCCACCTTTCCACTCATGCTCTGCCTGGATGAGATGCCGGCGGCTGCCTCACCAGACGGTCAGTGTTCGTGGAACCCCCTTTCTCCACATAATTGCGGGTACCAGAGGTGGGACCTGCAGCATTCAGACAATTATGGCATATCCTATGGACATGCCCTAAATGTTCAAGATCGAATTACCCTTTCAATGCAGCAACTTTGCTCAAAGAGGAGGCAACAAAGGGATTTATTAATATGTGCATGCCATAGTGCATACTTTAACAGTACAAGGGGTTGTCTAAGATTAGACAGAGGATTTGTTTTGTGTTTTTTTTGGATCCGTGCCACTGTACATGGTGTTGCAGCTCAGCCCCATTCACTTGAATAATGCAATACCAGAAACAGCCCATGGACTGGAGTAGTGCCCTTTCTGGAAAAAAAAAATGCAGCCAATTTTGTCTTAAAGAGTCTCTGTCACCAGATTATAAGTGCCCCATCTCCTACATAATCTGATCGGCGCTGTAGTGTAGATAACAGCAGTGGTTTTTATTTTGAAAAACGATCATTTTTGAGCAAGTTATGAGCAATTGTAGATTTATGCTAATGAGATTCTTAATGACCAACTGGGTGTGTTTTTACTTTTTACTAACTGGGTGTTGTACAGAGGATTGTATGACGCTGACCAATCAGTGACTAATCAGCGTCATACACTTATTATTCCAGCCCATTGTTACAGCGTGATTGTGCAGTGGAAGAAGCTGGGCTGGAACAATGAGAAGTGTATGACGCTGATTAGTCACTGATTGGTCAGCGTCATACAATCCTCTGTAGAAAGCCCAGTTAGTAAAAAGTAAAAACACACCCAGTTGGTCATTAAGAAACGAATTAGCAGAAATCTAAAATTGCTCATAACTTGCTCAAAAATTATAGTTTCTCAAAATAAAAACCACTGTTATCTACATTGCAGCGCCAATCACATTATGTAGGAGATAGGGCATTTATAATCTGGTGACAGAGACTCTTTAATGTTGGACATACAGTAGCAATGTTCTATATTGTGTCTGCTAGTTAAAGAGGCTCTGTCACCAGATTTTGCAACCCCCCCAGCTTCTGGCAGTGCAGAGACACAGCGTGTTCTCGAGAGATCACGCTGTAACATCACTTCCTGCCCCAGGTCCTGCATCGTATCGGACGAGCGAGGACACATCGGCACCAGAGGCTACATTTGATTCTGCAGCAGCATCAGTGTTTGCAGGTAAGTAGCTACATCGACTTACCTGCAAACGCCGATGCTGCTGCAGAATCAAATGTAGCCTCTGGTGCCGATGTGTCCTCGCTGGTCCGACACGATGCAGGAACTGGGGCAGGAAGTGAGTGACGTCACAGCGTGATCTCTCGAGAACACGCTGTGTCTCTGCACTGCCAGAAGCTGGGCGTTCTGAAGAGAAGTGGATGATACTTCTATACACAACGCCCAGCTATTAAAAGAAGTAAAAACGCCCCGATGTAACGAACACAATACACGCCCAGTTGTACTTTTACTTTAAACACGCCCAGTTGTACTTTTGCAAGCCTCATTTACATAAATATAAAAATGCTCATAACTTGGCCAAAAATGCTCGTTTTTTAAAATAAAAAACGTTACTCTTATCTACATTGCAGCGCCGATCTGCTGCAATAGGAGATAGGGGTTGCAAAATCTGGTGACAGAGCCTCTTTAAGTAGGGTCCAGACTTTTTATGAGCAAGGACACAATGACAATGTAAACTGTTTCGTTTTTTATTTGGAGAAGGACAGATCTAGAAGCAATTTTTTACTGAATTAGGCCTTACTCATACTAACATATCTGCTGCTGTCTCCAAATACACAGTACTTACTGCAAGACAGAATATTTCAGTTCCTCTTCGCATCTGGAGACTCATTTTCCGGACATTGTTGGTTTAGCAGGTGGCTGCAGAGTCTTTTCACCAGGGCAGAACATCTTAATTTTAGGCAGTTTTGCAAGTGCCAAAGATTAAGTGTCAGCCATTGCTTTCAACAGGATGGCTTTTAAACCATCTGGATGCACTTTTTACCGGAAAGTGTTTTATATGTATGCAAATAGCAACGTATTTAAAAAGATGAAAATACACAAATGTGACACAGGCAGTAAAGAGGGAAATAGCATGTGAGGTCTAGTTTTAGAGAAAAAATGGGAAGACTAATCATTATTACAAAAATGTATGTCTTTGTTGTTCTGTGAGGGCCAATAAAAGGGACGTAACTATAGGGGATGCACAGGTGCCCTGGAGCCTGAGGACGCCCAAAAGGTGTCTCTGCCCAATACAACGAGACCAGTACTATAAATTACGTATAATAGTTAGGGTGCTTTCAGACATTCAAAATGGAATCATATTTTTGCTGCGCGCCTAATTACCATTCTGCGAAACCGTGCCCGTTTTACGGAAAACTGCCACAGTTTTGCAATGCAGTTTTTGGCCGCGTCGGAACGGAGCCATGACTGACACAAACTGAAACCGTAGGTTTCTGTTTCCATCACCATTGATTTCAATGGTGACGGATCCGGTGCCAATGTTTTCAGTTTGTCTCCGTTGTGCAAGGGTTCTGTCATTTTGACCGGATGAATACCGTAGTCGACTACGGTATTCATCCGGTCAAAACTATGGAACCCTTGCACAACGGAGACAAACTGAAAACATTGAATATATAGAAAAATTGCCAGAGGCAATAGAAACACGTTTTTTTTCCCAACTACTTGCTACCTAGTAGAATAGTTGAATTCTAAAAAATACCTTTATTTAAATCAAGTAGGGAAAAAAATAGAATTTAAAACTACAATGTGTGCCGACCGGTAATAGTATCAAAGTTCCTATGTCATACAAGAATAACCCAATGCAAATCATAAGCACGGAGTAAAAGTGCTTGCTGTAGTCTATAGCATAGATCAGCTATCACTAAGTAAAGGTACGAACTATGGTCAATAGTAAAGGTCAGCTGTTAACATTGCTCTACAATAGGATTAATATACCCCCCCCCCCCCCCCCCCGACATGTTTCGCTGCAGCGTCCTTAGGGGTTTTGGGGCATATGAAACCATTGGCACCGGATCCGTCACCATTGAAATCAAGGGTGATGGAAACGGAAACCTATTGTTAGTTTGTCATTTAGGGCTCCGTTCCGACAGAAAACTCCAACGGAACGGAGCCCTGACGCAGATGTGAACAAAGCCTTATTCAGGTGAAACAAGTTGATAGAAGTAGACAAAATGGTACCAAGGCAAATAAATCAAGATTGCCCAATTTAGTACCCTTTGTAAATCTTTGAAAGTGATATATTAGTATTTGGAGAAACTTTCAAATTAGTTCTTATTAAAGATAATAACAGGATCCACCTGTTGTCCATCACATCTAAGTTTATAAAGATGTGATAGATTACAGGTGGATCCCGAATGTCAGAGACATGCTGACACTGAACCCGTTAGTCCCGCGGACCTGACGGATTCAAGTCTTCGCACATGATACAGCTGCTCTGTATACAGGAAACAAAGCAGCTATATCTCAAAAAGTAAAACTAATTTTTAACAAAAACTAATTTGAAAGTTGCACCAAACACACTGACATTTTAATTAAACAAAAATAAAATCACTTTCGAAGGTGTACATAGCCTTTAAGCAACTAATACAGAATTTGACTGGCCAATGCTTGTTGATCTAGATGTAATACATGCTTAAGCAGTCTTAAAACAGTGGTCCACGAACAAGCCATCCAATAGGTTCCAAGCCTGGCATTAAACATGTTAATATGGCTCTTGCTCCTCTTAACCTCGATCAACCTGACAGCATTTCATGTTTCTTTTAAAGCCATAATCAGATGCAAGCTGTGGTCGTGCTCCTTCTGCAACCTCATTTTCTTTTATGCAAAGCATTCTACACTTGGCCATAGCTACAAAGACAAAATTGCAGATAAATGAGGAACAAAAGAATCACAACAAACACCCAGCCGGAAATTGCTTCTGTCTGGAGAAATGTGAATAATCCCACAAGATTGTTTTTGATGTGAGACCCGAGAGAATAAAAGGGTTGCTGGTTTTTGCAGAGTGAGACTCACAGGTGAATGTGCCACGTCATAGTATTGGGGCTTTAATGATGTTATAGAAACAATTACCTTGTAGCCATTTGTATCTCAGAAATATATCGTTTTAGCATTGTAGTTATAAGCAAAATAATGTAATGAAACGACCTCTGTGGTCTGCAACCTAGATTACTCTGGTCTCATTGAGAAACCAATCTTAAAGTCCGAAAACCCTGAAACCTCACTTTAAAAAATGTGGTTCTGTAATTTTTTGTGTGTGTAAGGTTGGGGGGTTGTCCTCAGGTTTTTAGGACAGTTGAGCCTTCTCCAACAGGCTGTAATTTTACATGTGTTCTGTTTCTCTGTCTCTGTCCCTTGTTCTGGGTTATTGGTAAAAGCCGGCTAGGACGTTAGGGTATGTTCAGATGTAGAGGTCATGTTGCGTTTTTTTTGGCAAGTGCCCCAGTTTTGCGGTAGTCCATGCAAAAATGTAACTGAATTTACGCGCACACACACACGTACCCGTAACGGAGCTGAATTGACCATTTATCTCACTTGGAATGCGTTACTTGTGCATTCGGAGTCTGAACAGTCACAACTTGTTTGTGCTCAGACTAATTTTTTTCCTGTGTGTTGTTTTCTCCTTTGTCAACTAGTTATGCTTCTAACCTCTTGTAGATGAGTCACAATTACAGCAGCCGTTTTGAACATATAAGGGGAACTATAATTCTGTCACAGGGTCACAGGCCTATCATAGACATGAACAGCCACGATGTACAAAGCAACACACGTTTGAAAAGAGAATATCAATCACTGTTGTTCATCTTTCAGACAACCCAATAGGTTTACCTGCAGTTGAAAATATAAGGCTCTGTTCACATCTGCGTTGGAGGCTCTGTTAACATGCTGGGCTATTGTTTCAGGTAAATACAGGGATACCCCGACGGAACCCATTAAAGCCAGTGGGTTGCGTCAGGTTTTAATTGAATCCATTGTTCAATGGAGCATGCGCTTCTGGTATTATCGGTGTTTTGCTCCTCTGACAAAGCAGAACAACGGAATGCTAAATGCAGATGTGAACAAGAACTAAGAGGGCTGAAAGGTTGCATTGTCCTCATATATGATAGGTTCAAATCGCTTGATTTTATATATCTGGAAGCGCTGTGAATTTTTAAAATATAAATTTGCGGATTCAAGGCCCGGACTCGGTCCGCTGGCACATCATCGTGGATTTCTATACACTGCTACTTTTGTTTTGAAAATATATATATATGTGTGTGTATGTATATATATCTATATATATATATAGATATATACATGTGTGTTTGTTTTGATAAGCCTGAATCAGCATAAGGCCCAGTTCACAAGAGTTTTTTTGGCGTTGTTTTTAACGGGAAAAAAAAACGCGCCCAAAAAGCCCCTCATTGATTTCAATGAGGCAGAGGTGTTTTTTTTCCCGCGAGCGGAAGAAAAACACTCGCTGGAAAAAGAAGCGACATGCTCTTTCCTCCCGCAGCCCATTCTCTGATCTCCAATTGAAATCGATGCGAGGCAGAGAAAGCATTTTTCGCTGCGTTTTATGCCTGTGGCGCTCAATGACCTTATTCAACTCCATGTGAACTGGGCCTTAGGTTGTTTTTGTTACCTTGATATCCATGACGATATCCCAGTACACTCTTGTTGTGCCACATATAAACCACCAGTCATGATAGAAGCATCATAACTATTAAAAGCTATGCCATTATTTCCCTTACACCTTCATGTTATAGCAGATGTTCGGAGAGAAGATAAGCCGCCAGTTATATTCGCAGTTACAACCTACCTTATGTCATCAGCAACGCCCTTTTCCATTATCCAATCTGTCACTTCACACAATATGTGCTATAGTTCATTATCGGCAGTTGTCACAATATAGCGTAGGCAATAATGTCCCATTTTACAGGTTCATAAAATTGCGTAAATTATTTAAACAAAAAGAACTACTCAATGTTGAATGCAGTGTATGTTGTATTTTTATAAGTAGCTATGTTGCCCTTGTAGCCTTAGTCACAGTCAGACATCCTTCTGCTTAGGACCATCATGGGTTGTGAACATCTGCTGTACAAAAATCAGATTTTCCAGAAATGATGGATTCTCTCTGAAAGCTTTTAAACCCCAGTGTCTTTCCTAATGTGTATTTACCTAACACACACAATAATTAACTTTAATAGCCATGTGTTGGCGAGTCATACCATGTCAGTGCAGAGACTAATCTCATTGTTCCATTATTGTGACCTTCTATATTAGCTGCCCATTCCTAATATCCCTGATGTGTCGGCACTGCAGAGTTCAGCTAAAAAAAATGAAACAATTCAAATAGCCGGCTTGCTGTCCCTGTAATAAATGTTTCAAGGGGGTCAGGTGTTAGTAACATGGAACGATAATTACAAGCAGTCAAAGAGCAATGTGCCTTGTGTCCCCTGTAAACAGAACCAAAGATGCCAAACATTTAGGTTCATTCCTGGGGATTCTTTTTAATTTTCTTTTTCAAGAGTCTTCACGGTCATTCTATAAAAAAAATAGCTGTGTCAAGAGTTCTTACACTGAGATATAGAATGGTGCAGTCACTATGTACATGCATTCCCTTATCCTGTACTGATCCTGAGTTACATCCTGTATTATACTCCAGAGCTGCACTCACTATTCTGCTGGTGGAGTCACTGTGTACATACATTACATTACTTATCAGGTACTGATCCTGAGTTGCATCCTGTATTATACTCCAGAGCGGCACTCACTATTCTGCTGGTGGAGTCACTGTGTACATACATTACTTATCCTGTACTGATCCTGAGTTACATCCTGTATTATACTCCAGAGCTGCACTCACTGTTCTGCTGGTGGAGTCACTGTGTGCATACATTACATTACTGATCCTGAGTTACATCCTGTATTATACTCCAAAGCTGCACTCACTATTCTGCTACGGAGCTGCATTCTCATGTGTGCAGTTTGTTATTGTAACCAGTCAACAAACACATATGCTGCTTTGCATTATGGGAGAGCTAGCTTTTCCTATATCCTAGTATTGTACAGTGCATGGTTTAAAGCCAAGGAATGCTGGGGGATTTGAGTGCAGTAGCATGTAAAATTGTGAATGCAGGAGGTACAACTGTAAGCGGCGCTTTCATGTGTATGCTGAGCGCTCTTTAAAACAGCTCTGAACATTAGTATGAGTCAACATTCAGATTGTGCTAATGTGAATTAGTAAGAACATCTAATAGGGGGTTGTCTGGTGGCCAATTCCCTCCCTTTCGGATGCCCGAAAGTTAAACCGTTTGTCTGGCCATTATCCATTAGTCATGAGCTTTCTTTACCCACGTGTCCTGGCTGTCCATCGCTAAAAGAGCATGCTGGAAATCCGCTATGGTTGGACTGACATGCTGTCACCAGGCTGGTCCGTCAGTAGTAGGACACCCACTACATGCATACGTCTTGGAACGTTACAACGTTGTCTTCTGAATCCGTCGTCCTGCTGCCTGATGAGTGGGAATTGTGTTTTCATCAACATACGTAACAGCCGCCTCACACCTGCTACTTTGTGTATATATTTTTATTATAAGCTTCTATTGAAAAAATAACAGCGGGCTTAAAATAAAGGTAATTTTGGAGTGCATCAATTATCTTTACCATTTAGGCGAACCTCTGATGAATTGAAGATACTTATGAGACTTGTTTAATGAAGAATTGCATAATGTATTTTTAATTGTTGTACACATTTTTGTACTGTGATTATGTTTCATAAACCGCTTTAGAGATATAGAGAAGATAACTTAAAGGGCACCTGTCACCAGCATTTCACCTGTTGAACTTTACTTATCCCTCACCGGCCGCTGCTATCAAAAGTTCATTGCCGTTATCCCCTCTCCTAAACTCCTCATCCGACTGTAAATAACGGTCTGCAAACATTTTGCGCCTTTTATCGTAATACTCCGGTGTCCCTTTGTGCGCGCACACCAGGAGAGGACATCAATGCACAAGTGCGGGATTTTGTTTGCTGGGGGAAGGCGAGGAGCTGTCAATCAAAAGTAAGGGGGCGGGAAAAACTCGGAAAGACATGAGGAATGAAGATTTGACTCTTCTGCTCATTAGCATACGGTGCGGGAACACGAAAAAGCTGAATGTTAAAGCTACAGAGCCGACTAAGAAGACAATTATAATTTATATAGAAATGATTTTTCACCCACTACCTCCAGGTATTGCTGGTTTAATAGGTGAAATTCTGGTGTCCATTTCCCTTTAAATGAATGGTGTGCTGAAACTTGTACTTGCACATTATGTGGGGAACATCAGGTTGAAAAATCATGCTGATAGACTTTTACACAATGCGGTCAAGATGCGGCCGAACACTGAGCCGACATGCGATCATACTGCTAATCGGCGCAGTTGTTATAAAATTGTTAATGTCTGCGCCGCCTTGCACGTAAACATCAGTTAAAACTGAAGAAAATGTGTGGACATTAACAATAAATTTCTAAACTACGCAGATAAAAGGTAAAACCGCCTATCGACAAGAAGTTTGGCTGCATCCTGGTCCTACTTCGGCCGCACAGGTGTCTTTTTTTGGTGCAAAATATTGGTGTAAATGTAAGCCAGCCATAAATAAGGTGGTGTAATAAAGAAAAAAAAGTGTCTAAAATGTCTAGTAACTTGTGTGAAATGTATCATATGGGGTGCTTATTTGATACATTTTGGCCGTCTTGTAAAATTATGCATGTTAGAATAATATTAATAAATCTCTTACTGTACAGTCAACAGGCTTTCTTTAAAAAAAAAAAAACAATGCTTAACCTGTATATTTAGGCATGCGTGAGATACAGGAGTCAGATTATGAGGCCCATTGGGGACCGGAATAAAAAATAAGTCAAATATGATGTGTGTCGTCTCCTCTGTAATGCTGATCTCTGACCTCTTATTTGTTCTTTTTTCTTTTTATAGGTAAGTGGTTTATGGATTTTTGAAAATTCCTGAAGTTTCTTCCTACAGGGGACGCTCTATTCTAGGCTCACAAGATAAGTAATGGGAATACGTTATATTAATTCCAGGGATAATGATGTCCTAATAGCAAAATCTGGGCTGCCTCAGAGCAGTATAACAAGCACTGCCATAGTGGATCCAAAGGGGAGTCGGTTAAAAAAAAAAAAAAAAAAAGGGGCCCATTCATTCAAGGTAAAACAGAATGGGCTCATCCCCGCTCCACTGGCATCTACATGTTCCATTTTTTAAACTGTCTGCCCAGGCCAAGGGGCAGATTAAATAAGGTGTGAACCAAAGTAGATTTTAATGTTTACATTTGGCTGCAAGTATCGTTGTGTGTCTTGCATTGACGCCCTGATTCCCATCCTTCATTCTTACAAGATGTACCACATCTCCAGCCTGCACAGTGCCTCTGGAGACCAGTCCAAAAACAGGGAAGACGGCTCCTAAGCAGCAGGGGAACAAATCGTGGAGCTAGTGGCTAGATAGCAACTATTTAGTTTTTTAAACAGAGGAGCGCAACTCCGTGCTGGCATATTCTTGCCTGAGCACCAAAGAGCTTATCGTACCTCATCCAAACCATAAGGAGTTGGCAGGAGATGTAAACGATAGTGAATTTCTCAATATCATTTCGACAACATAGTAAACATTACCATACACTCTAGCAATGACATGAGGAAGTGTGGAAAACCAATAAGGTTATGTATGATTGTCCTCCTCACAGGAAACTTCGTGTGTATTACATATGTCTTCTTCTTTAAAATACATTTCTTTGCATAGATTATTTTTATACTTTTTTTTTTTTTTTTAAAACCTACAACTATACGTAGTAAATTCATTAGAATTTTCTATTTTTAATCCAGAAGGAAATGGACATTTGTTCCAGGGCCCCTGGTTCCATAGCACTGCAGCCATATGTATATTGTATGGCGACAGCAACAGGCCTTCCACTGGTCACATTGTCAGCATCTATATGGTTTACTTACAACCACAATATTCAGGACTGGGGACTTGGGGAAAAACGTTTAATAGGCACATATTGTACTAATCCAAGAAATGGCAATTTTTGTGCGGAGTAAGAAATGGACATGGAGTTGAGTGTGTAAAGAAACACTTTAGTCTTATCCAAGTAGCAAGTGATAGCTGCAGTCTGTAAGGTCACCAATGTAGATAATTCCTCTATTCACAATGACATGTTTTATTGAATGTCTCAAAATAACGCATTTCATGGTAAATTGCCTCCTATAATGAGACGATAGTCTTTGAATTCAATAAAACTCAAATATGTGGATCTATGAAGAGCAGAATCGCCGTCACTCGCTCATTTTCTTTCTTCCACATTAATTTTCCCAATGCGATTTAGAAAATAAAAATTCAGCTCTGGTTGCTATGGGCAACAAGGATGATTTTTTGTTAAGTTTTAATATATATGAGGTCCATGTAAGTGCAGCAAATGTTAGTTGCTCATTTTCCATATACTTTTAGCTGATTATGCTGCGATGAATGCAAAATTTTCTGTTTTATTTTTTTCATGAATAATTAAGCCACTATGTGCTGACCAGTCAAACTTCATTCAGAAAATATGGGCTACTGTTAAAAGCCTCAGATTGTTTAATTTTTTTTTCCTGTCGTGTTAATGGGACCAGAGAAAAAGCAATTATTGTAATCAATAAATTTTTTACATATTTTAGAAGTTCTGAAAATACAACGTGGCAGAAAGGCACAGTATCCCTGAACACCAGAAAAAACATCGATCTCAAATTCTAATTTTAAGAATATGTCTGCCTTTGCAACCAATTTTTATTTCCCCAGTGCATCTAAAATAAAATAAAGCAACTTTGCTAAGTATCTTGATTCAAAATCTCCAACCGTTTTGTTTATATAGCTCCTCATTCAGACCTTTTGTATCTCCATGGTAACAGACTACAAAAATACCCTCTGTAGTCTGATCTTGCAGTCATACCCGCTTCCATCTGTCCCATACTTTTTGCTAACCTCCCTAGTGGACAGTATGTTAGGGTTTGTTTGTTGTCTGTAACCATGGCGACACATAGACCTGCATAGAAGCTGGATACACAAAACGGTTGGGTATTTTGAAAAAGTCTTTTACATTTTGGTTGCAAAGTTGGGCGTAATTTGCTTTGCAATGTCATTGCACATAAGTTCACTACTACAGCTCAGAGGTTTCAGTGTGTAATATTTTTTAATATGACGTATGATTAACAAAGAGAAGGCGTAAAAAAACGGGGAAATGAAAGTGTTCATACATGTCCTATAACCTCACTTGATTCATTGCATTTAACCTCTTCCATGTGTGATCTCATCACCTCCCTTTCCTCACCACCAGTGTGACCCCCAATCAGACCTGGACTGCATGTAAATCCAGACTGTTATCTCTGTACATGAGATCTGATAAATTAGTATGCGCATGTTATTAAGCTCAAGAATCACGGGGTACATTGAGCACATTTGAATATGAGATTGTTGACAAATGGAGAGCAATTACATGCAAATATAAGAGAAGGGCAGGCGAAGGTACGAATCCGCTGTGCATGTGTTCTGCACTGGATCAGAATATATTATCAATATGCGCATTTATTTGATGTTGCTGGATAGTGGCAATGTGTTGGTTAAGAGATTCACACTTCTATTGTGACCCTGGAGCCATAAACGTGTGAGGGGGGCTCCTCACCCCCCATACTCTGGCTTAGCTAGAACAGTCAGAGGGATTGACTGGCGTTCTCTTGGCTGCTGGCACTTCGTGTGTGACATAAGTCGTGCCCTGAGTACAGCAAGACAATTCCGTCAGTGCTGCCAATCGCAGAATCAAGGCCCTGCTACAAGTGACTGTCGGCCCAGATTACTCTAAAGTGTGAGCTTGATTTTGAGCTGTCACTGTATATCAGCTTTCACATAGACCAAATGCAAAGAGAGGGCCTTCGCACCAAGTGCACTTTAGTAGCAAGACCTCGTCTATATGAATAGATTTCAACAAGCCCAATGTTGCATTTTCTTCCCACTTCTTTCCCAGCTGGAAACTTAATCTGATGTTTAAAAGAAAAATGCTGACACTAAACTATAACTCGGATATATCTGCATATGAAAATATTACGTCTGGATAATATGTTGAAGTTCCCTCAGTCAGATAGAAAACTTTGATATCTACTTATGTGACCTCTGCAGATTATATTAAAGGGGGTGTCTAATTTTAGCATTTAGTGTTCATTGTAATGATCACTATATATATATATATATATATGTGTATATATATATATATATATACACACACACACACACTCATATAGGGGCAACATATTCTACCTAGCGTTGCTGAGAATGCACTTCTCTTAAGCACAAATTCATTCTAAAGGAGTTTTATAGAAGTTTCCAGTACACCCCCCTATCGTTTATATGCTGCTTCCATTCCATTGCTCAGTAACCCACTTCTCTGTGTGCCCCAACGTGCACCAGTCACTGCCGTCCACTGTGGCATCACCATTGACAACATATCACTGTGGCGGGCAGCAACTCTGAGGTCTTGTGTGCCATGTTTTCCTTTGAGACTTGTCATTTCACTGACACGTACACAGAGAACGTCCGAGGACTGAGCAGACCAGCAGCACAAGAATGGTATTGAAATGGTAAGGTGAGTATATTAAACAAAAAATTCTCCACCTTTTAACATCCTGTTATGTTTAGGTCCAACCTTCGAAGCTGATTAATTTCTCAATGTTTATAGGGGGTCACTGCTCCATATTTCTGATACAAAGCTCCAAATCCCCTGTATTGAAATAGGGGGAAGGTGTCATAACATTTTATTTTTTTTATATATAATATTGCTTCTAGTATGATATTAAAATAAATTTTATTTATTTGTGTTCTACTTATTTTTCTTTCTTACTTTTACTTCTCTATGGGGGCTGCCATTTTTTTTTCATCTCTGTATGTGTCGATTAACGACACATACAGAGATGGAATACGGCACATACATCCCCATAGAGGATGCGAACGGGAGCCGTTACATTCACTGCAGCGTACGCCGCCTGTGTGGGAACGGCGCATGCACCGCTCCCACACAGACCAAAACGAAGCTTGTTAGCAGAGCGAAATCCAGCGACATTTTCATGTGGACGGAAGCTGCTGCCGGACAGTCAGATGACTACTTGCGGCCATATGTTCAAGGAAGCGAAGGCGCAAGGAATAGGAGCGGCAGCAGCAGGTAATTTATGTTTGTGTATGTGATGTGTGTATTATGTTCGTGTTATACTTTCTGCTTAGCACTGTATCTAATCCTCCTACACTGTGCAGTCGCTCAGAAAATGGCGGCACACAGTGTAGGAGGTTTGAAGATTCAACCCCCTCCTTCTCCTGGCACTAGCCAGAATAAGGGAGGGGGGATTCTGTGAGCACACTAGAGCGAGTGTCTATACCCCAAATTTGCAGCATAAAGCAATGAGGTTGCTTTACCACATTGACCATGCTGCAATTTTGGGAACTGCTCCCTCTAGTGACCAGCACATGGAAATGTTATAAATTAGAATCTAATTTATAATATTTCCTGATTTGTGAAAAAATAAAAAAAATTAAAACAATGTGTAATCACTTAAATAATAATTGTTTAACCAAAAAATAATTAAAAAAATTAGAGCGACACATTCCCTGATAAAATCCTGCCTACATTCACCACTAGGGGCAGCTTACTGCATAGTGTTTTAATGTTGATTTAAATGTATTAACAGTATGCAGTAAGCTCCCCCTAGTGGTGGCTGCAGGTAGACACAATGTTATTTAATTCTATGAATATGCAGTGGATTTGGAACTCTGTATCAGAGAAATGAACATCTTAGCTCTATAAAATATATAATGAAATTAACTAGAAAATAACTTTGATTAAGATTACAAAAACTAAATTATTTGCATGGCTGACCATTCACTTTATAAGGGTATTATGGTCTTAGCAAATAAAGTTGCAAACGCAGAAACATTGAGCAAAGATTTGTGGACAGTAAATAAATCAATCAACTCGTGCGCTATATAGACAAGCGGGTGCTCATTGCGTCCACGTATAAATGTTGTCAGGTTGCAAGTACGGTTCTTGGTGGTGTAACACAAATGATAATTTACCGCGGCAGTAAGGCTCAGAATGCACTGCTCTGGACTATACCATAAAAAGTAACGTGCTCTTTTTTTTTTCTGCGCATCCCTTGATTTATGACGGTGTAACACAAGATATTCCTCCTGTACAGACAAGCTGCATCCGCAATAGTATACATTATACTGACGCGTGTACCGCCTGCGCTCTTATGCTATGGCTTTCATACAAAACTCCTAGAAATACAAATTGTAATTGCCGTCCTTGAGTTGTATGCATTAGAATAATGACCTCAATTGATGCTACAGACATAATTACATTGATACATTCCTGATGGCTATAAGCACTGACACTTCCCTTGATCTCTGAATAGTTTTACTTTGCAAACACATGCTCCACTTTTCCTGTTCACACGCGCCATTCTCATCGCTTCTCCCAGAAGACTTGATTTAGAACAAGTGTCTGATTTAATGGGGAGAATAGCAGATGAAACAACAAGGCAGGAGCTCCAGCGCTCTTCTCTCTCTCCCTCGAAGGTGCTCCTCTTCTGATTGCACATTGTGTTACATTTTAATATTTTGCTCAAGATCTGTAACCCAGGGCTATTTCCATTGCTTAAATTATTTTCACATTTTCATGTCTGTTCTCTGTTGCCGCTCCTCGTGAACGATGGTGACACATGGCATATTGGGGGTGATTGTGTCTGATTTATCGCGCTGATAACGTGTCATTTGTAATCTATAGTTGACAGAGCGTGCAAGCTTCAGCGTAAAGAAAGCTACCTTTTTTTTTTTTTGTATCCAGCGCGTCTCAGTGATACATTAACCTAATGTGAGGAGATCAGGGTGTTTATGCGCTGCAGTTGCAAGAGAACAGAATAGAATTGTAACAAATTGGGATCAAGAAAACTCTTCTGCAAAGGAAGTTGCTTTGGGACTAGAGTGCCCAGCATGACCTAGAAGTTTACCAATTTAACCACTAGGTGCTGGGTAACCCGTTGGCCCAGTGGTAAGACTAAAAAAAAACCTTCTAGAACTGTAGGATGAACATAGTAATACACTAATTGGTTCTAATATTGTCATTCAGGATAGAAATAATACTGATAACTTCATCACCATTCACTGCAGAGTACCGAATGAGCGACTAACAACTTCTCAAAACTTTTTCAAAAAGAAGTCGGCGCGGCGATCAGCTGATCGCGGCAGATCCAGATTCTCTCACAGTAAGCAGTTATACAATTTTTATTATTCAATTTTATTTATTATTTTTATACAATCAGATGTTATACAATTTGAGTGATACAACTTTTTTATTTTGCTTTGTTCACATTTCTTTTGCTCTTGGTTCAATGTATGTGCCGGAAACGGTCTTGGCACATATGTCGAACCTATCCATAGGGCCCTATGCACCTGTCGTTGCCAAAAGTTTTCTTTTGCCATACACCGGGCTAGTAAGTGTCGGAATACCTTTTTTTAACTGTACAGAAAGCGCTTTCCTATTATTATAATAATAATAATCTTTTTATAACTCATATTCCACAGCACATTTCAATTTAGAGGGAACATGAACAGATGAAATAAAACATTACAAAATACAAAACTAACAATTCAAACAAGAGGAGTGAGGGCCCAGTTCGCAAGAGCTTACAATCGATAAGGAAATAGTGGTGACACAAAATATAAACATTGCTTGTTCTGTACAAACATAGAGTTCTCTTTAAACATAGGGCTGTACAAATAAAGTTGCATCAGCCGGTCACCAGCCAATATCTTTGTAAGACAGACATGAAGTGCATTAGGGTACAAGGAGTGTGAGGGATACTGGTGCATTAAGGGATCAGGTTCTAAGGACTAATGTAACGGGGGTGGTAAAGGAAAGAAGTCAGATTAGTGAATGGTATAGGCCTGTCTAAAAAGATGTGTTATCAGGGCACGTTTAATACTGTGGATGTTTGGAATACGCTACCCCAGACAATTAGATTAAATTCCTGAGGGCTGGTGCAGCACAAGAGAAGTCTTGTAGCCAGGAGTGGGAGGTTTGGATTATGGGGGATGGTAGGGTATGTTCACACGCTTAGCAAAATACGTCTGAAAATATGGAGCTGTTTTCAGGTGAAAACAGCTCCTGATTATCAGACGTTTTTGTAGCATCTCGCGTTTTTCGCGGCGTATTTTACGGACATTATTGGAGCTGTTTTTCAATGGAGTCAATGAAAAACGGCTCCAAAAAGGTCCCATGATATGCACTTCATTTTCGCGGGCGTCTTTTTATGCGCCGTATTTTGACAGTGATGCGTAGAATAACACCTCGTGGGATCAGAACACCGTAAAACCCATTGAAAGCAATGGGCAAATGTTTGTAGGCGTAATGGAGCCGTTTTTTTTAGGCGTAATTCGAGGCGTAAAATGCCCGAATTACATCTGAAAACACTGCTTGTGAACATACCCTAAGATCGTTGGTAGAACATGGAGCGCGGGGTAGGGTGGAAGACAGAGATGAAGGAGGAGATGTAAGGAGGTGCAGCACAGTGGAGAGCTTTGTGGGTGAGAGTAAAGATATGTTCACAGTGCAGGACACTTCTTGGGACGTTTTCGGAGCCGTTTTCTCATAGGCTATTAATAACAGCTCCAAAAACGGGCGTAGAAAAGGCTGCGAAAAACGCGAGTTGCTCAAAAAAGTCTGAAAATCAGGAGCTGTTTTCCCTTGAAAACAGCTCCGTATTTTGAGATGTTTTTAACTCTGCCTGTGAACATACCCTAATAAGTTTAAATTGTATTCTAAAGTGAATGGGCGACCAGTGCAGTGACTGGCACAGGTTAGAGGCATTGGGGTAGCGGTTCAGTGACTGGCACAGGGTAGAGGCGTTGGTGTAGCGGTTGGTCAGATAGATGAGCCTGGCTGCTGCATTCAGGGTAGATTGGAGAGTTTAGTGAGTGGAAGATGATTAGTAATGAGTTACAGTAATCAAGACGAGAGTGATTTAGGCCCCATGCACACGACCGTGCCCGCAATCCCGGCCCGCGATTGCGGGCACAGCCGGCCGCTGACTGACAGCCGCATTTTCGGGCCGTGCTCCCATACAAAGTATGGGAGCATGGCCCACAAAATGCGAAAGAACGGACATGTTCCATAATTCCCGGAACATTTCCACGGCACTGACACCCTTCCGTAGTGCTACGGAAAGGTGTCAGTGTTCAATGAAAGTGAATGGCTCAGTTTTTGCGGACCGCAAAAACGGAGGTTTTTTGTTGTCGTGTGCATGGGGCCTCAGAGCGACAATAAGTGTTTTGACTGTTTCTACAATAAGAAAAGGGCAAATTCTGGCGTTTTTTTTTTTTTTGAGGTGCAGGTGACATGAGTATGTAAGTGATTGAAAAGGGTTCACATAGCCTCAAGACAGCGGGCGTGCTATGATTAATAGATAGTTTGGAGATAAGAGAGGGGAAATAGCATATATATACACTACCGTTCAAAAGTTTGTGGTCACCCAGACAATTTTGTGTTTTCCATGAAAACTCACACTTATATTAATCAAATGAGTTGCAAAATTACTAGAAAATATAGTCAAGACATTGACAAGGTTAGAAATAATGATTTTTATTTCAAATAATAATTTTCTCCTTCAAACTTTGCTTTGGTCTTGGAATGCTCCATTTGCAGCAATTACAGCATTGCAGACCTTTGGCATTCTAGCTGTTAATTTGCTGAGGTAATCGGGAGAAATTTCACCTCATGCTTCCAGAAGCCCCTCCCACAAGTTGGATTGGCTTGATGGGCACGTCTTGCGTACCATACGGTCAAGCTGCTCCCACAACAGCTCTATGGGGTTGAGATCTGGTGACTGCGCTGGCCACTCCATTACAGATAGAATACCAGCTGCCAGCTTCTTCCCTAAATAGTTCTTGCATAATTTGAAGGTGCTTTGGGTCATTGTCCTGTTGTAGGATGAAATTGGCTCCAATCAAGCGCTGTCCACAGGGTATGGCATGGCGTTGCAAAATGGAGTGATAGCCTTCCTTATTCAAAATCCCTTTTACCTTGTACAAATCTCCCACTTTACCAGCACCAAAGCAACCCCAGACCATTACATTACCTCCACCATGCTTGACAGATGGCGTCAGGCACTCTTGCAGCATCTTTTCAGTTGTTCTGCGTCTCACAAATTTTCTTCTGTGTGATCCAAACACCTCAAACTTCGATTCGTCTGTCCATAACACATTTTTCCAATCTTCCTCTCTCCAATGTCTGTGTGCTTTTGCCCATATTAATCTTTTCCTTTTATTAGCCAGTCTCAGATATGGCTTTTTCTTTGCCACTCTGCCCTGAAGGCCAGCATCCCGGAGTCGCCTCTTCACTGTAGACGTTGACACTGGCGTTTTGCGGGTACTATTTAATGAAGCTGCCAGTTGAGGACCTGTGAGGCGTCTATTTCTCAAACTAGAGACTCTAATGTACTTGTCTTGTTGCTCAGTTGTGCAGCGGGGCCTGCCACTTCTCTTTCTACTCTGGTTAGAGCCTGTGTGTGCTGTCCTCTGAAGGGAGTAGTACACACCGTTGTAGGAAATCTCCAGTTTCTTGGCAATTTCTCACATGGAATAGCCTTAATTTCTAAGAACAAGAATAGACTGTCGAGTTTCACATGAAAGCTCTCTTTTTCTAGCCATTTTGAGAGTTTAATCGAGCCCAGAAATGTAATGCTCCAGATTCTCAACTAGCTCAAAGGAGGGTCGGTTTTATAGCTCCTCTAAACAGCAAAACTGTTTACAGCGGTGCTAACATAATCATAACATAATCATCCATTAGAACACTGGAGTGATGGTTGCTGGAAATGGGCCTCTATACACCTATGTAGATATTGCATTAAAAACCAGACGTTTGCAGCTAGAATAGTCATTTAGCACATTAACAATGTATAGAGTGGATTTCTGATTCATTTAATGTTATCTTCATTGAAAAAAAACTGTGCTTTTCTTTCAAAAATAAGGATATTTCTAAGTGACCCTAAACTTTTGTACGGTTGTGTGTGTGTGTGTGTGTGTGTGTATATGTATATATATATCTATCTGACTATGGTGACATCAAAGGGGGGGAATGTGAGTAAGGTTACCAGGAGAATGACTTGGAAAGTGCAGTGTGGCGAAAGAAGTATGCCTACCCTTTGACAGCTGAAGAGCTTTGTGTGTGTCTGCTGGGACTTATCGCCCCTATTTGATAAGTGGTGGTAGAAGTTAGGAGTATCTGGGGTGTGTGGACTGTGATTTATTTTCTATTTGTAACCTGAGTGGAGGGCAAGTGGATACAGATTAACCCCTTGCAGTCACACCCCACATCACATGCTGTGAAAGTGTGTGTGCCAAATTGGCGTTACAGAGGCATACAGTAAAAACCATATACTGCGCGGTTTAAATCTTGTTTTCCCAATGAGGGTCAATATGCCCAGACAGTAGCAAACGTCGGCGGTATACGTTGGAATACACAAGACATATTCCTCCAACAGAAGAACAAAACGAGGTGTGAACGGAGTGTTTTTTTTTGTTAACGTCTGTTTCTTGTTGAAGAGAAATGCTCCCAGAGATGACCTCAAAACAATTTACTGTTGCACTGCATTTTGGTCAATTGCCACTAGTGTTTTTGTCTATAAGGAACTTTTTGCAATTGTCACAATACTAACACGTTTAAAAGCACTTTTACTTAACTCCGTTCCAACTTTGGGTTATGATAACAGCGATTGTCAAAGGGATTGTCCAGGAATAAAAAAAATGGTCTGCCTCTATTTTTCCCTTAAACAGCGCCACTCTTATTCATGGGCAGTATCTAGTATTGCAGCTCATCCCCATTCACTTAAATTGCAATAAGCTGCAATATCAGACCTAGCCCATGGACAAGAGTGGCGCTGTCTCTGGGAAAAAAAAAATTTTTTTATTTCTTTTTTTACTCAGGCAACCTCTTTAAGATCACAGATAGTTATCCCCCCCCCCCCATGCAATGCATTTGCTCCAACATACTACCTCAATGAGTGTCATAATATAGGCAGCAGTTTTAGGCGAAGCCATTCTTTAAGAGATGCCATCGCTATACATGTACCTGAAACTTACAAATACAGTTTTTCTTTGTTAAATTGATAGTCCCAGCATGTCTAGCATATGGTTCCAGTCTTTGAGCCTCAGGTTGCCTAATGATGGAATAGGATCTTGCAGGAGATTGCAGTTGTCAGACGCTTGCGATGATGTCTTTTCCTTTCTTTATTCTCCACGCTCAACCATCATGCATTGAGCTTAACCCCGTCTTTTTCTTCTGCAGGATGCCAGGCTTGTTGCAGGTCTCCTAAACAGCTCCACAAAATTTGACAAGTGCCCACTGCCTGAGTGGTTGTCTCGCCTTCTAACTCCTTAATCTCTTTCTTACCAGAGACATTGAAAGATTTCTGTCTGGAAAAAAATAAGGGGCCTTGTTTTTTTCTTGTGTAAGTGAGACCCCTATTAAATCAGACCTTTCGTTCCCTGGGAATATGCAGTCTACCTGTCAAAATGATCCAGCAACATGTGGTATTATGAGAATTGCGCTCTGCTGGTCAGAGAATCCTTTGCAAATGTCTGTCAGATCTACCTGTTTCTAGTGCACACATATCGGTTACTGTGAAATCCTGTTCGTCTGTGTAATATATCGCACTAACAAGATCAGGAAATGTTTAAAGCGCTTTTCCACAAGGCCCCATACATTGCTGTCACCGATGCAGTTTTCCTGAGAAACATTTCATGCTTTAATGACAAAAAATGCATTGATCTAACCCTTTACATTACACTTTTTTCTATTTTTCCCTGCAATTCCATACACTACAGCACGCCCCTATTTACGTAACTAAAACATTTAACTCTGTTCAGCCTGATCCTCTTGGTTCATGAGTAGAATTCCAGAACTACTGTGATGACTGACACACACACACACGGCGGTAGAAGAAAGATCGGGATTGGAGTATAGCACTTAGGGGTGAGAAGCTGTTTGACTAGCACCTTATATGTGTGCAGTTGTCTTTTAGCACACCAACAGCTATAAAAGACCACACTATCAAGAGGACTGGACTTTTCAGGTACATTTACACACAACTTTTTTTTCTTAACACAACAATTCCCTGTAACTGACTCGTTACGAGCGTTAGATGGATATTACATTTACAAAACTTTTTTTTTAATTCAATTGTAGCACCAATAAATTACTATAGGGATAAGTCCGATAACCAACATTTACATGTAACAACCATAACGGTATTTTTGTCTGATACAGAGCTTCAAATACTCTGCTTCTTTTCACTCAGCCATCGAGATAAAATTCTGGCTACTTGCAGCCACCACTAGGGGGAGCTTACTGCATACTGTGTCTTTATCGAGTTTAGAGTATAAATTGTATGCAGTAAGCTCCCCTAGTGGTGGCTACAGGCAGCCAAAATGTTATCATTAATAATTTTTAGCACTTAGGGATTTTAAACTCTGTATATCATGAAATGAATCAACACAGGCTTTTTTTTTTACCTATTTAGATAAAAAACAATTTAAAAAAAATGGTTTACTAGCATGAACCTTCGCTTTAACAATGGCGGCAATAGATGCTACATGTTAGCGTATCTTTACTCAGTAATTGCTGGCCGGTTTACACGACCACATGACGATATGTGATAAGTACTTTTTAAAGCTGCTGTCCCAGATGTCTCCGTCTCTTAAGAAATACCTATATTGAAATTTTAAAGCATAAAACAGATTTTATAAACCAGATGCTGGCACAGAGACAAAATTTATTTCCCTAGGTTCTTTTTCAAATTGCTGTAGTGTGTAAGGTAAATTTATTCCTGTATATCATCTCTTACGTGAAATCTATCACTGCGCATAGCAAATATATTACTAAAGATTTAAGCCGAAACAAATCTGGACTTGAACAACCTGCATAATCTGGGGTGCAATCTTTATACTGCCAAACAATGCCAAACTTGCTCCTGTCATTTCTATCAGCTGCGCTTCAGTACCTCTGGCAGTAGGTCTGTGACTTTTAATCCCTATCCTGTTAATATGACCATTCATTCATTTGATAGCAGGGGCATTTTCTATACCAGAATGCCTTGCGCTGTTTGCGCTTGCCGTATTAAAAGCCGTGGCTCCAGGGCTAACCACTAGCTCAGATAGCTACCAAATTGCTAGCTGAATGATGCATCAGTTGTGTTTTCAGCATCCATAATACAGGAAAGGATTAGCGAAATATTTGCAAACCGTGCCCAAATCCTCAGTTAGGCTATGTTCACACGGAGTATTTTGCCGAGTTTTTTGTCGTGGAAACCGCGTCGCAAAACTCTGCAAAAACGGCCCGAAAACGCCTCCCATTGATTTCAATGGGAGGCGTCGGCGTCTTTTTCCCGCGAGCAGTAAAACTGCCTCGCGGGAAAAAGAAGCGACATGCCCTATCTTCGGGCGCTTCCGCCTCTGACCTCCCATTGACTTCAATGGGAGGCAGAGAAAGCGTATTTCGCGCTGTTTTATGCCCGCGGCGCTCAATGGCCGCGGGTGAAAAACGGCGTGAACATCGGCGTGCAGGGAGAGGAATATCTGCCTCAAACTTCCAAACGGAATTTTGAGGCAGATATTCCTCCTGCAAAATACCCCGTGTGAACATAGCCAAAGGGCAAAGAAACTATAGAAGGCAAGCAGGCGGGCAACGAACCCTGCCCTCCTAATAAGACATATATTTTGAGGACATACAATGCAAGTCCTTCCAATTAATCAGTATGAGTTTAATGTACATATAATCTTCGGTCCCTGATCCCGCGGTAAAGAAATCCTTCCAGCCGTTTGCATTATTTGTTCTGCATTGAGCACTCTAGGGGGTTCCTGCAGTGGAACATGAGCAACACATAACCTTGGGGCAGTGGACTAGAAGGTGCTATTCACCTGTCATCTCTGCAGTTCTGATATAAGTGTGTGGAACGTACATCCCTGCAGCCAAGTGAAATGGCTCTTTCTTCAGTGCTGACGCTTGTCTACTGGGATGGCCAAACTTAACAAGAAAATCAAATAACTTTCCTTCACGTATAAAATCTAGTTTCCAAATTATTCATGAGAACATTAGAGAGCAGAAAATGAGACAAGGTCCAGTAGAGGTTAGAAATATCGCACGTCCTCACTGCCTTTTGTAACTTCATCATCTCAGACGGGATCCTCCAGGGAGCCCAGGCTCTATCGTAATAATGGACCCCAACAGTCCAGCAGAAGAGAACCTCATTTGGAGCCAATCACATTCCACTAGGGTCTATGTCTTATGGGATGATTGACAAATAATCTATTAGATCTTATTGATGATCTGTCCTGTGTGTGCAATAATAACAAAGATTATAATGCAATTAAAGACCCTTTTACACGGGCCAATTATCGGACAAACGAGCGTTCACAAAACAGATTAAACAGGGCAGCGATCAGCCGATGCTCATTCATCGGCTGAGTGTATAGTTTATGTAGCCTAAAATATTTTAGTTGCTGGCAAGAAGTTGTAAACAGGAAGACGCGCTGTCGACATGATAAAAATGTATGGGAACGAGTGAGCGTAGTAATGAGCGCTTGTCCCCATGCATTGCTCCTTGTGAAAGGAGCAAACGAGCGCCGATCAACGAGTTGTCTCATTGATCAGCGCTTGTTTTTTACGCAGCCACGTCGGGCCGTTTAAGAGGGCTCTAAGTGTGGGCTAGCACAAGCTCTTTATAGATAGAGGGGGAGCCCTCAGTATTGTTATGGATGTATACTCAGGTATACTCGTCAGTTGACTGCCTGGTCCAAATTCAGTAGGTTCAGCTTTAGCGTGCGCACGGAAGAAAATACACTGACACCAAGGGTAGGGTCAAAGTAGATCTCATTTATTATGCATTACACTCAAGCTTATATGCTGTCACAAAAAGGGGCTTTCCTTCTGACTTTAGGCTGTGCGTGGTACTCATACATTGGTTCTCTCTTTCTCTCTATGTATATATATATGGTTAGGGTGTATTCCCGGATGCAGGGGCCGTTGTAAAAGAGGAAGTGGAGTCACAAACATACTTATAATCCACAACAGTATAGTTTCCTCTGATTGGCTCAAGGAACCAAGTCCATCACTACACTTCGAAGAACCTAAGTGCAGCCTTTCTAGACGATGCAGTCACAAAGTGTATTGAGCACATTACGGTTGACATCCTTCCTTTTACACTCTCCATTAATTTCATTTAGCAAGTTGCCCTGTCGCTGACACCTCTGCAGATCGCCTTTGGAGATATTTGGATCTTTACCATAACTGGACTGTTCTAGGACATTGGTTAATTTCCGGTCATAGAAAGGCTATGTTGATTTTTCTCTTTTGCGAAGAGTTCCACACATGGCCTCTGGTAATGGGTACATGTCCTTAGTTTATGAGCACCAGACCCCTATAAATGGTGGAGGATATGAGGGAACTATATTGCACCAAGCTGTTTTTTTTTCCCCATCCAAAATTATATCCTTTTGTTCTCTTTAAGTATATGAAAGAAATCCCAGAAAAATCAGCTGATCAAAAAAATTACATGGTAAAACATAACATTTAATTAATAAATTGGGATAAAAAAGGACTAATGATTATCTCTCCAAATATTGATGCAAAAAAGAGAGGCAAGTCCACAAATAGAAAAAGCAAATATGTGCAAAAACTTCAAACTGTGCAAAACAATGTGTAGGCACAAATGAAGAAAAAAATAAAAATTATACCCAGCAAAAAGATCTACTCATACAAAAACATACCACAACCACTAAACGGAGGCTGCGAATGATGAAAAAGAAATCAGTGTGTCTAGAGCGGTGGCTCTGATTGACTTAAAAAGATAGACATAATAAACTGCGTTTCAACGCGTGTCCCCTGAAAATTGTCAGGTTCATCAGGGAACACAACTGGTAGTCAAAAAGAAATTGTCAAAAACACGATCAATACTTATAAGAAATAATGCAACAAATCTGGATTTAATAAGTCAAGATTATCAGCAATGTACAACGGCAAAGAGGTTACTGTATGTAGTACAGAGAAGGAGAAGATAACCCCATCAATTCACAGGGAAGCTCTCCAGGCTAGTACAGTCCTGGAATCCGTCTTTGCAGACCATGATGATAGGGCATGTGGTAGGCCTACATACGGTAACCTGGCTTGTGAGCACCTCAACCCACATGATACATTGGTTTTATTTGCTGTTGTACATTGCTGATTATCTCGAACCAGTAGGACTTATTAAATCCAGCTTTGTTGCATTATTTCTTACAAGTATTGATCGTGTTTTTGACGATTTCTTTTTGACTACCAGTTGTGTTCCCTGATGAACCTGACCATTTTCAGGGGACACGCGTTGGAACGCAGTTTATTCTGTCGATGTTTTTAAGTCAATCAGAGCCCCCTCTCTAGACATACTGATTTCTTTTTCATCATTCACAACCTCCGTTTAGTGGTTGTGGTATGTTTTTGTATGAGTAGATCTTTTTGCTTTTTTCTTCATTTGTGCCTACACATTGTTTTGCACAGTTTGAAGTTTTTGCACATATTTGCTTTTTCTATTTGTGCACTTGCCTCTCTAGGTCCCACTGTACCTGATATCCACGATAAAGAATTGGCTAGGCCATTAATAGGGTATCTAGGGTACAGGTTGGAGTTGTTCCTTGAGTAGGAACGACTATGAAGGGTGACCTGATGGGGTATACCAGGGTCAGTTGTTTTTCTTGTTCTCTCAACTCAATGAACAAAAGAAAAAAACCTTCTCACCTCACCCTTAGGGCTTATTCAGACGAACGTTAAATACGTCTGTGAAAATCACGCGCGTTGCACGGACCTATATTAGTCTATGGGGCCGTGCAGACAGTTCCGTGATTTTTACGCAGCGTGAGTCCGCTGAGTAAAACTCACGACATGTCAGTTCTTTGTGCGTATTTCGCGCATCACGCACCCATTGAAGTCAATGGGTGCGTGAAAATCATGCGCACCTCACGGAAGCACTTCCGTGGGACGCGCGTGATTCGCGCAACAGCTGTAAAACTATGAATGTAAACAGGAAAGCATCACGTGCTTTTCTTTTTACAAACGGAGTGTCATAATGATGGCGGCTGCACGGAAATCACGCAGCCGCGCATAATACGAGCCTGACACACGGAGCTGTTAAATAACTTTTGCGTGTGCAAAACGCACACACTCGTGTGAATCTGGCCTCATTATTATTTGCATCATTATTTGGAGGGATAATAATTTTTCCTTTTTTTTATCACAATTTATTAATTAAAGGTTACGTTTTACTGTGTCATTTTTTTGATCAGAAGATTTTTCTTTTTTGACTACATAATCACGGACTATACTTTTGGCCCGCCAAAGCCGCTAAGTTTGTTTGGTTCTGTGAACAATCTTTCAGTATATGCTATGAATCAATGAAACATAATAATTTTTAGACATGAGTCGAGATTTGTAGTTGATCTGTCACTGTTTGTGTAACGGGTTATTTTGTGTCACATATCCTTTACCGGGTTGTTCAAGATTAGAAAAACATGACTTCTTTCTTCCAAATAGAGCACCACACCTGTTCACAGGTTGTGTGTGGTATTGCAGCTCACCTATATTTACTTTAAAAATGCCGAGCTGCAATATTGGACATTAGACATAACCCATGGGCAGGTGTGGTGCTGTTTTTCAGTCAAACACTTCTGTCGTCATGCTAGAAATTCTATCTGCTTCTTAGGATTATTGCTTATGGCTGTATTACGGAACCATGGACAGTGTATGCATTCATATAGCACAGTCTTTTACCTTGGAAGCAATGGCTCTCGGGGAGAATTCCATAATATAGAGTGTGATGGAGCGTGCCATGTTTTTTTTTTCTCTCGAATTACGTATGAATCCTTGAGATATATTACGGCTCCACACAACCTGGAACCCTTACTGACCCATAATAACACAGGTAACATGAGGTCTTTTTGCAGCTTTTATTATAAAATTGGTTGACCACCTCCCTTACAGCTTCTATAGGGTCTGTAATCCAGCTATCCCTAGTTTACAACAATATGGGAATGAGGGATGTAGCATTCTATAGCGAACAAGATGTGGTATTCTGGAGCCTCGGAAAGATAGGTAAAACCTCTCC
The DNA here is from genome assembly GCF_050947455.1 of Rhinoderma darwinii. Lineage (NCBI taxonomy): Eukaryota > Metazoa > Chordata > Amphibia > Anura > Rhinodermatidae > Rhinoderma > Rhinoderma darwinii. Next base: position 11,067,615 of record NC_134699.1, on the reverse strand, counting down.
AAGAGCCCGTATGAGGGATATAACCAATGTTATTTTTGTGTTTGGTTTGTACTCATCCTAAACTACAGTCTACCTTTCAGTCATGTTGTCATATTGCTGGGTATTTTCCCGTGGCAAAGTAGAACAGTCTGTGTTATTAGACCTGGCAGCAAATCTCTCCAAAATATATCCATTTCCTTCACAATTCCATATGAGCAGACGTGTTTTTCCTTCAGCTGTGGCGAAGGACACCTGAGCTTCAAACATCAATGTTTATATACTCCTAATCCTTTTAGCAATCACTTAGCGCAGAGATCTACAATTCCCCCAATACATTTGTTCTAATTATGTATTTGGAAACCCATTAATGTTCTGTACATTATGGTCCTTCTGTGTAATCACTGGTCACAATATGTCAAAACGTCTCTACCATGTCTGCATCAGGTCTCTGCATAGCGAAGGACTAATAGATGGTGTACGGATCAATTTTCTTATAGGCAGCAGTGATATACTGGCCAATATATGGTATTATATAGAATGGTTCTGACTTCAACAAAGATCTAACATAAGTTTTCCTGTAAATGTTCACATTTTTTTTTTCTTCTAAATATTTTTCAACTTTGCTATTAATTTCTTAATATATCTTTATAATACCACCACTAGGGGGAGCTTGCGAGCTTACTGCATACTTTTTAAACATTAAATGCCATAATAAATCAATATGCAGGAAGCTCCTAAGCTCCCCCTAGTGGCCTGCCTGTCCGAATTTTATCATTTAACTCCATGGCTATGAACGGGGTTCACAGCTCTGTATCAGAAAAATGTAGTTCCGACCCCTGTAAAAAATAGTAGAGGTTCTTCCACATTCCAAAAACATATTTGGCTTGAGATAGGGACATACAGTCTCCAGTCTCTATCTATGTGTAGTTTAGATGGCTCTAAAGGGAGCTACATAGGAAAAAGGGGACCTAAGGGCAAATATAAAAATGTTTCTCATACTTTTGCCAATTCATGCAACACAACCCCTCTATCCTCCCAGGATACTCTTTCTGATATAGGAAATGAGGATGGCATGAGCCCCCGGATTTCCCCCAATTCCCTTATTTTATAAAGGCGAAGTCCCTATGATGCGGGAAGATTTTCTGGCCATTGGGAAGGAGCATGGCACCAACCTGAGATGGGTCCCCTCTCTTCCAAAGATATAGAATTGATAAACCACAATTTCATTAAAAACCAAGATTAACAGTTTATGATCAGTGATAATTTACATTCTAGTGACATCATTGTTATATTTGGACAGTGATGTCATTCATTTCTAGTGATTTGTCAGACTGTAATGGAAACATTCTGTATCTGTGATTTCACTAGTTCCTAGTAAATTGATAGACTCGCAACAAATGAACCAGTAGAGTGTATGAGTAAAAAATCTAATTCCCCCAAGGCTACGCCTGCTGGATTTAATTATACTGCTGCATATGCAAAGCCAGCATGGCGTCCATTCCTACAGTGTCGCCCTGGACCATTTTGTAGCCTGTGGGAAGTCTCTCAGGGCAGAGGGAGGCCAGATCAATTAAATTGACCGACCTGTCATGATTTTTCAGAGCCCAAATCATGTAATAGCCTTGATTGTGTCCGTGGCGCTCTACTATGAAAGGTTAAGTAAAACAGAGTCCATTAAAAGACATTATCACAGAGCAGCTCGCAGGGTGACCCAGATCTGCCACCGCCTGTCTTTCAAGAGATGGAAAGTAGGACGTAAGATGGAGATAAATGGACTAAATAGGAGAGACAAGCGTGTTTTGTAATCTTCTGATTGCTTAATATATACCACAGAAGATTCATTAAAGACGCTAAAGTCCCCTTTCAAGAGGAGCCGTGTAAGAAGCGAGAGAGGGGAGAGGCGGCTGCCTGTTTCCAGCTTATTAAGGACACTGGATGCTCTTTACTAGGTGAAAGATGAAAGGGGTTATTAGCAACAAAGCACAAGAGGTGCCCGGGGAGATTGATCCTAATTGTGGAGCCCTCTTTAGAGGTTGGGAGGTTGAAAAGCGGAGTGGGCTGCAAGACTTCTGCTTCTAACACTGTGCTTACTCCTAAGAAATATCAAGGCTGCATTAGACTCAAAGCTCTCATCTAATAAACACCTTCCCAATTGGAGTTCAAAGGACTAATCAGCAAAGTGACATTAAGAGGAGGAATGCCAAGCTTAACCCTACAAACCCCCCCCCCCCCCCCATACTTGATGGCTACTGCTTTTGTTGCACCGGGGCTCTTTGCATGTCCTGCCAGCCAAAATAAATATACCTTTTAAAGAGAACCCGTCGGCTCTACTGACATGTATGTTTTGGTAAAAACTTGCATTCAGCCTAAAATAACGGCTAAATAAGGCTATGTTCACACGCAAACTCAAAAACGTCTGGAAATAGGGAGCTGTTTTCAAGGGAAAACAGCTCCTGATTTTTAGACGTTTTTTAAGCCACTCGCGTTTCTTGCAGCTTTTTTTTACGGACGTTTTTGGAGCTGTTTTCAATAGAGTCTATGGAAAACGGCTCCAAAAACGTCCCAAGAAGTGTCCTGCACTTCGGCCCGTCGGAACAGAACGCAGCTTTCCCATTGAAATCAATGGGCAGATGTTTGGAGGCGTTCTACTTCCGATTTTTCGGCCGTTTACGGACCGAAAATAAGCCATGTGAACATACCCTCACTGTTATTCCTCTGGGAAATACATTAATATTCCCCTTGTCGATGGTAATGCTCAGTTGTCAATTTATGTATTCCCAGGAGGCATAACAAAGGAACGGCCGAATGTAGAGTTCTAAGAATAGATGCTCCAGCATTGTAATTTTATGAAAAATGCATTTCTTTACTCAGATGGACATGTCAGGTCCTCTTTAAAGAGGATCTGTCACTAGTTTAGTAATGCCCTCTCTCATAGCTAATCTAATAGGCGCTGTCACACTGATGATTCTTGTGAAAATTGTGTCCCAAAAAGTTTTATTTTAAAAGTTATGAGCTTTTTTCTAAATATGAAAATGAGTTGGAGCTACCCCACAGCCTCTGCCGCTGTCCTATCAGCATGAAGCTGCTTCACACAGCGTGAGAGAGTGAGGCTGGAGGGAAGGGGGATCACTTAAAACAGCCATATCTCGGGCTGTGGACCACCTAGAACAGTGGTTCTGGTGTCATATGAAAGATGAGATTCTAATCTTTTATATGGCACCAGCATTGTATGCTATATGATCACGCTGTGTTGCTGGGCTGGGAAGAGGAGAACTGTGTGATGCTGAGTCATACAGAAAACATTACATGCCCAGAGTGAAAAGAAAGAGTCCCCTCCTATTTGGCTATTAGAGTTAAATTAGCATATTTAGAAAAATGCAAATTTTTCACACACGTTTTTGAAAAAACTAATTATTCTGTACTAATCCGCATTAGGCCCTGTTCACACTGAGTTTTCGTGCGGGCAGAAAAATCTCCCTCAAAATTCCTTCAGGAATTTTGAGGCAGATTTTGTCCTGCCTGCAAATTGTTGTCGCGATTTTCACGGCCATTGAGCTCCGTGGGAAAAAAACGCAGCGAAAGACGCTTTTTCTGCCTCCCATTGATTTCAACAAGCAGAACCGCTAAAAGCCGCCACGGAAAAGAACTCTGCAGTTACGGCCGTTTTTTGCCGCTGATTCAGAAGCAGTTTTCATGTCAAAATCTGCGTAAAAATACGGTGTGAAGTGGGCCTTATAGCGCCTATTAGATTAGTTAGGAGAGAGGGCATTAATAAACTAGTGGCAGATCCTCCAAGGCCGGATTCACACGAGCGTGTGCGTTTTGCGCTCGCAAAAAACGTGGCATTTTGCGTGCGCAAAAGGCACTTAACAGCTCTGTGTGTCAGCCCCGTATGATGCGCGGCTGCGTGATTTTCGCGCAGCCGCCATCATTATGACACTCCGTTTGGATGTTTGTAAACAGAAAAGCACGTGGTGCTTTTCTGTTTTCATTCATAGCTTTACAGCTGTTGCGCGAATCACGTGCGTCCCACGGAAGTGCTTCCGTGTGGTGTGCGTGATTTTCACGCACCCATTGACTTCAATAGGTGCGTGATGTGCGAAATACGCCCAAGGAACGGACATGTAGTGACTTTTTCGCAGCGGACTCACGCTGCGTAAAAATCACGCAACCGTCTGCACTGCCCCATAGACTAATATAGGTCCGTGCAACGCGCGTGAAAATCACACGCGTTGCACGGACGTATATCCCGTTCGTCTGAATAAGCCCTAAGTGTGAAGAATTCTAATCGTTAAATTAGAGCACCCCCTGATCATTGTCCCGATTCTGTTCGTATTTTATATACATGCAAAAAAGCATAAACTGCTAGTACAGCACTGGATTCTCCACCCTTATGTCTTACACATGCATAATATTAGCTGAGCGCAGGTGAGGACCCCACCTCCTGCAATGTCTGCGCAAACATATCTGAAACTATTGATTTGATTGCATGCCAAGGTGCAGCTCCAGCCTGCCACAGGTCACCGAGCTTCCGTTCTTTGTCACCACGGAGAGAAAAAAAAATAATCATTACAAGCAATTACTAGTGAATGGGACATAATTGGATTTGACTTTTTGCTGGAAAGCAACTCATGTAATGACCTATTTTTTTTTAAATGCTATGTCTTCAAAATACCTTTTTCTCTAGTATTTGAAATATGCAATGAAAATGCCTATGGGCCCCTGTTTAGTCCCAGCCATCATTGTAATGGCCATTGTGACCATCATTTCTTCTCCGATCATCCTCGACTATCGTGTACTTATATATAGACCCATATTATCATGCTGGAGATATATTCAATCTGCCATTGGACATTCTGGTTTACATTTAGCTGAATTAGTTGAGTCTATCAGTGTTGCATTTGGTACAACTCATTTTAATATTTTACATAGGACTGTACATAGCCAGAATACGTCTGCTTTTAACACGTGTATTACAACCGCAACTCGCAGTCCTACGGAATCAAAGATCACGTTATTGTATTGTGTTAATGAGCTGGAAAGTACAATGCATTCATTGAAAAAGAAAGAGCAATACATGCAATGCCGAAGAAATCTGTGCGCTGATGTCATAGACATTGAGCGCTATGGATGACCCTATGCTGCCGGGCAGGGTCATGACCGATGTACTGGGTGCTTAGAAGGAAAACATGCTTGGATTGTGCAGAAAGGCAGATTTAATTGAGAAGATGTTCAGCCTCCCACATAGAGACAATAGTCTAATCCCTCACATCCTACGTGCCATTAGATCAATGCACTGCCCCTGCATTATCATTTATTAGTAATCAGATTAAAGATAAACCAGCCATCCCGGCCTCGCACCCACACAGCAAAATCCTATCCGTCACTATATTCACCGCTCATTGAACCTTCATTTCGAGTTTTTAATACGACATTAAAGTGTTCCATCCTACACGAGACAGCACTATTTAGCATAAATCTGCAATGCACCGGGCCGTCTCTCTCTTATTAGCTTTTTATTTAACTTTGAAAAAGGTAATTTATTTGCATTAATTGAAACATTTCCCCCTTCAGTTGAGGGAACATGTGTCATTTGTATTTAGTAATCGCCTTATTCTGTTCACCGCTGCAACAAATTCTAAATTAGTATCTCAATGGCATTTAAGTTAATAAAATATGAAAATCCCCAAAAAAACAACACCACAATATTAGGCTTTGTTCACACTGGCATCATGGCTTCCGTATAGAAGTTAAGTCATGATGCTTCATTATTTCTACCTCCACAAAATGACACTGCCACTAAGGGCTCATGCACACAGCCGTATAAAGGATCCGTGTTGTACAGACTTGCCTTTTTTGTGGCCTTTTTTTAATAGAAACAGGTAAAGGAATATTTCACCCAAAACCTACATGTCAACCACCGTTCTTAACCTCACCACTATTGCCTCAATGCCCTATCTGGGTGCATGACTTTAATTTTAAAATGATTCTTCATCTAAATGTATTATTAGAAAAATCTGATTAGTACCACAAAATTACTACGAGAATACTTTGCCTGACAGCCTCCGAGCTGCTTATCAGCACCGGGAAACTCCAGCTTTGAGCTAAACAGCCGAGTAAGGTCTGGTTACTAGGGATATACTGTCTAACAACCCCAGTCTTTTTAGGTATGTTACTAGGCAACACATCCCTAGTTACCAGTCTTTCTCAAATTACCCAGGCTTTCAATTGAAGGCAAAATTGTATGAACTTAAGGGTTGATGACGGAGACCCTAAGGTTATGTGCACACACACTATTTAGGCCGCAAGTAGTGGACCGAACTCAGTGCAGGGAGCCGGGCTCCTAGCATCATACATATGTACGATGCTAGGAGTCCCTGCCTCTCCGTGGAACTACTGTCCCGTACTGAAAACATGATGACAGTACGGGACAGTTGTCCTGCAGAGAGGCAGGGACTCCTAGCATCGTATATAACTATGATGCTAGGAGCCCGGCTCCCTGCACTGTGTTCGGTCCGGTACTTGCGGCCGAAATACGTCCGTAAATTACGGACGTAATTAGTGTGTGTGCACATACCCTAAAGCAGGTTATCGGCATTTTGCTAATCGCTCTGCATTGGGGCAGTTCTTATTCAATGCACGAGTTGCCCAATTTTAAAAGTTTTCGATCTCCAATTCCCAGTTTACATCTAAGAGATCTTATCTAATAACCATCGTTTTTACCAATCTGCTTGTATAACCAAAACTGCATTGAATGCTTACTGAAGTGCGTTTATATATCTTATCCACCCGGATAAGATATATAAAGTGAACGATCTCCGTTTTCTTCTTTTAGCTTCAAATCTAAAAGTTTGGTTAATGAAGCACCGCTGTCAAAAATGGTGTCCTGATGTTTTTCTGAGATCCAGCCACCATTCAGAACAACATGATTTTTTTTTCCCACTTTGAATCTCTTTCTTAAGTCTATGCAATAATTTCCTAAGAAAGTGCAGACATAAAATAAGGAACTGGAATATTTATGAGACGGTTTAGTTCTCCCATGCTGTCCTCAAACATGGTTCTATTGACTATGGCCTTCATGTGTACACTTTTTTTTTTTTTCCCCACCGCTAAAAAAATATTACTATTTCACGGCTTTCATCCGACTTTCCCTCTTGTGTTTAGACAGAAGCAGCTGTTTGTTAACTAAATACCGTCTGTATTGCAAAAGGCAGCAGGAGCCTCTCCGGCTGGCTGTGAAATTCAAATGAATCCTCACCTTAGAAACTGAAACATTAGCCATTGACGAGTTTTTAGCCCAATTACTCATCTCGGGAAGCAGAACCAATCTTGCGCCCAGAGAGTACATACGCTTTTGCTTTGGTTGCTGGGTATGAATTTTTTATGGAAAAATGCTGTGGCTTTCAAAGGGCTGTCAGTCTCTGCATCGCTTACTGTACAGGTTATTCTTGACAGCCGGCCCTGAAGCCCTCATTAGTAGAAAATACTTATTTTTTTCCCCCTGTATTTTTGGGGGAATGTATGGCAGGAAGGCAAATAACACTTTATGTCCCAGACATATACTTTATAGTCGTAACTCATGCCAGATCAGCCTAAGAGCTATGTGAAATTTTAATGGTCAAAGGACCCAGCAAAAAAAGATTATCTTGTTCTAAGAACAATAAGAGCAATTATGAGTGGAATGACGAGAGTTGAAAGAAATGAGTTTAGGGGCTTCAAAGCATCAGAGACTTATCCGGATGTAGCCTCTAAAAATATATGTAAATTGACTTGAAGTAAGAAGAAATTAAAATCATATGGCCTATTAGGATATTCTGAGTTAATAGGGGTAGGGAGGTCCCACCTTCATGAGACATATTTTTGCCATAATGGAGAGCATCCACAAAGCGTTCTCTCACACTGAAGGATCCAGCAAGTCCATGCATTCAGTGACATCCCATTGATTTCAATATGAACTGTGTAATGCTTCTTTTGACCTGTGGTAGTGCTGCAGGGAAAATGAACCAGCAACAGGACACCCAGGGATCATCTTATTGTGAGGGAACCTTTCTAACAAAAAGGGATTGTCCAAAGTAGACAACACCTTTAACGCAAATGATGTTATGCTGCCTATACAAGTGTGAGTGATATACATATCAGATTGCAGGCTGAAGAGAATTCAGGATTCCTACAAATACATTGCGAATCTGTCGGCAAAATGCAGACCACCATTTATGGTGGCCTGTATTCAGCCTACGATCAAGCTGACAAGGAAGCCAAATAGAATTTTCATTATTGGTGGCTACTTAAAAAGTGAGCAATTCTTTAAAGTATATAATGTAAAGTATAATTCCAACCTACACTATAATGTATGCATATTTTTTCTGTTGCTTACAAAGTTGTGTTAGATTTAAAGTATCCATCATTTCTGAGAAGGGACAGTGGGTTTGTGCACTCTATCGTTCTGAAAATCGGTGGTCATCTGAGATCGTAGACTTCACCGATGAGATCTTCTCTAGATCATTTTCACTGTATTTTTCCAAAAAGGACAATTGGATCATCTTGCACTGCATCTGCGCTGCACACAACAGTCTATGTTATTATCCGTCTGTTTCTCAAACATTCCAATCATATTTTTAATATTCTGCAATAATTTTGTTTTGGTATTGAATCCCATCTCCGCTGAATAGCCCATTCTTAACATGCCATCGGTCTGAGCTCAGCTGGAGTCATTGACCCTTAAACTTGTTATTTGTGCTCAAGAAGAAAATAATGTAACCCGTGAAGACCATTTCTTCTTCTTTTCCCAGTCACAAGACAAGCCCTTGTGTATTCAGTACTGAACTGATTGCTGGCACCTCAGATGTCCTTTCTAATTTGGGTTTGTGTCAGGCAGTCGAGGTGCTGATTGACTTTTACTGTGTTAATCTCTAGCCAAGTAGGAAGTCATTTTGGCTTGTTATCCTGTCCCAAAGGTTCAAGTCTTGTTCCTGCGTTGTCCTACATTGTTAGAATTTCCCAGCATCCTCATTGTGCAACGGCTGTGACACTATGCAGAACACTGCGGCACATGTGTCAGACAGAACATACCCACATGGGAGAGAAGACTTTGAGCCTATGCCAAGAAAATCTTTTACCCTTTTCTGAAGGTCTGTGTCTACTTATTTCATCGCTCATTAAGCTACCTACATACAATTCATGAATTCATCGAAGATTTTGTCAACCTGCATTGCATTACTTTTACTTACTTAAAGAAATCTACTTAAAAATGGTACATTCACTGCAGAAGTGTTTTTCTCGCATGGAAACCCTAACCTTCCACCTTTTTGAAATATTAATATAATTAAATAATAAACCTTTATAATTTACAATAATGCATTTAATTGGAGCAAATCGCATCGTTCTTCTTGGTAATAGAGATAGAAAGGGGAAGCTAATTAGTACTTGAAAGAATGATCCGCTTTGGACAATCCCTTTATGTTAGAAGGGTCCATCGACGATAACCTGATCATAGAGAGTCCTGCTGCTCAGACCTCAAGAAATTCACTCTAGAATCTGGACTGCACTCTGCACATGTCAGTCTCTTGGATTTATTAGGTACTAAGTAAAAAAAACAACAAAAAACAATATTTGTATTTAATCCATTTTTTCTTCCCAGTAAAAAAAATTAGCCATTTGGCCCAGTCTCTCTAGTTTGACATTGCTATCTCTTCATATAGTGATTTATTAGCCAGAACAGAGAAGCCGTAGGTCTAAGAGACAGAATGTGTATGGAGATTCCCGCTGGTGTTGTTGTACATAGACCGTTCCAGAAGCGTTTCCAGCAATGCCTACAGTCCTGTAGCCATCAAACAGGTTTTCTGACAGTCAGAGCAAGCCGTGGGTTAAGGGCAGGTGACCAGCAGGTAAAAATAGAGATCAATACTTCAGGACGCAAGAGCAGCATGACCCGTGAAGATGGAAGCACAGGAGCCACGTATGAGATATATAGTAGCTTTAAGCCAGATCACTGTATAACCCAACAGTTGCTGAATAATTCTTCTTTATAGCTTAGATAATCACTCCAGAGGAACATCTCTTAAAGAAGTATGAACATTGTATTGCCATACTGAAAATATGGTACTAGAAGCAGCCATGATTATAATAGCCCTGCGTCGCAGGACTCCATGATGAAGTATTCTTAGAGGACATGTTGATTTCTGCCGTAAAGAATATAATCCTAGGTATAAATAGAAAAGACAAACCGGATATCAGAAAGAACAAGTCATACCATTTTATTATTATCAGAAACATTAAAGTGGATGTCCTCAAAGAATATAAAATTTTTTATTTTATTTTTTAAATGTAAATTGATAAAATTTTCTGTACTGATTTCTTTATATATCTTTATAGTGGTCAGACCTCAGGTTTTTTTTCTTATACAGAGCTCCAAATCCTCTACATAGAAATGGAGTTAAATGATACATTTCTGTCTGCCTGCAGTTACCACTAGAGGGAGCCTTATACATACTGTTGATAAATTTAACTCAATCATAATACAGTAAACTCCCCCTAGTGGTGGCTGCAAGAGGACAGACTTGTATCCTTTAACTCTGTCTAACCAAATGATTTGGAGCTCTGAAAAACTAATCGGCACAGAATGTTGGTGGACATATATTGTATGTTCATTTTTACTGAGCCGTAATTTATATTTTTTATTGAGCAAAATAAAAGCTACTCATTCAAGTAATACCGTCAAATGTAACTCAAATTTGCAGTGTGTAACAAGCTAGTTAAAGGGAATGAGAGGGAATGTTTTAGGGTAACTTCAAATGGGCAATGCTAGTTTTAAAACATGCATTTTTTTTGTGTATCTTTTTAATTAATACTGCTTTTTGCGTTTTTAACATGCGTTTTTTGTTTTGGTTGATGACTTTCAATTAAGAGACATGGGACCAAAACAAAAATGCATGTTAAAAACGCAACAAAAATGCAGTGTGAACCCCTCCTTAGTTTCTGCTTCAGGAAACAAAATGACAATGCACAGCTGTCTATTCAATTTAACGACCTTTAAATTCCAAAACGAGATGGTTGCGTCACGTGCCATTGTGTTGGTGGGTATAAGGTATTTTTTAGGCTAAGTAATTGTTGCTTAGGAAACCAACTCTGTAATTTTCCTTTTTTGTCATTCAGTTGTCTTCAGATGGATCACAGATGAAATACTTTGTATATACTAATTATAAATCTGGCTGCGCTGTCCACAGCCAACATAGACAAACTATTGGTGACGGCTAACATCCCTGTTATACTCCTGACATAAACCCAAAAGCGGACATTAGATATTTTTTATCAGGAAACCAAAATGACAATTCAATAGGGATATGCACAGATATTGTGAAGTCCATTACTTCTGAAAGCAAGAAAACCAGGATCCTTTTCCTGCTACCTGTCCTTGAAACACAAACAAGTTGGCAGGGGCATCAATGGAGACCCCCGGTTTGACTTGATGTGACATGCATAGCAAACGCTCATCATCATCCCCTTAATTGTTTACGATCTGTCTAATCAAATTAATTTCCCTGTTAATTGATCATTTCACAGCACTCTCATTAACCGATTAAATGTTATCATCTCTAATAAATCGTTCGGGACACCCCAACTTCTTAGTTTAATTAATCTATTGGTTATTAATGAAACCTGACAGTTTGAATCCGTTTGAGAAACATGAAACCCTCTCTTTTCCCTTGAGGCTGCAGTACGAAACAAGAGTTTAGAAACTGTACAGATTATAAGGAGTGCAAAAGGGGCAAATGCCCCAGGGGCCTCCACCATTAAGCACACTCCTCAGGATGATCCACAGCAGGAGACCACTACTAGTCTCTGATGCTGAGCTTGAAAACCCAAGTACTGACCGCTGTTATTTAGGCATTGTATAGCACTGTTTTTTTTAGGCAGTGTATGGCGGTATTATGTTAGTATTCTATGATTTTATCATTTTTAAGCTGGTTTTTTTTCTCAGCTAGTTTGCTCTTCCAGAAGAGGGAAGGGGTCCCTGCAGTCATTGATCCAGCACTGTGCTAAGCCATATTATGTTTGAGGCATGCTCAGATAACCTCAGGTAAGGTTATGTTCACACCTGCGCTTGTCATTCTGTTGTTCTGCTCCGTCAGAGAAGCAGAACAAGGGAAGAACTGTTAGCGCCGATTCCGTTGCAACACGGACTACCGGCAGAACCCATTGACTTTTAGGGGTTCTGTCGGTTTTACATCTGGGTGTCCGTGGTTTTACCGGAAACAGTAGCGCAGTATGCTCTGTAATTGTTTCCAGTAATCTTGACTGGATCTGCAACTGAGGGCCCTAACGGGTCCTTCAACGCAGATGTGAACCGGCCCGAAGATGTTCCAAGTAAGCCTTGTGACTTTAGTACAAAATAGAGAGATATCCCGTAATACAGGGGATCCAGGTATATGTCACCATCACCAGGGATCGGTGGACTCAGAGTTGCACCCCTTCTCCAATCCCCCCTAGGAGGAAGATGGAGCCAAACTGGTTCTCTCATCCTTCATTTAGTAATAATGCATTGCCTATGATGAGGAAAAGCCCTGTATCGCTTCACCCTCCCCCCAATGGAAAAGGAGGATAGAGCCAAACCCTCTTGACGAGTTTCAGAACAGCTGCTTGGGTTGCCTTTAGGTTTCTGTCATTCTTTGCATTTCATGGGAACATACACATATATTTCGGTATCGAAATTAAAAATTCATACACTGTAGTACAAATACAAAATGTGATCTTTATAGAACTCAAAGGCAACACTTTGCACTGACATTTCATTCCAGATATCAAGTCGAACGCCTTAAATTAGACTTAAAATATCTGGTTGATGAAGAACATTCATTTTATTAATGTCCCATTCAGTGCAGGGAGCCAAATGACCACTCATGTGCCGAAGAAATCTTAGTTAGGGCATATTTAGATGAGCGTGTCAGTTTTGCGTCTGCAGAAAAAGGAGCATATTTCATCTTTATTGTTCCGTGTAGCATCAATGTTCCTGTTTTTTTCCCCCTCATCATTTCTTTAACTGGTGCGTGAAAAACGGACCGCACACAGATGTCGTCCGTGTGCTGTCCGTGTTTTTCATGCACCCATTGACTTCAATGGGCGACGTGGTCCGCAAAAATGGACCAAAATAGGTCATGCAGTGAGTTTCACACAACGGGGACACACTTCGTGAAAAAACGCGGACGTGTGAATAGGCCCATTGAATTGATGGGTCCGTGTGATGTCCATTATTTAAACGGGCAGCACATGGACGTAAAATACGTAAAATTCGTCTGAATAAGGCCTTACTTCCTGGAGTTAGTTTGACATTGTGCCATAGTACATAGTAGATATGCTGTAAAAGTAAAATCCATTCTCAGATCACTGCCTTTGATTTATAGGGACTGAACTGTGCAAAAAAGGTATAAAATTTAGGGGTGGGTCAAATACCGCTGAACATCCATCGAGAGGAAGCAAAAATACAACCAAAGTCGCATAAATCTCAGTATGATGGACTGCATTTTAAATCAGGCTGCAATTTTACAAGCAATATCCATCGTGTACTCTGACCTTTTTAAATATTCATTTAAACAATACTCGATGGAGAAACATTTCTGTGCTAAATCTCACATTCTCACTCTCTCTGCTAAGAATTCACTAGAAGTGTAACTGAGAAGAGAAATCCTACAGCAGTGATAGGACAAGGATAGAAGAAGGCCTCCATTCAACGCATTAACATGGGATAACTGCACGGAGAGTTCAGATTAGGACAGTGTGTTCAATAATCACCAAACCCTGCTGCTGAGATCTCTGGGGTTCTGGTGGCCCCTACACTGCCGGTAATGGCCGTCACAATGGGTAGGGAACGTCCCTCACTCACCATGTGCCATTTATAATACTCATATCTTCTTATGTGGCAGAGGGGCCACTAGGCGACTGCTATCTCTGCACTTTCTTCAGCTACGCTTCTGGGCATGCAAACCCAATTCTGTCACATGTGGTTTACAAATATGGCATCCAAATGGAGTTCATGGTAGAGGATAAGATCTATGCAATTAAACTTAATAGTTATTAAACCCATTTACTAAAGGGGGTGGACGAGATTAGAAAAAGGTGGTCTGCATTTTAGTCTTGTTTATAGGCTGTGTCTAGTATTGCAGCCCAGACTCATTCACTCCAAACTGCAATACAAGCCCATAGACCAGAGTGGCGCTGTTTCTAAAAAAGTCTTTATAATAAGAGTTTTACTTTGTAATATATCATACCGCTTGTATAACTGATCTAAATACACAGTTTTCTTTCCCCTCCCATGTTAGATATAGAGCTACTTTCTATCATGGGCCGCATTTTATCACTCCACGTGTACGTTACATTGTATTGGAGGATAATCACTGCATTATGGCCAGAAATAATGGCTTAGGTATTTTCATATTTGCATTCCAATATTTTTTCTACTTACACAAAGGAGAGAATTTCCAATTTTTCACATGCAGGTTCCTGCCTCGCGCATACATTGGCTCATATATTGCAGCTCTAACTCATCACTGTTGCTATACATTAGCATTTATAAAGCCTGACTGTGTGGCACTCCACTCCTGACACTGTCCTGCGGGATGCTCCAGAGTCAGCACTGATTAATTGGGTTTTAAATGCAGACAATGGAGGGATTTTGCTTGCAATAATTACCCAGCAGCAGTGCTAATCTTCCAGCAATGCACCTGAATACAGTAAAAGGCAGGAGTAGCCAGAGTGTGGTGACATCGGGGTTACATAGAGGAAGACTGTTGTAATAGGGTCAATAAGAGATCACATTGTGTGCAGTTATGTAGACATGTCCTTAATAAACAAAGCCTCCTTTATACCCTAAGGAGCTTGCTGCATAGTTGTACATTGGCATCAATTCAGACATTCCTAGAGGACAAGACTAATCGCAGCTTGGTATCCAGTTATGTCTTGAGCAAAGGCATAATTTCAGAAGAAATCAATAATTCATGCATCAGACTCTCCATGCCCGTGGCACAAAATTTAATAAAGGGAAAGTGCCAATTGTTCTGACCAGCGGGTTGTGGACCCACTGTGCTGCTCCACCAGTTTGACTTAGGGACACCTCTAGAGGCGTTATCTAAGTAGCCTCCCTGGTCTTCACCTTTTACCCGATAACAGGATCTGGACTTTGCTGCAGGGAGACTACCAGGTTGCTAGCCTCAGGGTGAGTAGCGGCTGGCACAGCAGACCAGGATACAACAGTGTAGCACACAGAGGGTACAGGCACTGACCGAGGATTGAGGATAAGATACAGTTCGTAATAGGCAGGAAGCCTCAGGCTCAACTGGCTGGGTATAGACTGGAAGTAAAGAATAGGGATGCAGACTGGTAGCTGGACAGAGGCTGGTAGCGGATAGCTGGACAGAGGCTGGTAGCGGATAGCTGGACAGAGACTGGTAGCGGATAGCTGGACAGAGGCTGGTAGCGGATAGCAGGTCGGACTGAGATCAGGATTCAAACAGGAACCTTTGCAGGACACAACTAGGTTGCACCAAAGTTAAGGCACCAGGTGAACTTTGCAGGTGATAGTCCAGGAGCAATCAAGGATTGGTTTGTGGAATTTTTAATTGAGCGTGCGCACTTTTTCTTTAGGAGGCCAGAGCATGCGCGACCTAAGACGAGACAGGCCGTGAGCAGAGAGAGAGGCAGGCTTAAGACATCAGTGGCCATGCAGGAGAGAAGGAACAGGCCGCCAGCGAGGGAGTTAAGGGATCCGGTGGCAAGAGTACCCATAATCTCATTATTTAGTAAATAATTTCAGAACTAATTGCTTTATAGGAGCTCTGTTCCATGCTAAATATGGAATTCAATCAAAAGGATCTTCTGATGTCATAGTGAAGTCTGCGATATCAGACCATCATTGATTTCTAGAATGTAAGAGATCTATCGAACAATCACCCTTTTGACATTGCTCAAAGATTTCTGTTAATGGAAATCTGACACCACTATCATTGATATGAACGGCCCATTACTTAAAACATACTGTAGTTACAGCAGTGCCAAAGGAGTTTGAGCGCTCTTTAAAGCCCTTTTATTATGGAAATCAGTAGTACTTTAAGATCATAGTTTGATCTTCTCATATGTGTTTATGACATATCAGAAGATCATTTTTACTGGAGTTGCCCTTTAAGCAGGCGATACTTGAGGTGTTTTAAATAGATTTCTAATAGTCCAGTTGTTATTGCAAATCTTATTTTTTCTTATTAAAAAAACATTTTGCTTCAGGTGGAGGTGGGGGGGGGGGGGCTGACTGCTGAGACAGTGTTAGGAAGGCTGGACAATTTGCTCGGTCTGCGTTTGAGTGTCATCCCCCATTGTCTGGAGTCTTGGGGGGGATTGACAATTGCATCAGGTGCCTGACACCTCTTTTGTGAATTTGGCATGTCTCAGGTTCCGCACACAAAAGCTCTGACGCATCCCTTGAATGAAGGTCCCATTTTTTTGCGGAAGGCGTGACTGACACAGTAATCTTGCCTTCCCAGTCTTGATTACCTGCCCGTATCTGCCTTCCCCTACTGTTACATTCTAGTGTCTCTTCCTCCCATCACATTTCACACTCTTGTTCTCTGAAATTAGAAACGATCCTCTCCTGTGTTATCAGCTCTGGCCAGAGCCCTGCTGGTGATACTGTGCCGCCCTCTTGCCTGGCAGGGAAGTGGTTAAGAGCGAGCGCAGTCCAGCCAAGCTCACCCCTCTTTTGATTGGAGCCTTTTACAGCTAATTGAACATTTTCGCTGTGCTATGACTGAGAAGAGAAAAGTTATTACGTGTATGGGATGTGATCTGGGAAGCTGATTTACTCCCCGCTGGCTGCCAAGCCTTGAATATGATAAGTTACCCTGTCTGAAATATCGAGCTGAAGGAGAGCTGCAGAACAGGGCATATGACTAGAGATATATCTGTACGTAAGGCAGTCAGAGAGGGCCTTATAAAAAATAAAAAAAAGTATCTTGCTTTTGAAGGCTCTGCAGATCCCCGGTGTGAAATCATTAAAAATAAAAAAAGAGGCAGATGAATTGCAGCTTCGTAGAATTCCTAGAGGAACGATGCCTCGTGACAAAATCCCCAGAAATCAGTTCAGCCCCACAAAGATCAATAAACATAGCAGTATTAGGTGTTCATTACTGAAGGTTATTTGAATGGAATTGGCATTTGCACTCTAAATGACACTTATGTGCCAAGTTACTGAAGAACAAAGTGGCGCCTCTGCAGCATTTTGCAGTAAGACACTATTTCACTGTCACTTGTCTAGTTAAAAATATATTCCGCCCACCCATCTATGGGGTCTCAGCTGGATGTAACACCTCCGTGCAGCACACAACCGCTCAATGGAGTCTTATAGCTATATATGAGTGTGAAATAAAATAACAGGGGGCCAATATAAATTTCCCAGTGCCTTGCTGAGGAACCTGGATAGTAATGTAGAAGTCGGGTTACCTGAAAATTCAGTGTCAGATGTTTCAATCTTTAACATCTGGATTAGAAGTCAGAAGCGTAGTACAGCCGGATATATAGTATGATCGTAATCTATACATTTACCTTCAAGACACACTCTGGATTATATTACACATCAAAGATTGGACGTCATTTCTTGTAACTATATAATAACACTAGTCCGCACACCTACAGTTCATTCCAGATAGAGAACTGTGATGTCCAAGATATGAAGATGTAATGTCAAACTTATACTGGAAACAAGGGCTTAAGAAACCGCTTAAACTTCTACATAGGTCATCAATGTATGGATCCCATTAATACATTGTGTCCTCGTGCAGGGCTCCCCCATCACCCATAGTGCCAATGTGTTAACCCCATTGGCCACCATGGCATTGTAAACTTGTGCAGCACTTGTTTATTTCCCATATTTGCAATGTATGGACCCCATAGAGCATTATTGCAATGGTAACTTGTGCAGGGTTCCCTCATTGCCCATAATGAGAACGTATGGGCTCCATTGCTCATAATGGTGATATTAAATTGTGTAGGGCTCACCCTATCCATAGACAACCAAACATTAGCAAGCATGTGAGGAACTCCACCGCATGCTCCGGCAATGGATGTTCAAGTTCAGGGCACTTTCCTGTTCCCAGGCATTTGTGTTCTTGTTTCTATGGAAATGAAATTATCATTATGTAGTAAGTGCAGCACCCTACAAAAAAAAACAAAACATGCAACATTTAACCACTTAATCACAGGTTCAAAGTCTGTGGTGTGGCAGACAGGGAGGGCAATAGAGAAGATGATCACACCTGAGCACAGTGTTCTCAACCAGTCTTGCAAGTAATCCTCTGGATCCTGTGTATTGGGTATTCTATACCGTAACGGTCTTGGCTACAATACACAAATGTTTTTAGGCCTCCTGGCCTGCCCTGTACATGTTGACGGAGGAGTTAGGATATCTTTCAATTTATTATATCATCCTTATTTGCCACATTAGGTGATGTTTAGATTAACAGATGATTTCTGGAACTTGTCCTTGGGTTAGTGTCCATATGTGCTCCAACTACCCACCATGTATTCAAATGTTTTTTCAATGTTACGTTTATTGCATCATGTCTTCTAGCCTAATGTGCAATTCTCACTTAGTGTCAGTGCTTAAAGGAACACTCCAGGCAAACACCGTGTTATGCCTAGTGCATGGCCCGAGGGTCAGTGCATGACACAGGGATATTCTATCTTTGAAACCTTGTGTCACGCACTGCCCCATCAGGCCTGCATGCCTTGAAATATTTAGTTGGAAAAACTCCTTTAATTTTACTACTTTTCAGGACCATGGATAGTTCCCTGCAAGATACCAGTTTAGTAAACTAAAGGATCTGTTTTTGCTTTGATTTTTTACACCATTCCACCAATGAGCAGCTTTTTCTATAAATGAGCAATGTAGATAATATCCTAATTGATGACGTTGACCCGGACGCTTTCATTTTCATTGTTTGCAGGCAGTCAGTGGATTTTATATCATAAACATTATCTCCTCTCAAAACTAATATCATGGGGTATTTGAACAGTTTTCACTTCTGTGATGTGTATATCAGGGTCTTTCTGCTCCGCACATTCAGGCTTTAGTCCGCTAAGTGCTTATGTGACATTTAGTGCATCATTAAATATATTTAGATGTATTTATGGGTTTACTAGCAGCTAATGATGCCTCCACCTATAGAGCCAGTTGTCACAGTACAACACACTTTCTATGCAATGAAATCACATAATTGAGGCAACGTTTCAAGCCATTTTTACCTACCACATGAGCGAGAGTGCACTAGACTATTTCCACACATCAATCAAAAAAACTGTTCCTGCTTTGTTCTTTTTGTTGCATTAACAGAATAGTATGTCAGTTGAGCTCTACCTATAGTGTAAGGCTACATTGAGACGAACATGGCCAACCTCAGATGTGAAAAACTGCCATTTACGTGCACCCGTGCGGGATCACGCACCCCTCATAGACCAGAGTGTATGGAGGGATGCGTGAAGCGCCAAAAAATAGGACATGTCCTATTTTTTCACGGACCCTTCACACACTCTGTTTAGACAACGGTCGGGTGAACGGCCCCATTGAAGAACATGAGTCCATGTGACGGCCGTTGATTTAACGGCCGTCACACGTACTACATATACGCTGGTCTGAATGAGCCCTTAATGTTGTAGGACTGGATTAGTTCTGACCTTTGCTTCGACACCACGTCGCATTAGATCTGGATTGTGAATCAACAAGATAATGCATTGTGCAAATCAAGATCTTTAACATTAGTCTATTAAAATTTGTTCTAGATTTTGCTTGACTATCATAATGTATTGGCTCTGTACTAGATATTACTTAAATATCACAATGTATTAGGTTTGTTCTAGATAACGGCTAGTGTATCATTAGATTATGTTCGATCAACATTGTATTGGGTAACTTCAAGATAGTGCTGCAACATTACAGTGCACCGGGTTTGTTATAGATTTTAATAGCATAGTGTATTGTTCTGTTCTAGATACTGCTTCGACAGCACAGTGTATTGGATTTGTTCTAGAAATTACTTCAATACACGTGACGACAATTCTAGATAGCGCTCTAAACGCATTGCATTGGGAAACTTCAAGAATTATTCATCATCACAGTTTATTGGGTCTGTTGTAAAAAAATAAATAATGCATAGCAGATATGTTTTCGATGGTTAATCTATTCTATTCTAGATATTAAATCACACTGTGCACAGGCCTGTTCTAGATATTGCTTCAATCACATAGCGCCTTTAATCAACCGCACAGCGTTTGAAGTCCATTCTAGATATCACATCAATAACTTAGTTTAGTGGTTCTGTTCTAGGAGCTTCAGTTATACAGGGTACAGGGCATGTAGAAGTAACTTCAATAGCAAAGTATAATGGGACTGTTTTTAGATATTCCTTTAATAAAACAGTGAATTGGATTTGTATAAGATGATATCAGTGACCCATTGTATTTGGAAACTTGAGAACTATTTGAGACAAGTATGATTGTTTTTTATGCTAAAAGGGGTTTTCTGAGCTTATGAAAATTACAGAAAAGTAACCTATATGTGTCTGAATGGTCACCATAGCTCTAGAGTAATTATTTTTCACTTCCATGATGTTGCCTAGCTCTTTGCAGCACTGTTGTTTTTATTTTGCTAGGGCTTGCCGTGGGTGGGATTACTAAGGACTACAGTTCCCATGCTTTCTCTCCCCTCTCAGATATTCTCTATATTCACGGCTGCCTACATGCCCCTCTATTACAAGGTGTAAGGCTCTCATCTAATTATTTGCTGTCTGCTACTGAGACACCGCTCTGCTGTTCTAAAGCTAGACCCTACACTATCTGCTGCCCAGCGTGTGAAACACGTTCCCTCCAGAAACAAGGAGGGAGGGGGAGAGCAGTGGGGATAAAAGGCATGTGATGTCCTGTTCTACAGAGTGGGTGGAGAGGGGAGATGATCAGTGTATGGAAGGTCACAAAAACAGGAGATAAAGACCAGGAGCATGGTCATGTTTCTGCATATGTGAAATTTCGGTTACAGACAGTACATTATAGTAATATTACTGCAGTTACACCATCTGCACACAATTTTAAAAAACCGAAAAGCCCTTTATTTCGAATTATACATATAATACATAAAGTGCTTTAGCTCAGTATGGATCAGCCACAAATGTTTGCTGCCTTTTTGTTCCAGCAGCTGCTTTTATTTGACATATCTAAATGTTCAGAAGCCTTAAACTCCCATATCTGAGTTTTTATATGTGATGTAAATTGAAAGGTCTTTGGTGGGAGCGAGGTAGAATGAGATATTGTGGCTTATTCAGAACAAGACTTTACATTTCAATAGAGCCACAAATCAAAGCTCATGTAATTAGAGTCAAAACTTTTCGACAAACAGTAAGCAAGCGGTTCTATATTAATTCACAGAAGTTCTCACCAACCTTGAAAATAGAAAAACCGTAATAAATCCCTGGAGCAGATGTTTACATATCCAGTCAAACTTTTATTTTTGAGAAAGTTCCATTAGAAACGCACAACAGAAATATCTGATTGAAAATTTACGTAGAACTTCAGTTTCAAATGTAATTTTGCATTAAGTTGATGTAGAATACGTTGCAGCAATAATGGGCACGATAGCCTGTAGCCCAGTTTAAATTTGCTGTCACTCTTTCAGTTGCCAGGGAGGCCGGTAAAGTCCTTGAGGGCTACACGTAGCCCCTGGCTGTAGATTGGACGTCAGGGAATTGTACTGTATGCATCAACTCACGCTGATTCCTATTATTAACTGTCAATTCCAGTGGGAAAACCTATTTTAACAGCCTCTGGTCACTTTTGTCGAAGTCTTCAGAACGAAGTGACTATGTATGTCGTTAGCCAAAAAGGTATGCCGGCTCATGTAATGAGTTGGGCATATCGAGATTCATACTTCTGAATAGATGAATGGCCGTATTACAAATTTGTTATACTGATCCATAACATGGCACCCATAGCCTGGTATGGGTCCTTACTGAAGCATACATAGGTTTTGCCATAATATTGAGCTATTCTCCCATAGAAGCTTTACTTCTTGGAGAAAATACAGTGCCTCGTAGAGACACCATACGGAGGCACGCATACTTGGGGTCTGTAATACAGACGGTTAGGGACTCCGTGTGTTGTACAGTGTCCATGCACAAAAGTAATTCTCTGGGCCTTAAAAAATAAATTCTATCTTAATACTTACATTAGGGAGCACAGTGGCTCCGCGCCTTGCAGCACAGAGATCCTGGGTGTGAATGCATCCAAGGGCAACATCTGCAGGAAGTTTCTATGTTCTCCTTGTGTGTGCATGGGTTTCCGCCGGGTTCTCCAATTTTTCTCTTACACTCCCCCCAAAACATTTATAGATTAACCTGCGTCCTATAAAATTGGCCCCAGTGTGTATTTCTGAGATAGGGAAATAAGATTTTGAGCCCATTTAGGGGCAGACTGATGTGAGGACAATCTCTGTTCAGCCCTAAGGCCTTATGCACACGACCGTAATTACAGGCCCATTCACTTCTATGGCTGATTGACACCTTCCCGTATGTCTACGGGAGGGTGTCCGTGCCGTAGAAACCTGCCAAAAAAATAAGACATGTTTTATTTTTTTATTTTACGGACCGTGCTCCTATACTTTATAATGGGAACACGGCCCGTAAAAACAACCGGCTGTCCGCGACCGGCCGTGCCCGTAATTACAGGCACAGTCGTGTGCATAAAGCCTAAGGAATACATTGGCACTATATAAGCAACAGGAAAAAAAAACCTCTAGACTTGCTGTGCCACTCTCTATTTTGATTTGCTTTTGCCTATGTAAGAGAAACTTCAAAAGCCCAAAAAGAACATGTAATGCTGGCAATCTTCTCAAATTATATTTTAGTTGAAAGCATAAGAAAATGACTCTTTTATACTCTATATATGTTCTAGTATTACTCAATGGGCAAGCAGACTCCAGTGCACCTATACATTAACATTTTGCATCCAGTCTTTTATAAATGAGCCTCTCTATATTCTTGTTAATAAAAGGGATCATTTATGAAAGAATACAGTCTGGCAAAGGCCCAGAGAACACATTTTTTATGTTACAGCTTGTTTCATGTTCATGCACATTTTTTTTTTTTGCTGAGAAGTCATTTTATTTGCATTATATGCAGATAGGGGCATAACTTATGTACTCAATTGCAGTTTTGCTTGTACTCGAGTACTTTAATTGTTACTTGGAAAATTGTTATATTTATGAATAGGCTTCAAGACATTAAAATAAAGTACTGGCAAAAACTTATTTATGTAGAACCAAGTAAGTTGTTCATCTAACGTAGTTTATGCTTTAAAAATATATGTATATTTGTCACACATGGAATAAAGACAGATAAGCGCAAGTTTTAATAGATGATGTATATATACAAGGGAAAATTATCGCCTATGATTTAATGTTTATTCTAATTACAAAGAGACTAAAAATATTAGAAGACCATTCATTGGTCAGACTGACATTTTCTCTTCAAAAAACCCATTCACAGATCAAAGAATAGTCCAGAGCAATCTACGGACCAAAGGGTCAAATTCAGGGACTGTTTAAAGTGGAGACAATTTATCGGTCAAATCTCAGCAATGGTGACAAATAAATGCTAATGTAGATCTACTGCCTACCATTTGGACAATGACAACATACTCTGGGTGTCATTATGCTTGCGGTGTAAGAAGCGTCTCCACCATCAAAGCCTCCCACTCATTGAAAGGCAGCAAACCATGCACTGGTGTATTGTTGTCTATAGAAACCAATAAGAGTTTGGCTTGATGACAATAGTTTTCCTAGTTGTGGATGATATTTGAAGAGTTACTACTTTGGCTCCAGGACAACTGGCTGAAGAAAACTATGAAGAAAGCATCCTAACTGGGCACATAAGTACCTGGATTGGGAGCATATCCACATCACCACTTAATTCCCTTTGTGGTCTAGACTCCGCTGCATTGGATGTATCTCAGGGAGACCCTATTGTATACATGGTCTACTTGTTCAGGAGTCACAATAGTGAAGAATACTTTTAATATGTTCTAATGATTTCCAGCAACTAGATGACCATGTGGTGTAAAATCCTTTAAAGCATATTTTGTGCTTTATTAGGCTTAAAGTGTAGCTAAACATTAGACAAACTTCTGACATAGTGACATGTCAGAAGTTTGGATTGGTGGGGGTCCGAGCACTGAGACCCCCACCAATCGCTAGTACGAAGCAGCTAAAGGTCTCGTGTGAGCGCTCAGCCGCTTCGTGTCTATTCGGCTTTTTGCAGAAATAAATGTATCCGTGTACGGACTCAATAGAAAGTCTATGAGCCCGAACTCCGATACATCGGCTTTACGGAAAAAGCCGAACAGACGCGAAGCGGCTGCGCGCTCACACGAGACCTTTAGCTGCTTCGTACTAGAGATTGGTGGGGTCTCAGTGCTCGGACCCCCACCAATCCAAACTTCTGACATGTCGCTATGATATGTCAGAAGTTTGTCAAACGTTTAGCTACACTTTAAGGATAAGCCTTTCATGGGACCAGTACTTACCCCTACTAGTTGTGACAGAGGTTATACATTAACAAAAGTAGATAAATGTTTAGAAACCGATAATTCATTAACGGGCAAACCAACGCCTCAAGCGCACGTCAGTGAAATGCTTCAGTGTGCTATCCCTTTTTTTAATGGATAGCACACTGACTCATTCATTTCTATGGGGCTATGCGCATATCCGTTATTTTTTTTGCGGATCATTGTGGCCGTTCCTCAAATAATATAACAGGTCCTATTCCTTCCCGTTTTTGCGGATCAGTCCCGGACATTCTATTTATTAGTCCTTTAAAACTACGGACCGGACACTGAAGCCATCCCTGTGCGGTCCGTGTTTTGCGGCCGTATAAAGGGCTGCGGATGTGTGCTTGAGGCCTTATATCTGTTTATGTTAATACATTGCCTGCTTATGAATGAGGAGGAAAAGCTGATGAAGTAACTTGTTATTCAGCACCTTGGACAGCGGCGTTGTTAACATAGAACAACTTCCAGTACTGATAAATACCCGCTGCTTCCATCAGTCGCCAGATAAAGCCAAGTCATTTTAGTTTACTTACTATAGAAAAGCCTCATTGTGTGGAGAAGAGCATTGCACATTATATAACATACTGAACCAGCCAATCTACATGCTGATTCTAATTTACCTCCTGAAATTGAATTTTCCACTGGTTTCTATTGACTGAAGTATCAGCTAGATGTGTCTATTCTCCGATGGAACTAGGCACTAGCAGTGCAAAAATTTGATAGTGAGCGGATTGTCCAAGCCGTGCTTGCTGTGCCAGTGCCGTTCACAGTCCTAGATAATTCTCGTACCATTGTACTGAAAGCCTGGGGACACTCTAGCTTGGCAGTCACATTAACCAGTCAGACACCCGCTCTAATTGCAGATCAACATCCATCTGCTCCTTGCAACACCGTCGACAGTCAGTACTTCTCTGTGTCCCAGGGGTGTCCTGGTGAAATCCGGTAGGGAGATGAAAACCCATCAGCCACTGATTGGAATGCTGATAGGAGGCAAAGTACGGCAAGACAGCCAAATTATCCTCATAGTCTCCCAGCGCCCAGAGAGGGTCAATTTCATGTAAAATTGCCCTTGCCATTATGCAGAGTGGCTGCAGGTAATCAGAAGAACTAATTGTGTTTATAAGGAACTATTGGATGGGGAAATATGCTGGTGGATTTATGATGTATTGTAACATTTTCACTTTTAAAGTTTTCTTTTAGACTTGTACGTAGGGAGCGAGCTGATAAATTGCTTTATTTTTTTCACGTTTCTCAAATAGACTTTCTATAAAGTGGCAATTAAACCTATATTTGGCTTATTGTAGGTGTATATTACTGAGTTTAGGGGGGTCTCAACACAGGCAACTCCTTTTTAATGAGACCCCGCCAATCGGCTGATTTAAACCGAGGTACGATGCAATCGGCTATACATTTATTCTGCAGCCGATACAGGGGAAATGTTGTTTTATACGTATGTGAGCATAAAAAAAATGGCCATCTATGTAATAGCTTGTTATAGGCTTTGTGCTATGAGTGACTCATAGGGTGGTCCAGAGCAGGACCCCACTCTATGGCATCTATGTGCCCTAACAGAGCTTATTAAAGAGGTTGTCAAAATCAATGAGATAAATATACCCAATTATAGTAACTCTCATTTCAGTCCAGATACACAGCTGAACGCATGGTAAAGGGCATGTATTCTCATATGTGAACATGTTGTAGGATGATTGACAGGATGGTACACTTAATTATGTCCTATACTGGGGGTGGGGTGTTTAAGCTATAGAAGGTCGAGGTCATTCAGAGATTTCCAGAATATCAAACAGTGAATTAAGATATTCATGATTTTCCATGTTTTTAGATTATTCTTCCCCATATGAGACATGTGTGAGCCCAATAGAGAATTGCTTTCTTCCACCAATCCTATAAAATGTAATCTCTGTATTATTTATAAGATTGTATGTACATTTCACGTACCAGGTAACTTAATAAGTGTAGACCCTACATCACCACATATAAATAACACATCCGGCGGTAGTGTCTACATGTATAAAAAAATTCACTCGCATAACAAGAGTCACCCCATCACCCTAAAGTCATGCTTTTCAATGTAGAGTTCTCTTTTACCATGGAAGGATGTGGCATATACTATAACAAGGCAGAGGAAAGTTTTTAATTGGTAATGGTCAAATTTACAGTATACCAAATGTCCATAATAGGTAATAACGTATGACGATATATTAAAATTGCTACTATAACACCAAATATGAGCCTAATGCTAGTCAATGATGCGTGACAGATGAGCATAAAACTTAAAGGGGTGATCCACTTTGGATAGTCTATTTTTGTTAGAAGAGTCCCAGGTAAATAAGCTCATGGCAGGGTAATCCTAAGTGATCAGCTGGAAGCAAATGTTCACTTCCACTGCAGTGCCACCACTGGAGAAATAAAAAATTACAGTTTTCATTTAAATTAATAGGCTGTCCATGTAATCATGAACGTGCCAGGTCCTCCAGAATAAGAGAAACACATTTTGTAGCATCTCTCTACCCAAGCTAATACATGGGGGTCTAGAATTGCAGATTCCCCTCTATAATATGTCCTAAAAGGGTATTTGAATATGGGGTTTCTAAACCAGAAAAGGCCTTTAACCTGTTAACACCTGGTACTCTAGTCGTTGATCTAGAGATATTATTGTAATGGCGTGGGTGGGGAGACAGACAAGTGAGCCCTAATCTACCCACCACTCAGTCCCTGCCTACTTGCAACGACCCGCCCTAGGCGACGGGGTACAACTGGGCGACGGTCCCTACGCTCAATAAGTGCACGACAGACAAACAGACAAGGGTACACAGAGCTAGGGGGAGAAAGGGGCAGTTGCCCACGGCAACACCATGAGCAACAAGAGAAGTGAACAAGCCGAGTCAAACCAGGAGAGTACGAGGTACCAAACGCAGAGCAGGAGAGTAGTCAGTAAGCCGAGTCAAACCAGGAGTGTACGAGGTACCAAACGCAGAGCAGGAGAGTAGTCAGCAAGCCGGGGTCAATATGAAGAAAGGACAATGGTACAAGAAGCTGCAGCAGGGCCAGGAAACCAAACGAGAAGAATCACAAGCAAAGGCGGAACAGGAAAGGCAGGTATAGACAGAGGGCGGGAATAGACAGGAATAGACAGAGGGTGGGAGCTAGCTCCGTCTGGCCAGGCTGTGATAGGTTCTCCCACTCCTAAGCCTGCCACCCTGAGTGGTGGAAGATGGAGTCAGTCTCAGAGACATAGACTCAGGTGCAGACTGATTATCTATGGGCGTTAACCCCGAAGCTGTGCCTGGCAGATCCTTTACAATTATCTTTTCATGCCCTTTATTGAAATCAACTAACTTTTTATACAAATGTAGCCAAGTTTATCTGGACTATGATAACTTGCTGCACCGTGATCTCACACAACAAAAGCCATTGGAAAAAGTCAAGTTAACGTTAATCCGTTAAGTCAAGATAAAGATGGCTACATTTGTATATCAACTTAGGATGTCATGGTCACACAGTGAAGAAGCGTCCACAAAGGGGCAGCTTCTTTACCTGAATAGGAGATTGCAGTGACAGGTATACGGTTGATGAACAGGTCCATTCTATAACAGTAATACCGGAGATCAATGCCGCAGAGGTGGTGGAGTGAGTGCGCTGTTGCATATATGTAATTTCACTATTTATCCTCAAGTGCTGTTTTACTTTAATTTAATCTATAATTTTTCATATCTCGCATCTCTAAAATACATGAGGGGAAACCATTATATTGGAGCTCCTTTTCATCCAATTTTTTATATATTAGAGATATTGATATCTCTTTTTAACTTGCATGTGCTGTTTCCTTTTCTTATAACTGTGCCCTCTAGAGACACTGGCTCGATGTACAATTTGTTTTTGTTTTTTTTACTTTTTGAAATTTCTCACAAATGGAAATGTAACTTAGAGGATTTCTTTTTACTGTGTATATTAGGAAAGAATAGAATTTCTTTAATAACCACTGATGTTGATAAGACCAGACTGCTACTTCTACAAGGGCTGATAATACTTCAGTTAAGCTCCGAGATGTTCAGTGTTAGATTTAGTGTGTGACGAGCCCCGTGTAGTTACTCGTCTTGGAATTCACTGGCAGACTGAAGCCCTGAAGGACATTTCTGAGACGTAACGCTGGCCTTCGGAAGGGGTTTTGTCATACTCACAATTGCTTTCTAGTGCAGAAAAAAGCAAATCTTTACCAGATTTTGGCAGATTGATAAGAATATGATTCCTCAAAACAGTTTGTAGATTAAAGCAGTTTTCTGCAATGCATTGTCAGTGGATGAATACCAATCAAATCTGTTCTATCTAATGTGATGGAGGTGAGATCCTTGCATATGATAGAATGATGTATAGTATGAATATATTGCATGGTTTTATGAGGTGCTTCTGCAACTTTATAGGAAAGTATAATGTTTCAGCATAAAGCCTCTATTAGCCAGAAAAAAGAGCTGCTGCAAAGTGTCTCATGCTCTGGAGGGCTCAGCAATCATACATTACTTGGTTTTCCATTCATTTGTATGGGCACC